>NC_089760.1:45556776-45566776 GCF_040412425.1 Macrobrachium rosenbergii | reverse complement strand
AATGAAATGGTGGCACAGGTGCCATGGGAGCTCTAGAGCTCTTTGTAAATTACCTGGAATGTCCCACGCCCGTGGTAATTTCGCCTCGAGTCTTTCTTAATGGGACAGTCGTCCTCGGCCGGGGAAGCGGAGGGCCAGCGACCGGAGGGCGGCACGGAGTACCACCTGGGCCTGCTGATGCGACAGCTGACGCAGGAGTGTTCCGTGCGGGTTCTACCATGATCCGTCGCGGCTCTTGTAGTTCATCGGCCAAGTGAGATATGGCAGAATCCTGACTTGCAATTGCGTCGGCGACGGGCTGAGGCAGAGAGGAGGCGGTCGGGGTGGCGTGAGCGGCTCGCAGGTAACGTTGACCAGCTCAGGCACGGGTTGCGAGGCCGCACCTGCAGGTGAGCTTCCGCGGTGGTCGGGAGGAACCGTCTCTCTGACCGACGCTGGTAGCGGTGCCAGGCCGGGGGAAGAGAGGGGTCCTGAGTTGGATCCCGTGAATGGAGATCGGCGTAGCGCTCTGGCGCTGGCACTAGGGCAGAGTCAGGCGCTATCAGAGGTTTCTTGGGCTCGTCGGTCAGGACGGACGAAGCTTGGCCCTGCTCGGGGCATGCAAGTGGCACCGGCAGGAATTTGGCATCTCCTGAAGGGAGATCTGATTGGGGCCCTGGCACTGGCACTGAGGCAGGGCCGGGCACTGGAATTGGTTCGGGAACCGATCGAGGGGGCCACTGTACATCGTACTCAGGTGGCACTGGTGGGGACTGCACGTCCTCCAGGTACCCAGGGGGCGCCAGTCTTGACTGAGGAAGAAGCGGGGGAGGCTTACTCGCGCCCGCGGAATGATTCGGGGAATGTGGACCCCTAGATTGTCGTGATTTCGGTGGGGACTGAAAGTCCTGTCCCAGGATGACGTCATAGCCTCCGGGGAGATGGCTTGCTACTGCAAGATTGCAGATTTTGGATTGGTGAGGTCTTGTGACTCTCAATTGGACCGTAGGGAGTATCATTTTAAATTGATTTATTCCCTCGATCGTGACGAGTTTTCGTCTATTGACGATAGCTCCGTAGGGAACTCTGTCCCTTCGGATGAGGGAGATTTGTGCGCCCGAGTCCTCGAAAGCAGTGACTCGGCGCGCGGGCTCGCTACCTCGTGGAGGGGCCACGTATACGGGCCCTTCGGCGGGAGGGCCTAATGACTGGGGATCTGTGACGGCCAAGGCGACGGTGGGAGTATTTACTTTATTATTGCGTGGGCATTTTGCCCATGCGGGAGAATGGCCATAGACCTTGCACGCCGTGCAAAAGGTCTGGCTAAAGTCTTTCCGCGCTGCCCCTGTGGAGGGCGCAGGCGAGTTATTTGTCGGTTTTCCGGGAGAGAGAGCCGGTTTCTTGTTCCGGCACTGTTCGAAGGAATGCCCCGTTTTCTTGCAATAATGGCAAGTTAGGGGCTTGCCCGAGTTCCCATTTTTGTTGGAATTTGAACCTCCGAGGAGGGACGGGGGATTTATCTTCCGCCCCATGGATCCTTCTTGAGGGTGGTGAGTTTCCCACATGTCTGCTATTCGGCAACACTCGGTGAGTGTTGGTGGGGCTTTTTCCACTATATGAGTGGCGAGGGCAGGAGGGGTGTAGCGCAGGAAATGCTCGAATTTAAACCGCTCGAGTACCTCGGCGGTGTTAGTGGCTCCTTCGGAATCGAGCCATTTTGTCAACGCCCGCTCCGAATGGTACGCCCAATCGGACCAAGTCTGGCCTGCTTCTCTGGGCTGCTCTCTCCAACGTCTCCTCCACCGCTCGGGGGTAATCTCGTACGCCTTCGTAACTGCTTGGCGTACGGCTTCCCAGTTTCCCCGATCGTCTGCGGGAAGGGCGTGGTAGGCAACGAGGGCCTTTCCGCCCAGGAATTTAGTGAGAACAAGGGAGAGTTCCGCGGGGGAGAGATCGCAGCACTCCAGGACTCGTTCGGCCCTTTCAAGCCATACTTCAGGCTCGGACTCCGTCCATTTTGGCATGAACGAGTGAGCTTGGCTGAGGGCACTCATTCCCGCGGCAGGGGGCGGGGAGGTGGCGTGCTGTCGTTCTAGCACCTGGAGCTCATGGGCGCGTTCTCTCTCTCTCTCCTGCTCTTGGGCAATTCTGTCTCTCTCTCTCTCCTCACGTTCTCTCTCCTCTCGTTGTTCTTGAGCAATTCGTTCCCTCTCTCTCTCTTCACGTTCTCTCTCTCTCTCCTCACGTTCTCTTGCTCTCTCCGCCTTGGCATCGTCCACTCGCTCTTGAACCCATGCTCTCAGATCTTGCCCCGATAGTCCCATGTCCTTCCCAGCGGACATGTAGAATTTGAAATCCTCGTTTTGTTGGGCTCTGGTATTAGCCATCTTGAAATAATGGGGATATGATATGTCTGAGAAGACTCAGGTTGTCTGAAAAGACTCAATTGCAGGAATCTGAAACACTCAATTGTTCAGACTGCAGGAGAATGGATCTGTCCGAATAAGACAGTTGATTAGTAAGTCTGAGGAGACTTTTTGTTAAAATTGGATGTGTCTTGGAAAGACGTGGTTGTTCTTGGCGAACGAAGTCTAATATGCGTCTCGGAAGACGTAGTTGGATTTTGTCACGCTCGGACTTGGCCGGCTGTAGCGTGAAGTTAAGGAGTTGTTCTAACGAACTAGAATGATCAGTCCCGTAAGGGCTTAGATGTGTGTGAACTACACTATATAATGTCTCAAAAGGACTTGATTTTGGGTTCCCGCAGGAATGAGAAATTCTCGCCACGTGCGACGTAGAATTTTTGTATGAGTCTCTGAGGACTGGAATTTGGAGGAATTCTCGCCACGTGCGACGTAGAATTTTAGGAGTCTCTGAGGACTGGAATTTGGAGAAATTCTCGCCACGTGCGACGTAGAATTTTAGGAGTCTCTGAGGACTGGAATTTGGAGAAATTCTCGCCACGTGCGACGTAGAATTTTAGGAGTCACGTAGGACTTGGAATTTGTGGAATTTGGAGGAATTCTCGCCACGTACGACGTAGAATTTTAGGAGTCACTTAGGACTTGGAATTACGATTCGTCCCTTAGGACTTAGAAATTACTAACGGGAAACCCAAAGAGAAATGAATGGGGAAAAAATGCTACACACGCGCATGGGGTGGGGTGCAGGTCGTTTGGCCAACACCGGAGGTATTTTTAGATTCTGGGTGAATGAACCCGTATATTTATATACCGTCTGGGATTCCGGAGAATTTCCCAGTCGTCTGAGAGGATAACAGTACAACGGCCTAGTAATTTTCCCTATAAGCGGAGTTTAAATTTCGCTTTCCTAACACCTAACTCGAATTCTAACTACACTGAGAGAATTGTCAGCAATGCAAGCTGACTTCGTCGTGTCCCACGTGGGAATTTTATTCGCGCCTAAATAACAGTTCGCTAATTCGAAATGCGAAGTAAAAGTTATCACAGAGGAATTTCTTTCGCACTATTCCTCGAAGCAAGAATATGGCAAAGATTTTAACACAGGAATTTTCGCACTATTCCTCGAAGCAAAAGATATGGCAAAGATTTTAACACAGGAATTTCGCACTATTCCTCGAAGCAAAGGATGGTTAGCACTGGTTATTTCCTAACTACCTATCCTGAAAGGCATGCATTAACGAATCTAATACGGCGGTTCTTTTCTCTCAGTGATTACATGCGTCCCTATTTCTAATTCCTAGGAACAGTCACGATTGTAAAAAGGTTTTGCTAAGATTAACACATTACTTACGTGGAATTTTCTGGATCTGTGTGCTGGTTTTACACAAAAGGTTCGTAATTGTCTCGTACCCAGCTTAGCTTTGCTAATAGCTGATCTGGCAAATTGCAAATGCAATAAAGGAACACTAGGGGAACTGCAACTGCAAAACGAGATCATGGCCAGGTCGCCATTTTTACGTTTTTCCGTGGTTTTAGTTTGAAATATGCTCTGTGAGACAGGTAGCAACAGTTTAAGTTAATTTAGCCTTGTGATTCTGACTTCGTGGGTACGGGAAAACGTAAAAAAAAAAAGAGGAAAACAAAGGAGAATTTCATATGAGCATAGGGCTCTTGTTACTGAGGGAAATATTACGTAAAACACGTGGGCAAATTTAAAGGAGTGTATTTACATAAATATCAGTACGGGAAAGAGGAACTCAAGTAGATTACTATCCTGAAGGAGATTCCTACGGGATTGAATGAAACTGGGGGATTCCAGACACAGTCCGAGAAGCTTCCACGAAAAAGGATCCCTCTGAAATGAGAGATATGCACATTATACGCCAGTAATGAAAATAGACAAAAGAATAATGAATTCGAGGCTGCACTGAGGGTGCCAAAGGAGTAATAAAGACTTAATACTGCCGATGCAAGAGGCGCACGGACATTAGACAAGGGTGATTTCTGGCTTTCTCTTTAAGCAAATATTACGAGACAAAAGCGTGACTGAAATGGGGCTCTTCCAGGGCACTTTACCTTAGCAGATTTTCCGAGGGCGCGTAGAAGACGGTGCGTGGATGACTTGCGATTTCCGAGGGCGAGTTTCTTCCACGTGGTGAGATGCAAGGGCTTCCGTAAAGGGGCAAGGCGATGGGGACTCCTCGAAACTCCAAGCAATGGCGTGTGGGCTCGAGGAATACGGTCGAAGGGCACGAGGAAAAGTATACTTTGGAAAGGGCCACGTGGTTAGGATGCAAGGGCATCGATGGGGCCAGGTGTTGAGGACGTCTTCACAAGTTCACTCCATATCTTCCAGCCCGCGTGTGTGTCGAGACCTCGTGGGCTTTTGCCTTTTATCCCCTCCTATGGGACAGGGGTGCGCCCAACACAGATGCTTTGACTCATTGCACCTGCTGCCCGCAGGGGAGGTTTTGGCCTGTAGGAGAAACACCCAAGCCAGATTACTTTTGCCTCGAAGGAAAGATCTTTATCAAAAATGGGAGCGCCTTTAATCTTTTAACCCTTGTTTTTAAGTCGATAGACAGATGGTCTATCGATCGGCCGGCTGGCAGTAAATGAACAACCAACAACAACAAAGGAGGGGGGGGAGGTAATTTGCTAGCGAATTCTTGCTAATCATAATAATATATTATATATATATATATATATATATATATATATATGTGTGTGTGTGTGTGTGTGTGTGTGTACATATGCAGTCGACCCTCGTTAAACCAGACCCCGTTGATCTAGATATCGGATAAGAGACACCGAAGAGGGTCAGCAGATTTAAAATATGTAATGTTTGTCCACGATTTAATACAGTTATTGTTCCTCCGCTCGTCGTGTACCGTTTTCCTTTTTATTTACCAAAGGTAAATAAAAAAACTTTTCATTTATATTTTTATTTTATATATACTGTTCTGTATTTATACTGTACTAAACTAGAATGTTTTTAACATGTAACTGATTTGACTTAGGCACAGTACATGCAGTCATTACGACAAACTATTGTCTGGAGGGTAGGAAGTACCATAGCCAATCACCAAGCGTTGACAGTTTTATCAATCTGCTGCCTGATTGGTAGCTACGGTATGATGCCTTGTATGTTTTTAGGAAAGAAAAGACACGACAAAGTTAAACTCTACAAAGACAAAAGCTGAGTTACTGAACAATATTTGTGTTTACGTGGTAAATGACATGAGAGAGAGAGAGAAATTACCAGTTCCCTCTATGCAGCTTAATTCTATCCTCGAGCGATTAAAGAGATGAATTTTGCTTTGAAGGTATGCCAGTGCAGCGTTAGTAAATATCTTATTATTTTGTTGCTGAAGAATCTCTGAACCAATAATTTTTCACTCAAAGTAATGAGAAGCAATTCATTCTGTTCTTCATGTAATCAGTATAATACATACACTTTTAAAAACTATGCATTGTATTCAAAACACACGCACTTATGTCATCATTACATCATCGTCAGCTTCACATAAGCAAAATGTTCTTTCTCAGACAGACTACAGCTAAAACTTGATTGGCTGACTGGTTGCCATGGTGCTCTGTTAGCCACTGACAGCCCTCTACTTCTGTTCTATTTATAGACATTTTGGTCACACATTGTGTGCATGGCACTAAATTTGAACATTGCCATGATCGTGATTATCTGTCTGCTGTTGGCAAAAAAAAAACTCAATAATTTGCTTTGTATAATTATTTTTTCATGAAAACAAAAATTCAACAATAATTCTAACTTTAATATAGTGATAGTAAAAATCCCATAACAGTCTTTCACGGTGATGCGTCATCACGTGTGAATCCTGTTCCTGGACTATCCTCAGATTTACGACTGCAAACTGATGACGACGTTAGTAACAATAAAAAACAACCCTCTCCAAGATCGATATCATGAAATGTATTTTATAGTCCTACTGATCGTTAAAATTCACAAGTTGTATTACAGTTATTTTGATCATGTATATTTTTGCGTTTTACGGAATGTTTTTGTTGAAAACAAAATGTGTCGGTGAACATATGGTCTTAATTGTCCCACTATTTTATTATTGATGATCTTAATTACCTCTAATTAATTTGACAATAAATAGCTAAAATGAAGACACATGAAAAGATGAAAAAAGTGTTTTTGCTGCAGTAGAATGATGTTTGATTATGCTCCTGACCCCACAGCTTCGAAATCCAAAAAATTCAAAAATCCGAAACACATCTGGTCCCGAAGATTTCGGGTAAAGGATTGTGTACCTGTAATGTACAGTTCATTATCTTACTTTTCATTTTAGAGACTCAACTCTTTTTACTAAACAATTATGCGTTCATGTCTCGGCCTACTCATCTACGTATGCGGCTGAATTCGATCATTTTTATGTTTTATTCTTCATTTTTCATCTTTTACCGTGAGGTTTAATTCAAACGTTTCCACATTGGTTTATTATTCATACTCTTTATAAAAACAAGTAAATAATGATGCCAGAAAGTTTCTTCTGCACAATCGAGTTTTCTGTGCAGCCGCTAGTGTATAATCAAGGCCACCGAAATTAGATCTATCTTTCGGTGGTCTCGGTATAATGCTGTATGAGCCGCGGCCCATGAAACTCTAATCAAAGAGTACAGAGAAGTAAAGAGAGGATACTCGTGGCCCCCCTTTGTAACTGCGGGCGACGATGGCGCCTCTACCGGCGGCGCGTAATTGGAGTTGGAAGATGTCAATAACATGACAGCAACACAATTCTGTGCGGCAGTTAATTGCCGTAATTCAAGAAAGAAAAGGCCTGAGTTATCATTTTTTTTTTTTTTTGATTCTCCAAAGACAAGGAAAGGTTAGTGATATGTTTTCAGTTACATTTTATCAAAACTAAGTTCACACTATCGAAATTTTATAAGTTATATTGATGGTTATTCTCTCGTTTTTCCTTTGACCAGAGTATACTGTACTTTAAACTCTCTGCTTTGGTTGTTGCATTCACCATGTTTTGTCTAGACACTATGATGGTTACTGAGTGTTGTAGTGAATCAGGCATTCTCTTTCTGCTCAAGCTATTTCATACAGCAGTGTTCGTTTGTTTAATTGGGTTTCCCCAGAAACTCTCAGTCATAATCGCTTAGATTTCTTCTTCTTGGTTCTTCTTTGGGTGGTCTTCTTTCTTGATTTTTCTTTCTTGTCTCTTCTTTCGTTGTCTTCTTTCATGCATTGTTACATTATTCTTCTTCTGCTCCTGTCGTCACACAAACTTTCCTGTAAAGATTGAGCACTGGTGGTGTAGTGTGGTTTGAGGGCTTGAGGGGAAATGTGCTAAGTAGAAGTTTGCTTAAATTATTTCATTATATATTTAATTAATTAATTTGGTTGATATGACACCCTTTCACAAACCGTCAAATGCTCATGATGAGGAATGTATTGTGTGTTGATTTAAGAGTACACAGACTTTGTTGAGAAGATGGACCAATTATTCACTATTTCAATAATGTAACTCGTACCAGTAATGCAAAAATGCAACATGCCATGAGTCTGAAATCAGGTCACAAGGAATTTCTAGTAAACTGTCTCACATGGTTGGATGGTATCAAATCACTTAGTCCACGAAAGCTGCCTTGCCTCTCTGGATGGCAGATGGCAATCAAAGATCTGTTACAATTGTGGGATGAGTTACATTCACATTACAAGCTGTCTTACCTATTAACCAACAGACTCAATCAAGATTGCCTGAAGAATTTATTTTCAATGATTCGGGGGAAAGGTGGGAACAGAGACAACCCAGATGCATGTCAGTTCAGGAGTGCATTCTGCCAAGTCACGGTGGATGCTATTATGGTTCCAAGCGCTGGTGTTAACTGCCAAGAAGACATTGATACCTTCTTGGTAACTCTGAACAATACAGGGACTTAAGGTTTTGCAAAATTTGCAGTGGATGTCACACATTCTTCTCTGCCAGTTCCTGTACAAGTACAGTCAGTAATGACCCTCCCTGGGGGAGACCTACCACTCGAGGAATGCAATGTGTTAGCATCTATCACAGGCTTCATTGCGCGTAAGATTCGTCACAAGGTATGTAGAGAATGCAGGACAAAGCTTCAAAGTACTCCTGATCCACGCAACCCTGTTCACGTTTTCCTTTCCAAGAAGACTTACGGTAACACACTAGGAGAGGAGCTAATTGTGCCAAGTACAGTCCTTTACGACATGATTACTCAGATGGAAAACGAGTATAGAAAGATGGTTTCTGACATTTACTGCTTAAGCAGAGTTTGCTACAGATTTGTGATGGGCTTGGAGGAAAAGATGCAGGGAAAGTTTTTAGCTTGTCCTATGTGCAACTGCAGATTTTCATTGTCAACCTCTTTATGCACATCCGCCTTCATCATATTTTTAAAAATGCAAGCAAAAGTTCTTTAGTTGCAGGTCGAAAGAACCAAAAACTCATGAAGTTCAGTCATCTGTAATACTGAAAATGTATACTTGCAGTGTAGGGCCCAGATGTACTAAACATACTTGCTATGTCTTAAGTTACGATGGTGTTTGTATCCCCATTTTTCTGGCTTTCTTTGTGATAATATTCCTGTTTTCCATTTAATTTCTGAATAATATGGTTAGAAACATTTGTGTTTGTCAACAGTCGCAAAAAAAAGTCTGAAAAAAAAGTTTATTGCGATCCGGTATGTGACTATGTAATGTTGAAAAACCTTAAAGAACCCAAAAATATAATGTAACGAACAAAAACTACTTATTTATATATTTCCTTTCATCCATAATTTTCAACCTTTTGAATGAAACCTGGTTTAGCACCAGTAATTATAGATAAAGAGAGGATAAGCTGTACGTATTTACTAATTTTTTCCAATAGAATATTTAAATAATCAATCCAGATTGGCGCATTCCTATATAAATAATAAAACATCAGAAGATAGTGTTACAACCCACAAAAGAGCTAAAATTCGTCATAAACATTAGTGTGGTGTATGCCAGCACAAACAAATGCTATCACAGTTTATGTGCTCACCATCGGATGGTGCCACCAGTCCCGCAGTTACAATTTTCCCATAAGGACTCGCACAACTGTCCACTCTTTGCTTCTCTTTTCTCTTTGATTTAACCACTGCCCGATGGTGGCCTATTCTATATCATTGCAAGAAGCACAATTATGGCTAAATTTAACCTTGAATAAAATAAAAACTACTGAGGCTAGAGGACTGTAATTTGGTATGTTTGATGATTGGAGGGTGAATGATCACCATACCAATTTGTAGCCCTCTAGCCTCAGTAGTTTTTAAGATATGAGTGCGGACAAAAAAAAAGTACGGTCAGGAAAAAGTGCAGACAGACAAAAGTGCGGACAGAATACAGTGTGGATAGACGGACAAAGCTGGCACAATAGTTTTCTTTTATTTACAGAAAACTAATAACGAAATACAGTATATTTATAGGTATATATATATATAGGTATCGCCAGCTAAACCTGGCTATCAGCTAAGACAGACACCCTGGCTCCCTTATTAGTCCGTCTTAATGAGGGTCAACTGTATACAGTACATATATATTATATATATATATA
>NC_089760.1:45546776-45549276 GCF_040412425.1 Macrobrachium rosenbergii | reverse complement strand
CAGCAGTGGCGAGGGCGGAGTCCCTGCAGGTATCGCAGGTAAGGCAGGAAAAGTAGTGGAGAAACCCCGGGAGGCAGAGGAGCGTAGTCAACTCACAGGGTCAAGAAGAGGTAATCCTCTGCAGGTGAAGGATCACGGTAAAGCACCCAGGTGTCCTGTAAACAATCCTCCAAGACCGTGATCTAACTCTCCCAAAGATACTGCCAACGTAAAGCCGTAGGTAAAAGCTGTCCTTTCAGTATGAAATAGCCGAGCACACTCCCGCACACTCGCCCAAAAGAATCCCACAATGCTTGCGAGAACGGGATAAGCGAGCCGTCGAACGACCAAAACATGAAAAGATAAAAAAAACAACACTCATGGGCGAGGTACCACTTAAACACAAAACAAACCCTTGGTGGGGGGGGGGAAACCCTAATTCAGCTTCTTGTGACTGAGCAAAACAAAGTAAAAAAAAATTACGTTAAAGTCACGAATAAATTCAAATTACGAATAACCTGCATGCAATTATTACAGTTCCCCACCATAAGGAAAAAAAAAATAATTTTTTTTTTTTTTTAGAAATTTTACACTATCCAAGAGGAAAGCTAACACTAGACTTTACTTTAAATTTTTCAAAAGCAATCAAAAGAACAACAAACATTTTCAGTTTAAAAGTCACATACAGTTCATCCTAAACAAGTACGAGAATCCTGGAAAAGGAAAGTTTTATAAAAAATTACGTTTTAGATTAATCAACGAAAACTGAAAATCCTGGAAAGGAAGCAGAATTAAGTAATTCAGGCCTTTTCATAGGCTCTGGACAACACATCCGGCACTACATTATCCTTACCCGAGACGTGTTTGATGTATAAATTATATTCCTGCAGAGTCAAACTCCAGCGTAAAGTACGCTGGTTTTTCTCTTTAAGCCTGTTGATAAAGACCAAAGGATTATGGTGCCTTTCCTTTTAACTCGCTTTCGAGACTATATACCTATACACACACATGTATATGTATGTATGTATATATATATATATATATATATATATATATATATATATATATATATATATATATATATATATATATATATGGAAAAATAATGAACTCTTGGAAATATGTGTGTGTATGCGTGTGTTTATGTGTATATGTTTTACTCAGTGCGATTATTTTGTTCTCAACTAGTGTACCACCCATATACACACGACACACAATAAATATATATATATATATATATATATATATATATATATATATATATATATATATATTATATTTATTTTATGTGTGTATATATACATATATATATACTGTATATATATATACTGTATATATATATATATATATATATATATATATATATATATATATATATATATATATATGATGGACCAGGCAATTATTATTACCTTGTTCTGATTCCCTGAATAAGAGTTCGGTTCTCGTCCGGACATCAGAATATCTTCCTTTCTTTCTTCATTTGGATATAGACTCATTAGTGACAAGAGTTTTCAAAGTGTGAAGAATCGAGAAGTTAAGAGGGCATTGTGGTTATTAAGAATTGCTTATATGTATATTTATGTATATGTGTTTGTGTGTGTGTCTGTATATATATAAAACCAGAAGGCTTTTTCCCTTAGAAAGGATGGCGCCAGAAGCGGACCCTTGTTCTCCGAAAGTCTACTCGAGGATCAAGTTGCTCGCTCTTATTTTGACCTCAGCCAAAGCTGGTACCTGTCACAACTAGTTCGATTTGTGCACTTGTAGGTTTATTTATGTATAATAACTATTGATCACTTGCACTGCCTTACATAAACTGTAACTGCAAAAGAAGTTAGTAAGCAAACACAGAATCGACAGAAATAGCGCCCAAGGTAACGTCGAAGCAGTCGCTTCAGCAATAAGAATTTATATAGTGTTAGCAGTAGCAGATGGCTGGCAACAACAATACAGTAGAAATTTAATCTGTGCATTTAAAACAGAAGAGGCAGCAAAGAGGTTCACTGCTAGTTTCCTACAGGATTTGTCCCTTTTGCGCTGTGAAAGACACACATGGCTGATCTGTTGACGGATCAGCATGCATTATGAAATCCAAATATATCATGCAAATTTTGTACGATTTGATGATGAAAAATATTTGTGTATCTGAAGATATTTTTCTGTTACCATTTTATCACCGTAAAACAAGTGTAGGAAAGTGCAAGTTGTCCCATAAGCACTGATGTACAGTGTCATTTATCTGGCAAAAGAAAAAGGGCTCATTTCTCCCGCACTTACGACCGCGGTGGCACCACTTGTCATCTCCAGAGGATACAATCTTCCCTCTAGATCAAAGACGGTTCATTTTGGACCTCAGATGATAAATTTATGAAATATCTGTTGAACTGCATTCATTGTCACAGCTGACAGACACAGAAGTACAAGTACATTTTGAGTTATCTGTTTTTTGTTGGCAGCCAAAAATGCCAAGGTTGACCTTGAACATACTGCCACCTTGTCGCAGGAAATCAGCATCTTG
>NC_089760.1:45454276-45541776 GCF_040412425.1 Macrobrachium rosenbergii | reverse complement strand
TATTGCCATGTAAAAGGTGGAAATTAAACGGCACATTCCATCTTTGCGCCTTTCTGTCTTTCTCCCTTTCGCTCTCCTGTCTCAAGAATGAACACTGTTGACGGAGAGATTCTGAATGAAATTAAGAGTTCTGGCTTTATGGGGTGATGACCATCTGTTCTTTGTGGTGGTAGTCTCTCTCTCTCTCTCTCTCTCTCTCTCTCTCTCTCTCTCTCTCTCTCTCTCTCTCTCTCTCTCTCTCTTCCACTTCCACAACACTGCTGTCTCCAGCCTGTTGGAGAGCAAGAAGCAAAAGCAGCAAAAAGCAGTTATATTTATATATATATATATATATATATATATATATATATATATATATATATATATATATATATATACACACATATGACATTTTTATATTAAAAATATTAAGTCATAAATATCGTTTATTATCTGATTCACTATACTTCAAGAAAACCTGCACATATGTATATATATATATATATATATATATATATATATATATATATATATACATATGTGTGTATGTGTACCTGTGCGTGTGTGTATGTGTGTGTGAGAGTGTGCAATAAACTTCAAATATATATTATGTGGACCGAATCCCCAACTGACCGTCCAGCGTTGTCCATGTTGTGCGGCCACAAGCAGCCTACGATCTATTCTGTTGACAGTTTTATGATCAGAATCTTTATTGATAAGTACACCAATTATGCCAAATCAGTAATGAAGACGCCCCTCCTGTCAATGCTGAGATCTCTTACAGAAGTTTCTGGATGTTGTAGTGTCCTTCAGCAAAAGAGGTGTTCATTTTCTACAGCCAATTGTTTGGATACTTTGATAAGATGCTTGCAGGCAATTATATTATGTGATAAATATAATTCCCGTAAAAACAGACATATTTTGGATTCAGATTTGAAACGTATAAAGAGCCGTGTTTAACGGGAGGAACGGAATCAGTGCTTAGTGGCACCTCGAGCAAAGCTCACTCACCAACTGTCAAATCGCTCACCAGGATCATTTGATTTCAGACGTCAATGAAGACGGCACAGAAAACAATCGAAATCTTATCGAATTTCTGGTCTTGAGCCTGAAACGTCGGAATAAGCTGATTTCGGGCTTGAGCGATTCCCCTGACCCTCCAGCACTTCTCACTTGAATCAAATTATTTTGATCACCGAGGCACTGACTCCTTGCCTTGCCTTTGCTCATAGCCAAGCAGTATTTTCATTCTTTTGGGAAAAGTGTACGTAAATTTAGCATATAATTATTTCAGTCGTGTTATTAATACCAAGTTAATAAGGAAAAAATAATTCATCAGAATTCACTTGCCACATATGACTCGCGTTTTCTTCCTTGCCGAAGCTAAAATAGAAATGCAATCAAGCGAGCCATTGGTTGATTGATGAGTGAATGAGACTAGAGCGGAGTTCACACGATCATTCTTCACTGTCATTCACAGGACTGACAGGATTTGAAGGCTGCCAGCCCTGAAAACACAAGATCATTGTGGAATGTCATTCCTATCACTAGTCAACTCTAGCGGTAACAGCGCACGGTTGTCCTGACCTTTAATAAATTCCATAACGAAAAAAGATCTACAGTAGACCTAGTAAATTGCTTTGAGTAATCTTTTGAATCTTTTTACCTATTTATTGATTTTTATCCCTCCATATTCTGTGAATCTACTATTATATTTAGCTAATGATTTTTTATGCAGTATACGTTATGAATTGCAAGGACAAATCCTACCTCTGTGTAGCCTCCATTGTGCTTCGGCTCTTTGTCGTTTCTCCGTGTCCTCTAGAAAAAGTAGTTCATAAAAAAAACATGAAGAAGCTTTAGATATTCTGAGTACTAGTCCACTTCTTTTAGTCATGAATTTTCTGTAGTTCCCATCTGAAATGGCTTCTTAAAATGTTCAATTTCCTTTTAACATCATGGATGGAGGCATTTTGTTTCATTAACCTGGGTTCTTAAAAGTTTCTCATACGCAGCATTTCGTGTATCTTCCTGCATTGGTGGCACCCTTTACGCAAGTCTATTTCACCGTGAGGTTTAAGGTCTGCTGTAGATACAACCCAAAAATTGCGTGTCACAGCTTTAAGTTCGTTATAGGCCTAGTTTTGAATAAGCTTCTGAACAGGTATTTTAGTTCCTAAAAGCACAAATGCACCAATCACCAAAGTTTTTTTTTTTAGTGCTGCTGAAAGAAAAATACTAGATTTCTTTTAAAAAAATTTCTTATATGCAAAATAACTATTCCTTGATTATTAATAACAAAGAAAGGTGTTAAAATATTTAAAATCAAATCTGGGAATTTAAAAATAAATTGACATTGTAAATAATCTCCTGTGTTTGACTATGATGAACTCACGGTGAAAAGTCTTAGGCATCCGTGAAGAAAAAGTACGTGTGTTTATAGTTCACCAAAGTCAAACAGCTTATTCAACACCAATCATTGACCGAATATGTGGCAGCCCAACTGCCTGGTTTCTCTTTATTATGATTGAAGAATGATTAAAGACAAAAACAATTAGGAGCTGTGCATATTAATTACACACAGGTTACGTTGAGAGTTACTTTGTTAAATTTAATCTTCAGATAGCTTCCTTGTTCTAATTTCATTTTCCATCATTAAAAAGTTAGGCACCGCTCGTAAATGGCGCTAATCCTGCGTCAGCTCTTACGATAGAATAGCAAGCGTTCAACGGTTTTAATCGCTGTAAGGGGATTTATTTTCTTTTCAAATCAAGGAAAACAGATTTGGTGGGATTCTGGATCCGAATAAAGCTCATTCAGTTATGACGAGGGAAAAGACCTAACATTAAGAAATCAACCGTATAGCTTATAGACTACTATTTTTCTTCTTTTTTTTCACTGGAAGGATTCTTGACAGTCGATTTTGGCATATTGTTAAAAGCACTTTGATAAATCCTTAAGCTTTAGGGTGCATTACTTTGGATTTCCCTTGTATACTTGTTGGTGTATGCTCAAACATATTACCTGGTTAACTTGAAGAATGAGCAGATCCATAAGGAAAATCCGGTGCACACTCGCCAAAAAAAGTCAAGTAAAGTTTTCTTTAATCATTGGACACATATTATTTGATAATGCCACATTTGGCAACTCTAGAGAGGTGGCGGAGCTTCAAAGTCGTCGTGTTTTTTGCTTGCTGAATTGCTTATATCTTTGAACCAAAATGATTCTATAGAAGTTCTATAATCATTGATAATTGAGTGCGGTAACAGCCCCTACATTATTCGTTGAAGTTATTATTGTAACTGACAGTTCAGAGTAGAGTATCAATTATCCTTCTTTACAATCTTACTTATAGCTGATGTTATGACACTAAGATGACACAATATTCATGAGTAAAGGAAACACGATACTGAATAATGAGAGTAAATGTTCTAAAATCTGGACGGTACAGGAATTGGTGAATATTATGATGAGAGAGAGAGTAAAGACTTTTTGTGTAAGCGTGGGCCTATCTATAGAGAAGCTTAATTCATTATATTTTCTTTTAGAAATTGAGTGGTAATAGCCTATACTTGTATGTTTTAGAAATGGAGAGAAAGAGAGAGATTAAATCTGCCTTTGCATAAGGATAGGCCTATTTATAGCTACTGAATTCATTATATTTTCTATGAGAAATTGAGTGATAAAATGTTTGTAAAGTATGGTTTAGAAGTGGAAAGAGAGAGAGAGAGAGAGAGAGAGAGAGAGAGAGAGAGAGAGAGAGAGAGAGAGAGAGAGAGAGAGAGAGAGAGTTATAGTACTGATTACCGGGTGGTAGGGCTGCCCAGATCTTGCTTTACCTTGGTCTTGATTTGATTCGACAGGTGTTGTAGCATTCAGATTGTAAAAAGGTGGGAAAATTCAACCATAGGCTGTGGTCACTCTTCCTTTCTTGATGTAGTCTCAACTTTTAAAAATCGATTTTCATCGATAAAACATTCACGAAAAAAGCTGTGTAAAATAAAAATATTTACTGCCACAGATAATTCGATGTCTACTGCACAGGCAATAAAAGTTTTACATCGTGTAAAAAGTGCTAATGTACCGGGAGAACTTTAGTTACACAGCAAGTAATGCAGCTGTGTTAGCTGTATGGGCTAACTCGGAACTACTTGTAATGTAATGGGAGCATAGCCAGGAAATCTCCGGATTGAGAGGCTACTTTAACCTTTGATAAAGATTTGCTTTTTATGAAAGCAGATTTGTAAACAGCTATCATTCGATCCTTGCGAACATCCGAGTCATGGAAGTGTGACAGCCGATATGTCAAGTTACATCCAGTGACTTGTTTTCCCGCCCAAAATTCTCGGGCACCTCACATCATAAAGACAACTCTTCCGGATTTAGCTAGATTTGTTCAACCTACCTTAGCCATCACAACAATAACTGCCATCATCGCCAGCTAGCTTTCAACACTTTGATATACAAACATGAATTTGTAGAAACTAAAGTATTTACCGTTTTCACTCACGTTGATGCAATAATAGTCCTGTTCATAAAAGAAAACGAGTTTATATTGTCGTCGTGACATGGACTAACACAGCCAACATTTCCCACTCTATCTTCCAGATCTCTATGAACGAATCCATCTGAGGAGTTCCAATCACTTCAGACATATATTGTGTTTTTAAGTATCTGAACGTTTTCGTTTTGTAGATTTAACTTATATAGTATAATTTGCACTGTATTTTTATGTTGTAAAGAAATTTAGCAAGATTATGAGTTTTCGTTAAAAAATTGAGAAATTCAACGAACGAAAGCTAATGAAAACTGTTGCTAAACCTACTTTGCCAATAGTACAGTCGCTCTGGAAACTTCTGGTACACTTGTCAGTGAATTTTGTTCACCAAAAGATATTTTTTCTTTTTTAAATGTATAGAAACCAAACTGTGCAATCAGAATAAGATTACTATGCATGCAAACAATATCATATGAAAACTTGCAGAAAAATAACATGAATTAAAAAAAAAATTAATGAGAAACCCAAAACTATTGGTAAATTTAGAGAATTGAGGTACGGAGCACGTTGGTCTTCAAAATCTTAATAACTATAAGCATTTACTTTTACTGTTATATTCGAATATTTATATTTAAGACTCAAATAATTGAATTAATATTGGTATCAATAGATATTCGCTTCAACTAAAAAAGAGAATAAGATTTCCTCCTTATTTGAGTGACACTTCGTCATGACGCCACTCATCGTGTGGGCAGGAAAACAAATCATTTAACATAAATCGGCAGACTCAACTTTATCGAGATGGCCTTCACAGTTGGCGTCACAGGAAAACACGGCAAGCTCTAATTAGACTACGTAAAGAAAGGGTTATGTGGGTAAAAGTTGAATAAAAAAAAACTATTTAGAATTTAAAAAGGGCAGGACTAACAGCCCAAGTAAAAAAAAAAAAAGTGTCACTCAGATGAATTTTAACTTCTTTTTTATTGTAAGTCAGTTATAACAATCATACTGCTTCATTTCATTATGTTCCGTTTATAAGAATGAAGGCTTTATTGTCACAAGAATTGGCCCTTATGCTGTATTATGATGGGTCTATTATAAAGACTGGACCTTTATATTTCTCTTTATATGTCTATTATAAAAATGACACTATATAAGTCTATAATAAGGACTTGATCTTTATATCACTTTAGACCTATGACATGAATTGGATATTTGTATCAGTATAAGTCTCTTATATGAATCAAGGCTTTATTTCATTATAGAGCTATTACAGTCTATGCATATTCAGTATGTCTCCCCTTTGATAATGACCCATCTGTACTTCAAACAGATGTTAGATGTAAATTATTATATGAAAATAATTTTGTGTATACAGAGATAGGGAGTAGGCCTGGGATTAATGCTCATTTTTTCTTCATCATAATTCAAATTTTCATCGTCTTTTACAATCGTTTTATCACTTTTGGCTGTTACCCTGAAAACATCCAACCATCATGGAAGAGCGGAAGAATTACTTCAGCAGCCCTATGGAGATAGGTGGCTGCCTGTGGTCCAGAGGAACTTACAGAAACTGACGCATGGATGAACAGATCCCAGTATAGCAGCATTCTAGAGGAAGTTTTGATGCCATCAGTGAGAACTGCTAATCCCCGAGCCAGAACCAGTATATGTAGTCATAGACAACTCTTCTTTCCATAGTGCCCGAATTGTAAAAGAATGGTTCCGAGAACATCCACATGTAATAAAAACCGAATGGCCAGCAAAGTCACCTGACTTAAAATGGCACTGAAAGTCTTTAGCGTTATATAACTAAATAATGGGACGCATGTAATACTAAGATCAGGGACCACTTAATAAGACATGTTAAGTCAGTCTGGGAGTCACTTCATCATAAAGGAACGAAGTAAACATTTGTGGAAAGACAGTGGGTTCAATGTCTAGGAGTTTAAGTATGTTAATTGACAATAAGGTTCATACATTGATTAACTGAGAGAGGGTTGGAGAAAGGCGCGGACTTTCAATTCTTCTATATTTATTGTTTTGTGCAGTAATGGTTTGACTATGCAATGCACTCGTTTGTTTATCCATCTACTTATTTATTCATTTCTTTCTTATAAGAAACATATAGGCCTATGAGAAAAATGTAGCGATTGTAGAGTACGGATAAATATGTTTATTCATATTATGTTCAATATTTAATTTACGTAATATCTTACAGGTCAATATTGTAGTTAGTCGCAGAATTGCTGAGCAAACAAATGCATATGGTTATGGCACAAGAATGGGAATATTTCATAATGATTCGGACAAAATACTTAAAAACCTGTATAAAACAAGGAATTTTCTCGCAGTTTTATTTTTATTTGTTGCAATTTATTCTACTTTATATATTATGAAAAAAATTCTCAAACTAATTAGTATACAGACTATGTGAAAGAAATAGGATCCTAATGATATAATATTATGAAAAAAATTCTCAAACTAATTAGTATACAGACTATGTAAAAGAAATAGGATCCTAATGATATAATATTATGAAAAAAATTCTCAAACTAATTAGTATACAGACTATGTAAAAGAAATAGGATCCTAATGATATAATATTATGAAAAAAATTCTCAAACTAATTAGTATACAGACTATGTAAAAGAAATAGGATCCTAATGATATACTTGGTCAAGTGATGCAGCATCAAGTATTGGGATTGTACAACACACTCCAACATAGCCTATGTATTTCTTAAGTCTTTCCGAATTTCATGTTTTTTTTGTTTGTTTTGTGCAAATTGGACTTAAATACTAAATGAAGTCTTCTTGGCATGAAACCATGTTAGGGATTACATTTTAAAGAAAGACTAATGTTACGCCTGCCTAAGTTTTTTCTTTGTTTACAATTATTCATCGATTATCCCATAGTAACTAGACTTATTTTTGCGTATGGCGTTGAATATTAGGAACTCTTTTTAGCTGAGAAAAGGTACAGATCATGACATACAGGTGACAGATAACAAGTAGATAAGGGCTATAATAGAGCTGTAGGGGAGAAAATGTGGTTCCGCACGCGGAGGTACATTCTACTTGCTCTCAGGGTTACTTTGCGTTGATCATTCCAAAAGAATTATATGTATATGTATATGTATATATATATATATATATATATATATATATATATATATATATATATATATATCTTATATATATCTATAAACTCACTCCGACGTCCGATACACAAAGTCTCTCACTCTCTCTCTCTCTCTCTCTCTCTCTCTCTCTCTCTCTCTCTCTCTCTCTCTCTCTCTCCTCAGAATACTTAGCCAAAAAATGTCAAATACTTGAAGAACTCCTTTATTCATCAGAACAAGGGCAGTAGCCACAGTTACACGAATTAGATTTGTCTTCTTCTCTCACTAGACAATAGGTTTACACTGTTCTTATGCCTCCAAGTCGCCTGATTCTGTGGTTCATTTACAAGGACTCGCCACGCTTGTCTTTTTGCCTTTGACTACAGTAGATCAGATTTGGTCTTGCTGCTCGCAATATTTTTATAATTTTAGTTCTACCGTTACTCTCCTTGGAGCGAGAGGGTGGTTTACTGGGTACAGAACTATTAATTCCAAGTAAAGTTTAATCGCAATGAGAGAGATTTTTTTTTCATTTTTACACTGACTAAATGATCAGATGTACTGATGGTCAAGTTGCAAAGATAATTGCACTCGAAATTATTTTGTTTTGATGGTGACGGTTCGTTTCCCATACTTTGCTGAGACCTTGGCCGTAAGCATTAAGCGTCTGAATTGCACTTTTGAAGACGAACTTTCTCTTGCGCAATCACAGATAGCACTGCGCACTGACACGACGGGACGGGCAACTTGTCATTTCCCGTAGCCTTGCCAGTGCGTGTCATTGTTGGAAATTCAGTCTCAATCTTTTTCCTCAAGCTCTCTAGATGATGGGAGCGTAATCGTTCTTTTTCTTGAGTCGAATTGTTTATGTTTCACACAACTGTGTTTATAAACATAGATTTTAAGGAAATGGTTGCTGCCTTAGTGTGCTTCTTGTTATGATGATTTTGGAATTACAGTATATTTCTTCGCAGGATTTTTGACATAATTCAGTTAGCTGCAGAAACTATCCAGAGGTAGAGAATAGTTTTCTTAGGAGATTTTTATACTAAGATGCCAATAATAGCTTTAATGGTTATGCAGAAGCAACTGATGACAATTGAAGACAATTCAACAGGTGGCAGCAGTAACCTTGGACTGTTTTTTGTTTACCTAATAGTAAGTCTACTACTGTCTGAACCGGAATGTGACTTTCTGGCGAGTTCTTTTTCCCCTGGGCGTTTTGGCTCACGCTTTTCGGCAAAGGACGTTTGGCGTATTATTTCATTTGCCGACTGTCAATAAGTTGCTGTTTAAAGGTGTGTCTGTCTAACAGCCTTTCTATCTAATTTTAGGTTATTTAGCTTTTAAACAAAACAACAGCTAGCTGACTGTCAGTACATAAAAAAAACAAAATTTTAAAAGTCTTTCTAGTGATAGCAAATTTTAGGTTATGTAGCTGTTAAACTAAACGACCATTAGATGACTGCCATTACACACAGAGACAAAATTTAAACTACTTCGATTACTTTGGTATTTTTTCCAGTCCTAGTTTTGTATCTGTTCTTCGCTGATCCGTTTTAGTTCTAAATTATATAGTCATCAATGTCTCAAGAATATTTAAGCAAAAGAGGAAAAGAGAAGTTTGCATATAATGGATATATTTACGCATTTGACACACGTAGTGCACGTGATGATGTTTGTAAAGGAAGACGCCACACAAAAAATGGAGAAGTGATCAACTGTCACGGTCCCTCAGCAGTATCAGCTGAAGTTGCTCGAATTAAAAGCACGTAGAGCGCAGAGCAACGGAAACCTTAGTCTCAACCACTGCTTACCAAATGCATCTCAGGCAGCTTATGGAGCTTTACCACCCCGGGAATCTATAAAAAGAACTATTAGAAAAAAAAAACGAAATAAAATGCTGCAGGCTCCTGCAATTCCAAAATGCCCTCTGCCAAAAAATCTACGCCAAAAAGTCCTAGACCGTGTTTTAGCTGCTTAGCATCAAGAATCAAGTATCCTGTCCGTACGTTACTCGATGTTCTTTTATTATCCATTTCCTGTTGATGACTTTTGCAACTGATTTACTGATAAGATTTCTCTCTGGTCCCCCTGGAGATTTAAGTGCTCATAAAGAGAACTCCATTCCGACAATTTTGTTTTCATTACAGGAAAAGAACAGTATAGTAAGTGGTATTTGGTAAAGAACTGCTTTTTGTTACCTGTTATTATAATGATGATTAAGGGTTTTCATATGCATGCACATTAAAAAAAAAATCAGAATACTGAGATACAGAAAAGTAGCTGATGTAGTATTTAGTTGCTTCAACGCTTCGTCCCAGCTAGCCAGATCTACGTCGATCATTTGTTTCATATATAGCCAGATTTTTTCCTTTGCTGAAAGAAGAAGCACAGTTTCTGATTTGGGGTAAGGTTCTGTGCTGCATGGAATGCGCAAGATCTGGCAAGGATCCTCACAAAGATTTGGAACACATTAATAATTGTGGTAAGGTTGTGCGTTGGAAAGACCAGTTTGGCTATTTCTTTGTCGTCCCAGTCAATCTTTGATTGTCGAGTATATACATTTATGAATACATGTGTGTGTAACTGAACAAGATACATAGCTTACTCCTTTTTCTCAAATATTCTACGATACACTAAATTGAAGTCTCAAATATATTCATGGAGGGTATTGATGTGCATACACGTTTCGAGTGATTTTTGTCTGGTTATGTGAGGAAAGTGCAGATGGAATGGAGAATGCAATAGCCTTCTACTTAACCTACTTGCCTTGAGATGCAGAAACTCGATAATTACTGCAGAGCAAAACTCTTTCTTAGAGCGTTAAGCAACCGCCTAATCGCTGTTGCTAAAGATATGCGTTTGTGTCTTCGTAATCATTTTAATGGTGCTGCGTTTTTCTGGTGGATTTCTGTTTTTTTTTTTTTTTTTTTTTTTCACTTTTTACTTCTTCATTTTTGTCTCTCTATTCTGGTCAGTGTGTAGGGTTTGAGAATGTCACGCTTCACAACTCGTTTACCAGTTAGCTTGAATTGCTTTGTCAAGTTGAACTAGTCATCGGGAGCCATTCACATATCTCCTTATTCATTTTCATTCATTAAAGGGTGACCGCAGCTTGAAGAACGGTATCCTGTCATCCTATAGGAACCATAAAGTAATTATCATAGTTCTGGGATGGAGAGGCCTTCCAGTCATTCAGGAAGGTTTTCCTCTCACGAGGGTCAGTTACTCTTCTTTGGTGTCGACGCATTGAGGTGTAGTATTCAGAGTCCGATCACTGACACTTCCACAGAATGACATCGCTAGTGTCAGAAAAACTGTTACTGCAAAAAAATATGGGGAGCTAAACTGTGTTTGTGTACTTTTAAGATTGTATTTATTTGTCAACGGCATCCAAACATACCCGTATATTGAACAGAGTGATTAAGCGTTGCAAGTGAACAATTTATTTTTGTAATTATACGGTACATAACTATCAGGGGGGAGTTGGCAACCATACAGCGCTGAAAATGAGAGTAAAGAAGGATTTTCTTTAAAAAAGAGAGCTCTCCTCGTACCTGCCATATAAACTGCACTTTTGGCTATTATCTGGAAACAACAAAAACTCTTGGGACTAGTCTGTCCTTCTTGTTTACATTCATCAGCAGCACTGATTCAGATCAGAATTGTCAGAGAGGTCAGGAAATAAATGTCAGAACTTTTCCAGATTTCTGGGCGTATTGTGGTCTGTTCGTTTATTTGATTATTATTCGCATGTCTTCTAACAGCATATAAATTAAGAAGCTTAGTCTGTGGACACAGCGATAGTCTCATTGACAGACTTGCAGATACATGTCATATTAGTTCTGTAAGTCAACAAGAAGTATCCTTTTCATAAAGTTTATTTAACCATGAATATACAGAACAGACACGTCTGAATGCGTAGATACGATAATGCTCTTCTAAATACTGATGTACTCTTCCTTAGCGAAACAAAAAACTTGGGAAATTATAATTGTTACTCAATTTATTCTGAGAGCGGCAGATGTCGCTTAGTCATTGCCACTCCTCTTATTCATATGTCCTGTTTTCCCTAATTTCCTGAAACGGCTGCACATCGTTTTGTCAGCTCTGGTAATCAGTCGCTCTAAAAGTCAGAAGTATTAGTAAATCTCTGAACTGTTTTGTGGTTGAATGAAAACATAATTCGTCTCATATTTTGGTTCAATTGTAAGTTCTACGATTCGGCTTTCCCTTCTGGAAATCGGTACGGTACATTTTATCTCCATATTTTTGCGCTACTGCTTTTCTTCTTCACATCAGGGTTATTTTTGGAATGAATCCGCTTACAATAGCTACTTAGCATTAATGAGATAAAGGAACAATGATTACTTACCGTTATTGTGATGAAGGAATCCACTTATAAGGATTACTTACCATCATTGAGGTGAAGGAATCCACTTATAATGATTACTTACCGTTACTGAGGTGAAGGAATCCACTTATAAGAAGACTACCAACCATTACTGAGAAAGAAGTCAGTCCAGCAGCTATCCTAGATTATACGCAATAGCAATTGTTCATTTTTAGTTTTCATTATGTTTAGTTTCGAAAAATGATGTGCTCCATATATATTCTGACTTAAAATCTATCTGTACTTGTCTCTTTCATTTTACTCAAAGCAAAAGAGGATAAAGGAAAATTAAGTAAAATAGCTAAGTAAGACAGAATTCGTGGTGGCTTCATCAAAACAAAATCGGTGATACGAGAGAACACCGTCTGCAGCAGCTCGTGAAAGTCTACGACAAGAATGAAAACCGAAATTCTTCTCATTCAATGAACGAAAGGAAAGCCCCAGAACTCGAATGTCAAAAGAGAGTTCGTTGTCTCCTTAGCACGTAGCAGCTGCCTCCACCTCCACCTCCACCTCCACCTCTGCCGTCTTTCGAAATAGCGGTGGTTTGGCGAGACTTAGTATAACAAGGCTGCTGGCTGAATGAATACCTAATTGGACCAACAATTATGTCTAATTACCAGGTCACTCTCGTCATCGTCGTCTTCAAACTTCATTGCCACTAATTACATGTACCACTGATTTTTACGGAGAGCGATTCCTAACTAATAACTCACGCAGAGGTTTCAGTGAGCGCTTTTATTTCTGAAAGAGTCTTTCCAGGCTGAAGAGTTCAAAAGATAACATGATGATGAAAAATGATGAAACATGTGGAAATGGAAATGGCTAAAATACTGGGAAGACTTTTAACCTTATGGAATACAGCTGTGTTCGCCTACTCAAACTGACAAGAGCAGCGAAAGTAACTTGTCTGGGACGCTTATATTAAGCCCTCTCTCTGAATCGCCTCTTGCTCTTCCCTCAGTCCCAATTCAAAGCCATCAGTTCCTCCTCGGAAAGGGAGCTGATGCCCCTACGCTCCGGGCTTTGTTCCTTCTTTCTTATTCCTCTCTTTGAAGTGGCTGCTTTTCTAGGAACTAGATATTTTGTCAACCTAGATGTTGTGTTTTACACACACACATCTATCCATCCATCTATCTATTTATCTATATCATATATATATATATATATATATATATATATATATATATATATATATATGTATATATATGTATATATGTATATATACACACACACACACACACACACACATATATATATATATATATATATATATATATATATATATATATATATATATATATATATATATACACACACACACACACACACACACACATATATATATATATATATATATATATATATATATATATATATATATATATATATATAAAAAAAGTATGTATGTGTATAGAATGCGAAGAGCAAATCGATCTTGATAAAAATGAACCAAATGAGAAGCAATTAATTGAATATTAATGCAATGCTGTCTTCGGATTAATTCGCAAGAAGAGATAAAGGAAGTGTAAGGTCTCTGTTATATTTTTTTTATATATAATTTTGTTATATTGATAATAAAATATCTATTAGTCGTGACTTCTACTCCGCATATAGTGCCACCTGCGCGAACTATTTTTATACCTCCTAAATCATTTATTGACCACAACTTACAGAGAAGCAGGTCTTACGAGAAATTCTTTTAGAAATGTTGACCAATGATCTGATTTGTTTTCTCCACAGCGCACACACACAAACAGTGAGAGAGAGAGAGAGAGAGAGAGAGAGAGAGAGAGAGAGAGAGAGAAACTATGCACAATAAAAAAATTACTCTGCGTTTTTTTACAATACCAAAATTTTGTCGGGGTTGGTGCACTGTTTATCCGTTTAGCTTTACCCATTTCCGCTTCCTCTCTGACATCTCGCTGTCCAGCTTCTCTAATGTTAGTGTAATTGTGAGATTTGCTTTCAGCTTCCCTTCGCAATTCGTTTCATTTAATTTCTCCAACTTCCTCTGATCATTGTCGAAGGCGCTGAATATCTGAAAGCGCCCCAGTGCTGCCTTTCATAATAGCCTGCACCCCAGGATTCATTCATTTATTCTTATTACAAAAGAAATACGTGATGACACTCATAATTTTTGTTTGGAAGGATGTAGATGTGCGTGTGTGTGTGTGCGTGTGCGTATTTTGTGTAAGTGTGTGTGTGTGTGAGAGAGAGAGAGAGAGAGAGAGAGAGAGAGAGAGAGAACGAGCGTTGTAGAACTTTTAGTTTGGTGATTCAAGAGACCACTAAAGTCTCCATCTTTTAGCCTTCTTGATTTTCCTCTTGACCGAAGCCAACAAACCTTTGCAGCGCAATTCCTGTCTCCTTCGTTCCAAATTGGATTTCTTATTTTTTTTTTCAAGCCCAGTGTTCTGCAGGAATATTCATGCAGTCACTGTGAATATAATTATCTCCACGAAAACACATGTGCAGGTGTGTTTGTATTGTAGTAAGAAACAAATATTTGTAAAAAAAATGATCAGAGGCGCGAGTTCTCTTGCTTCATCAAACTGAATGCTCGACAGCGATGGTGAGGAGGAAGAAAAACAGAGCGGAATGTCAGTTCAGATAAAAGTGTCAAAGTCGCATCCCGTAACTAGAACAAAAAGAGCCTGCTTACGGCAGAGCTTAGAAACAGAACGCTACGAGTATTCCATCATACTGTAATATCAAAGGTTGTTTAGCAGACGCAAAAAGGTGCTTATCCATGGTCTCCTTGCGCAGTTAATATGTATATTGTCTTGCATGGCAGTTGCGGACATATATTAACTCCTGGAAGTTTTGCTTTATCCTATAGTTCTCTCTCTCTCTGTCTCTCTCTCTCTCTCTCTCTCTCTCTCTCTCTCTCTCTATATATATATATATATATATATATATATATATATATATATGTATGTATATGTGTATATGTGTGTGTGTGTATATATATATATATATATATATATATATATATATATATATATATATATATATATATATATATATATGTTACATTCAACATGAGTAATCAGTCATTACGCGTAATGACTGAAATTTCAGTCATCACGCGTAATGCACTTAGGGGACATTTGATCCCCTAGGAGCTAGTACTAAACACGGCGAAACAGTGAGTCACCTACACTGTTTCGCCGGGTTTAGTACTAGTCCCTGGGGTCAAATGTATTTCGCCGTGTTTAGTACTAGCTCCTGGGGGATCAAATGTCCCTAAGTGCATTACACGTGATGACTGAAATTTCAGTCATTACGCGTAATGACTGATTACACGTGTTGACTGTAACATATATATATATATATATATATATATATATATATATATATATATATATATATATATATATATATATATATACATATATATATATATATATATATATATATATATATATATATATATATATATATATATATATATATATATATATATATATATATATATATATATATATATATATATATATATACAGAGCAGAGGAGTAAGGCAAGCAGACCAAGGGCAAGAATACGATGAGCCTCACATTTTGATTCATTCCTACGTTTCGGGATATCGAAATCAAAACAAAATATAATATAAAGTCAGTGTTGATAATAAGCTCCATTCGTTGAAAATACAAACACAATCTAACAAGAAAATCACAAATCGCTGACTTAAATTACACACACACACCTGATAAAAATTGAAATTCAAAGTACAGAAAACTATGAATGATAAAAGAAAATTGAAATATCTCGCCAAAATTATAACAAAATCCAACATGCATATAATAAAAGGGAACACATGAAGATAAAGTTGAAAACATTGGTTACACGCGGCCAACTTTTCAGCACCAAAAATAAAAACACACTAAAAGTAAAAAATCAAGAGGCGCAAACAATGACAGAACTCTAGGCTAAAAACAACGAGACCGCTGAAGGAGAATGGTTGTTCCGAGTCGGAACCCGTAATTTGATGTTTAAGGAACGGTGTCTACCATTTCGTAATGTGATTCCCTATATATATATATATATATATATATATATATATATATATATATATATATATATATATATATATATATATATATATATATATAGAGAGAGAGAGAGAGAGAGAGAGAGAGAGAGAGAGAGAGAGAGAGAGAGATATATCATATATAATATATATATATGTAGATATATATATATATATATATATATATATATATATATATATATATATATATATATATATATATATATATATATATATATATATATATATATATATGTATATATGCAATATAAACAGTCTGTATCTATAAACAGTATGTATTTACGATTTTCATAGTTTATACATTAATGAAGATTATGATCACTTTCACCAAAAATAGAAGGTTGTTGTGTAAATCAGGTGTGGCAGGTAACCTAAAGGCTGCCTCTTGCGGTTGCCATTTTACTTTGCCATGGAGGTCAGGCTGTCATTGCCTTCATGATCGTGTTTCCCAACATTCTTTCTCATTATTCCTTGTTGACCAGATATAACTTGTCTCCGCATGGACCAGTCGTTACCCGAATGTTAATGAGGGTATTTCTGGCGTTCCAGGCCGTCAACTATCAGTCAATCGGGGTTGTTTCTAGTTTATTTTTTCTTACCCGATAACTAGTTCACAATTTTTCTGTTTCCACGTTAATTTATAAAACTGACGTTTATTACTTTTCGACACACACACATGGAAACATACTTACAATGCCTTAATCTTTTGTTTAATTTAGTTTAACGGTTACTTTAATGTGAGGGCAGCTAATAGTTTTTAATGGTGCCAGAAAAGTGGGAGGCTGATAGCTGTGAGGACTACGTGGGCAACTTTTAAAAATCAGTTTTCTTAGTACCATCTTCGTATCATGCCTACAATAAGTATCTTCTAAGTCTACTACAAGTTTAACTTTTAAGATCATAGAAAAATGTGGACAGCTCCAGAGAGAGAGAGAGAGAGAGAGACTGATGTTGCGGTTGAAGTAACTGATAGTGGTCATTTATGCCGTAACCAGATTTCAGTATTGCTGGCAACGTCATATTTAATTTGGTTTATTATTTTATTATAGGATCGAGACTTCACGCTGCCTCTCTGTTTCGCTCTTAAAATCTGAGACGAAGAGATACTTTCAAATTTTATCATTTTGTGCAGTTTCCGAATAAATTTTCGTGGTAAGAGAGTTATTGGGTAAGGTTTAAGGAGACACAGTGGCTGCGCCAGACCTTGAATGGTTTCTTTATGTTTTAGATCTTGAGGGCCGTGATTTCTTTTTGTAACAAACGATTTAATGTGCATTTGTTCGCTTGGCGCAAGATTTTTCTTAATTAGTTCAAGAAACGATACGCTACGCCTACCTTCGAAATCCACAAACTCTCTCGAATTTAGTGGACTTCAATGGAATGTTGTGGTAAGGTTGATGTCGAACAAGAAAGAGTTGAGTGAGCGCGAGATGGAGTTGAGTGCGGATGTGGACAGGATTCGTTTATTTTCCGTTGGCGCTGGAAGTGTCTGCATCTTGAGACGCTTTCTACTTGATGTTTGAATCCAGCCATTCATCACATGGCAAGGTCTTCCTCGCCTTAGTTAACTTGTTCTAAGAGCAACAAACAGTGATTGAAAACTGACCTCCATCGCATTTACAACTATTAAACTAGCCTCGAATTAAAGAATTTAGAAAACTCCCCTACTAAAATACGCAGTAAAACCAAAGAATGGCACTTATCCATAACAGAGCGAGTGGAGGAAGGTGGCTTTTTCCTGGGGAACGCTTTCGCTGCAGCATATGTCAACAGTATACAAACTGCAGACAAGTATCACACACCCTGCGCCAGATGTGAGAAAATGACATCTCGAAGTCCACTATAAGAGGAAGGAAAGCTTCAGAGAGCCTCGCGAGCTTCGCTTCTGTCAGCAGTTTCATTAAAGAACGGCGATGGACCTTCTGCAGAAATATCGTTTTTTTTTTTTTTTTTTTTTTAGCTGTGTCACCTTTATTCCGCCCTTTCATTTCGATCAAGGATGTTTAATGGTCTTTGATTGCCAGTCTTCATAACTTCCACACAGATTCTATATATATATACATATATATATATATTATATATATATATATATATATATATATATATATATATATATATATATATATATATATATATATATATATGTATACATGTGTGTGTGTGTGTGTAGAATCTACTGGTCACTTTTAAGCAGATACACATGTAATTGCAATAGCCACAATGCCCACTTAACTTCTCGAATTCTTAGCTCGTTTTTGGATACCCTTGTCACTACAAAGCCTTGAGATCCAAGTGCAAGAAATATGAAGAAATTATAATGTCCGGTACCGTGAAACGAACCCGGGTTCCATAATAACGACGAGGTAATGTTGCCGACCACGAGAGGGATTAAAGTCAATTGCCTCTCTTACATACATACACCTGTCGTTTTCAGATACATTTATTAGAGCTGGAATAGACCCATCCTCACCATCGCAGCCAAGTGGGCAATCGTTTTTATTGCATTTTAGGCTGAAATATATATGTAGAATCTACTGGTCACAATGTATGTGCAAGAGGCAATAGACTTTTATCCTTCTCGTGGTCAGGTCGGCAACGTGACCTCGTCGTGATGATGGGAACTCGGGATCGTTTCCTGCTACCAGACATCGTAATTTCTTCATATTTCCTGCACTTGGATCTCAAGGCTTTGTAGTGACAAGCCCATCCAAAAAAAACGCGAATAATTCAAAAAGTTAAGAGGGCATTGTGCTATTACAATTACACTTATATATTATATATATATATATATATATATATATATATATATATATATATATATATATATATATATATATATACTCACAAATGCTGCACATTGAAGAAATGCCCCATGCCCATGCAGAGGATCTTTTCCGGAAGAGAAACGTGGACTGCTGATACAAGTGCCATATTGAGTAAGGATGCCCGCATTTCTACATCAGACTACCTCCAACACTTACTTTCAGGATTCTGGGTATTCTGAAGGTTTTTTGAAACAGGAAGATGGAGGATAAACGGGGCTGAACGATGCAAGAGTTGACAGTGTTTAGGTAAGTTTGCGAATGCTCGTAAAGGGGACTTACGAAGGATGAAAGGAGGGCAATTAAGAGGCTGAAGAATGGTAAGATACCAGGAGTCAATGGGATTACAACTGGGAAGTTGTGGCAAGTTACAGCACAGTAGTGGTGGTGTGACTGATCAGGATTTGTTAGGTACGTCTGGAAAGGTTCTGAAGGAATAAGTGAGAAGAGCCATTGTTCCAGTGTATGAACATAAAGGTAAAGATGATAGAGACGACTGTGAGAAGTATAAGGGCAAAACATTACCTACCATACGAGAAATTTTACAATGTAGATTTTGGTTAAGAAGGTAATACTGATGACAAAGGAATGATATAGGAAAAACAGCATGGGTTTAAACAAGGAAGGGGGCACACTGATACATCTTATTATGAAACGTTTATGTAAGACATTTAAAGCAATAGTAAAGTGCTGTATATGGTGTAAAGCACCTAGAAAAAGCTTTGGACAGAATCAAATTGGAAGCAATGAGAGGCGTTGAGGATGTATTGTACGGAAGTTAATGTTGGGATACCTATGTGAAAGTGACTGCTTTAGCAAGTCAGCCTGAGACAAGGGTACGTTGTCTCCAAAGCTGTTGAATATCTTTATGGATAGTTATGAGAAAAGTCACAGAAAGATAGCAGCTGTAGATGTAAAGTAGTTGGTTAGGAAAATGAATCTTGAATGGAGTGTGAAATCACTGAATTTTACAAATGATATAGTACTTATAGGAAACAATGATGAATATATATATATATATATATATATATATATATATATATATATATATATATGTATATATATATATATATATATATTTATATTTATATTTATATATACACACACACATATATATATATATATATATATATATATATATATATATATATATATATATGAATGTCTTTTACTGTAATCCAACAGGGTACTATGAAGGTAAAAAGAGCCATAGAAACACTATTTACAAGTAGCAACCTTATATTTTGGACATTTCTTCTGTGTCCCTGTTCACTGGTAAAATATGGACAAATGATGTGACAAGGTATATATGAGGAATATGTAGGTGTGGCAGTACAACGTTGGTGGTATGTACAGTCGAAGACCGTTGACCCGGGATGGGGATGGATGGAAAATAGGTTGTCCCTGTGTGTTTTGGGCCTCATCAGCTCCCGTCTACGTACAGTAGAATCTGGTGGGAGTATTCTCTGGAAAACCTACTTGAGAAGAAGCCTGAGGATTAACTCGTCGGTGACATCTGATTTCCAATGTCCTCCAATGTCGTACTGCCACAGTCGCATATTCCTTACATATACTTTTGTCACACAACATTTGTCTATATTTTACCAGCGAACAGGGACACAGACGAAGAAGCGTCCGAAATACATGTTGCAACATGTAAATTGTTTTTATCGGCCTTTTATCTTCATCACACACACACACACACACACATATATATATATATATATATATATATATATATATATATATATATATATATATATATATATATATATATATATATATATATATATATATATATATATATATATATATAGTATATATATATATATATATATATATATATATATATGCATATACTATATATATATATATATATATATATATATATATATATATATATATATATATATATATATATATATATATATTTATATATATATATATATATATATATATATATATATATATATATATATATATATATGTGTGTGTGTGTGTGTGTGTAACAATAACAGACTCTCTCTCTCTCTCTCTCTCTCTCTCTCTCTCTCTCTCTCTCTCTCTCTCTCTTACAAATACTAAATTCCCTACATCTAGCTTGTGGAAATTAATCCGTGTTTACAAAAATAGTTTATTCTGCAAATCTAACATATGACGGGTTGAAAAATGGTAAATAAGCATAATACTAAAATAAAAAAAAAAGGGTCTTCCCAAACATTTTCTCAGTCACAAGAACTATAAGTGGGATTCTTCCCATCTCAACCCCAATCACTATTCAGTCTCCATTCTAATTGTATGTCTTTATGTCACCAGTTCACTTAAGTGGCTACATTCCATAGTGGCCATGTTTATTTGTAGATGTGTCTACACATGGGCATGCCTGAGCATGAAACATCTGTAGAGAGAAAATTCATCTCCCATTAGTATTAAACCAACTTAGTTCACATGAACATCATTACACCATATAAAAAGAAATTTTGAAAGAAATGATAACAAAACGATAAGCCACCAAAATGTGAATTTGCTGTGTTATGTTAACACTCACCCTTACAGCAGAGAACTTGGCCCTCAGAGTCTTCACACTTCAGCTGCCCCAAAACAAGTGTATGGCATTCTACAGAAGCTCCAGTCACTTACCCCAAAAGCCACTCCTCATTACACACAAAAGCACAAAGCTCTTCTTCATGACACACCCATATTCGGGTTCTAACCAGACAAGGCTTACAAAACAAAGCTTCCCTGTGCTGAGTCTGTAGATCATCAGGCATTCACCTATGCACTGAAATTCACTGAATGCCGCAAAACACATTGTTACATCCCCACAGAAACATATATTTACACATATATATATATGTATATATATAGATATATATATATAATATATATATATATATATATGATTCATAAAAATATGGAACGTGATGAATAAATAAAGGCATATATATGAAGGAAAATAGATATAATATATATATTATATATTATATACACAATGGGTAAAGGACCATTGTGTCGAAAGATATGGAACGTGATGAATTAATATATATATATATATATATATATAAAATATATATATATATATATTATATATATATATATATATATATATATATATATATATATATATATATATATATATATATATTTATATATATATATATTGTTGCATTTATATATATATATATATATATATATATATATATATATATATATATATATATATATTTATATATATTTATATATATATATATATATATATATATATATATATATATATATATATATATATATATATATATATATATATATAATTTCTATTGAAGTCAGTGGCATATTTCACAGATACTATCCTCTTATCAAGATTTTGTATTGGTCTATACTTCTTTTTCTCTTCTGGCAAGCTTCTCAGTAATAAGGAAAAATCATTTGAGATTCTTTCCGTTTACTTTTTCTTTTTCTAGTCAATGGACCGTTTTTCCACCTCTCTCGGCAGCTTCATCAGGACTGGATTATATATCGACATACAAGGTTTTAATTACTGCATGCAGATGACATCATTAGGGTGCTGAATTTCTATTGGTTGGCGGATCTCATTCTCTCGCTGGCCATCTGGGTGGCAGCATAGCCACTCCTGGTGCTCTGTAGGATGCATCCTATGCTTAAGCTTGCATCCAAGGGCTTGGGCAAGGGTGTGATCTCCATCTCTGGCTGATGGTCTTGATTTGGTTCATTGTTGGTAGTTGTGTCTAGGGGTGTTCTGTCACTTGTGTCTCCCATCGGATTCTCACTGATGGCCTGTGGTTACCTTGAAGAAGGGAGGATGAAGTCCTTGTTTGTGTGTATATTTAAAGAAGGCCATTGTTGATTTATACTCACAGCTGCTATTTGCAATCTGTGGCACAGGGCTTCTCTATGCACGATCTCTGTGCTTTCTAATAATCCTTCTAGTGTTGGCTTACAGTCATGGTCGTCTACATAGTGTTGAAATATTACCCCTTGGTTGCGGTGAGATTGCAGCCGCCTATGTAGAGTGGTCCTGGTGTGAGCTATGTCGTAATTACTGAGGGCTTAACATGTCCCTTCGGTACATTTAAATTAGTATGCTACGTTGGTCGACTCCCACATCTCTCAATGGGGGCCTGTGCTATTTCGCAATATGAGGGTGCTGACTAGGTTCAGGCAGCAGTAGACATGGAAAGAAATCCTCTCACCAGGATTCATAGGCGTCATACCATTGTCAATTATTCTCTTCTTGGCCTTGACCTCATCCTTGAACTGGCTGTAATATGCGGCTTTGTAATACAGTACGATGTTTCTCAGTGAGGTTGGTGTTTTCACTGGTGTTCTGGCATACATATCTCATTAGGATCCTTGCTTAGGGCTTGGAGTTTCTTAGGATCACTGAGGATGCCGTCCATTTTATCGTCACATTCTTCACATTTCATGATGACATAGACAGCAGTCTTGTCACCTTTTCTCACAATGATGTCTGGATCTCGAAGCTGGCGGGCAGCTTCCTTCAGGTGAGGGGCAATAATCTAACTCATATAATTTCCCTGTTGGCGTCTGACTTCCCTGATGTATTCCTCCCTGATGATACTAGAGAGGAATACCTTTCCTTGGGCCTGGAGAGAGAGCAAGTAATTTAAAAGTGTTTCAATTTCAATACACTTTGCTTCCTCTTGGGGCCATTTAATGAAATGACAATTAAGGCCAAGGTTGAGAAGCTGTTTCTGTCCATCAGTGAAGTCTATAATAGCCAAGTTAATGTATCCATCTGAATGCTTATCATCTCTGACGAGGGCTTTATTCAACCACATTAATTCCCTCTGGGTGATACTGATAGTGACCCACTGATGTTGTTGTTTTGACTCCTGCAGGAATTTAGAAGTATGTTTGATCCTTGTATCACACAAATCCTCCTTAAATTCTTCAAACATGAATTCTTTCTTGCCTGTGGTTGTCTGTGGTCATCCTTCAGCTTCCCAGATTCGTCCTTGAAGAGTCTTATTGACAAAATTCCATGGGAGATATGCCCAGCCAAGGCAATGTATGATATTTGGGTATATTTTTTTTTCTTATGCCATTTATATTGAAGTCAGTGGCATTGTTTGCAGATACTGTCTTCTTATCAAGACTTTGAATCAGTCTATACTTCTGTTTCTTTTCTGGCAAGCTTCTCAGGAATAAGGAAAAGTCATTCAAGATTCTTTCCATTTACTTTTTCTTTTTCTAGTTGATGGACCATTTTTTTACCTCTCCCAGCAGTGTCATCAGGACTGGATTATAAATCGACATACAAGGTTATTATTACTGTATGAGGATGTTTGAATTTCAAACATGACATCTTTGGGGTGCTGAATTTCTATTGGTTTCGGATTTCATTCTCTCGCTAGCCATCTAGGTGGCAGCATAGTCATTCCTGGTGGTCCGTAGGATGTGTCCTATGCCTAGGCTTGAATCAAAGGGCACAGGCAAGGGAGTGCTTCCCGTCTCTGGCCAATAGTCTTGATTTGCTTTGTTGTAGGTTGTCGTGTCCAGGGGTGTTCTCCCTTCAGATTCCCATGGATGACTTGTGGTTTCCTTGAAGAAGGAAGGATGAAGTTTAGGTTCCCGTGTATATCTAATGCAGGCCATTGTTGATTGATACCCACAGTTGCTATTTGCAATCTTTGGAATCAGACTTCTTTATGCATGATCTCTGTGCTTTCTAATAATTCTTATAGTGTCAGCTTACAGTGTGGTCATCTAAGTAGTGTTAAAATATTGCCCCTTGATTGCAATAAGATTGCAATTACCTATGTAGAGTGGTAGTGGTTGACATGTCAAGCCCTTAGCAGTTACTACATAGGTCACATCACTACCACTTTGTGTAGGTGATTGAAAGCTCACCACAACCAAGGTGCAATATTTCAACAAAACATAGACGACCACGACAGTAAGCCAACACTAGAAGAATTATTAGAAAGCACAGAGATCGTGCACAGAGAAGCCTGGTTCCACAGATTGCAAATAGCAGAAGCTGTGAGTATAAATCAACAATGGCCTGTGTTAAATATACACAGGAACACGAACTTCATCCTCCCTTCTTCCAGGGAACCACAGGACATCAGTGAGAATTCAAAGGGAGACACAAGCAACTATACAAATCAAAACTATTGGCCAGAGATGGGAATTATGCTCTTGCCCACGCCCTTGGATTCAATCCTCGGCATAGGATGCATCCTACAGAGCATCAGGAATACCAATGCTGCCACCTAGATGGTCAGAGAGAGAATGAGATTCACCAATCAATAGAAATTCAGCACCCAAATGATGTCATGTTTGGAATTCAAAGATCCACATGCAGTGATAAAACCCTTGTAAGCCGACTTATAATCCAGTCCTGATGACGCCGCCGAGAGAGGTGGAAAAACGGTCCATTGACTAGAAAAAAAAAAGGTAAATGGAAAGAATCTAAAATTTATTCCTGAGAAGCTTGCCAGAAGAGAAAGAAGTATAGACTGGTCCAGTCTCGACAAGAAGATAGTATCTATGATCAAAGCCATCGACTTCAATAGAAATTGAATTAGAGAGAAAATATACCCAAAAACATATATCCATATATAATATATATATATATATATATATATATATATATATATATATATATATATATATATATATATATATATATATATATATATATATATGTAAAATCTACTGGTCACTTTTACCAGATACATATGTAATTGTAATAGCCACAATGCCCTCTTAACTTCTCGAATTCTTCGCACTCTTTTGGATATGCTTGTCACTACAAAGCCATAAGATCCAAGTGCAAGAAATTGAAGTGGCTGTGATGTCCGGTCGAGGTCAGGTCGGCAACGTGACCTCCTTGTGATTATGGTGACACGGGTTCGTTTCCCGCGACCGGACATCACAGCCACTTCAATTTCTTGCACTTGGATCTTATGGCTTTGTAGTAACAAGCATATCCAAAAAAGCACGATGAATTCGAGAAGTTAAGAGGGTATTGTGGTATTACAATTACATATATATATATATATATATATATATATATATATATATATATATATATATATATATATATATATATATATATATATATGAAAGTGACAAGAAATTCATAATAAGCCACGTCCTGAGATTATATGAATCCCAAGTATAGGACCTGAATTCAGTGGTCATATGTACAGCAAATCAGTATCAACTTATTTATTTATTGATAGCCGGGTGGGCAGTGTCTATTGTAATTTCTAAACCAGGCCATGTTTCAGACCTTAGCAGATGGTGAAGCACTCATCAGTTATAATTCCCTCTGGTTGTGAGCCATTCACAAAGTATAGTAAATTCGATATCAAAGGACAGTGACCTCACCATTATGCCAAGATCCATCAGTTCACCTCTTTACCACTTCATATCTACGCATTTCTTACCATTTCAGTTCTTGCTATGCCACATGGCCTGAACAAACAGTTCATCACAACGGCTTCAGCATTTTTGTTTTCTTCGCATTGAACAGCTACACTACACTTCCATAAACAGATGGCTCAGCGAGCCCTTCAGACTGCCAGCCTTGGCTTCCATAGTCTCCTCTCAAATACATTACAACCTGCTGCCCTCCATTCTTCGCCTCTTTCATATAACTCCTCTTCCCTCATATTGATCTCATCCATTATATTTACTGTCAAACACCAATATAAATCTATTGCTTCCTATCCTCCACCATCCATCTTAATACTCATTGCTGCATTTTCATAGATTCCTGTACCTTCATAATCTTACTCTAGTACACATCTTCATCTTTCTCATCTTGCAAACCTTCCAGTTCTTTCACTATTTTCTGCAGTTTTTCATCACTATTCCCTATCAGTACTATATATATATATATATATATATATATATATATATATATATATATATATATATATATATATATATATATATATATATATATATATATATATATATAATTATATATATACATAAATAAACATAGGAAAGAAAATGCACAAATTTATATATATATATAATATATATATATACATAAATCAAATATATATATATAAGATATATATATATAAATGAATATATATATATATGTATATATATATATATATATATATATATATATATATATATATATATATATATATATATATATATATATATATATATATATATATATGTGTGTGTGTGTGTGTGTGTATATATATAAAATATATATATATATATATATATATATATATATATATATATATATATATATATATGTATGTATAAATACATACTAGTTGGCCAACCCAGTGCTCCCAGGGAAAGCTCTGAATGACAACCAATAAAATCTCTCTCTCTCTCTCTCTCTCTCTCTCTCTCTCTCTCTCTCTCTCTCTCTCTCTCTCTCTCTCTCTCCCTTTCCTGTTAAGATAATTACTTCAATTACATTGTGCAACATTTTTGACATTTTATATTTCACCCCTTCTCACCCTCATTCCTACTGCACTTAAAGAGCATCAGGAGTGTCACTATTCATCTCAGCAACCTCGAAAACTATGGAGTAGACACCAATATCTGTCATATTTATATTTTATTTTTCACCCCTTCTCAACCCTCCCTCCTATCGAGGCTGAACTTGGACTTAAAGTGTCACTGTTCATCTCCTTGATCTCGAAAACTATGGATTAGACACTAATATCTGTCGTTTTTGGCTATTCTTACATGCCACCCCCTTCCCAACGCCACCTCCTATGGTGCCAGTGATGTCTTACCCCAACAGTATTCTTTTCCAGATAGTAACTCATATTTATACTGAAATGAGGTATGATAAACCTGCAGAGTTTATTTAGTTACTAAGTCTACAGGCAGAACCACCCCCATTCAGGGAAGTCCTTCCCACATCCACCCAGTTTGGTGCCCTTTGGTGCTAGTGATGTCTCACCTCCACAGTATTCTTTTCTAGATAGTAAGTCATATGTATAGCAAGTTTGGTTGAAATTGCTCAATGAATTTCAGAGTTATGCTGGAACATACACACACACACACACACACACACACACACATATATATATATATATATATATATATATATATATATATATATATATATATATATATATATATATATATATAGTGAGTGTGTGTGTATAACGATATATAAATAAGTAACTATTTCACCCCATCTCACCCCTCATTCCCACTGGGGCTGAACTTGGACTTACAGGGCATCGAGAGTGTCACTATTAACCTCAGTGACTTCGACAACTATGGATTAGATGCTAATATTTTTGACAGTTTCCTTTTCACCCCTTCTCACACTACTCCTTTCCTATCGGGGTTGAACTTGGACTAAATGAGCATCAGGAGCATCACTATTCATCTCAGCAACCTCAAAAACTATTGATTAGACAGTAATGTCTGTCGTTTTTGTTTATTTTTACATGTCACCTCCTTCTCACCCCCACCCCATTTGGTGCCAGTGATTTGTTATCCCCCCCCCCCAACACTATTCTTTTCCAGATAGTAAGGTACATGTATACCAAAATGAGATATGATAAACTTGTAGAGTTTATTAGCTACTAAGTCTACTGGCAGAACCAGCCCTGTTTTAGGGAAGCCCTTCCCACCCCCACCCCCTTTGGTAGCCTTTGGTGCTAGTGATGCTTTACCACCCTCAGTATTTTTTTCAGAGATAGTGAGTCATATATATACCAAGATTGGTTAAAATTGCTCAATGCATTTCAGAGTTATGCTGGAATGCAGACACACAAACACATACAGTATATATATTTTTATTTTTATATATATAGAAGATATATACTGTATATATATATTTATATATATATACACATATTATATATATATATATATATATAAATATATATATATATATAAAACAGATGATCAGTGATATATATATATATATATATATATATATATATATATATATATATATATATATATATATATATATACTATATATATATATATATATATAATCAAACACCACAGGGGAGAAATGCACAGATGAAGTTTTATAAACACACTAGCTGACTAACCCGGCATTGCTCGGGAAAATAAAACTCTCTCTCTCTCTCTCTCTCTCTCTCTCTCTCTCTCTCTCTCTCTCTCTCTCTCTCTCTCTCTCTCCCCAACACCCCCTCTACTCACTCTCTCACTTCCTCTCCCTCTCATTCTCTCTCTCTCTCTCTCTCACTCCTCCCTTTCCTGTTAAGATAGTTGCTTCAATTACTTTGCTCAGCATTTTTGACAATTTATATTTCTGTTACTATACATCTCAACGACCTCGAAAAGTATGGATTAGACACCAATATCTGTCATTTTTGTCATTTTATTTTTCACCTCTTCTCACACCCCTTTCCTATCAGGCTGAAGTTAGACTTAAATGGCATAGGGAGTATCACTATTCGTCTGAGCGACTTCGAAAACTAAGGATTAGGCACTAATATCTGTAATTTTTGAGGTTTTATACTTCTCCCTTTATCACCCCCCTTCCTGTAAGGGCTAAACTTGGACTTAAAGGGTATGAGGAGTGTCACCATTTTTGGCATATTATTTTCCACTCCTTCTCATCCCCCCTTTTCTATCGGTACTGAACTTGGACTTTAAGGGCATTGGGAATGTCACTATTCATCTCAGCGACCTCGAAAACTATGGATTAGACACTAATATCTGTCATTTTCAATTATCTTTACATGTCACCCCCTTCCCAACCCACCCCCTTTGGTGACAATGTTGTCTCACTCCCACAGTATTCTTTCCTAGATAGTAAGTCATCTGTATACCAAGTTTGGTTGAAATTGCTAAATGCATTTCAGAGTTATGCTGGAACATACACACACACACACGTACAGTCAAGTTTAAAAGTCCGTCGACACTCTGGTCATAATTTTAAGTTTACATAGATGGCGCTAGTCTCGCCACCACCAGGCTGAACTTAGAGTGGCGGTTCTTTGGTCTTCCCAGTTGAAATGGTTATAGTAAGGAGAGGAGGAGAAGCCTCGTTTAACATATGATAATTATATTTTTTCCACTCCTGTTTGACAAATGCAATGATAATTTCATTACACACATTTCTAGTGTTTGGGTAGATTCATAGGGTTGATATATACAGTAGATAGATGTAGTGCTTCAAACATTATATAATCATATATATAATACTAACATAATGAAACGATAATTTGGGATTAGGTAAAACAAGCGAAATTCAGATTTTCTTGCCGCATGTTAAGAAAATCTGCATTTCACTTGCTTTACCTAATCCCAAATTAGTGTTTCATTATGTTAGTATTATATATATGATTATATACTGTTTGAAGCACTACATCTATCTACTGTATATATCAACCCTATGAATCTATCCAAGCACTAGAAATGTTTGTAACGATTATCATTGCATTTTTCATACAGGAGTGGACAAAATATCATAATTACCGTATGTTAAACGAGGTTTCTCCTCTTCTCCTTACTATACCCATTTCAACTGGGAAGACCAAAGAACGGTCACTCTAAGTTCAGCCTGGTGGTGGCGAGATTAGCGCCACCTATGTACCCTTAAAATTTTGACCAGAGAGTGTCGACGGACTTTTGAACTTGTCTGTACATACATCAATTATATATATATATATATATATATATATATATATATATATATATATATATATATATATATATATATATATATATATATATATATATATATATATATATATATTAGCTGACCAACCTGGTGCTGCCCAGGAGACTCTGAATGACAACTGGTAAACTCTCTCTCTCTCTCTCTCTCTCTCTCTCTCTCTCTCTCTCCTGTTAAGATGGTTGCTTCAGTTACATTACCCTGCATTTTTGACATTTTATATTTCACCCCTTCTCACCCCCCATTCCTGTTGGAGCTGAACTTGTACTTAAAGGGCATCGGGAGTGTCACTATTCATTTCAGCGACCTCTAAAACTATGGATTAGGCATTAATATCTGTCGTTTTCAATTATATTTACATGTCACCACCTTCCCATCCCTTCTTGCCCCACCTTCCTATCAGGGCTGAACTTGGACTTAAAGGACATCGGAGTGTCACTATTCATTTCAGAAACCTCAAAAACTATTTATTAGACACTAATATCTGTTATTTTTGGTTATTTTTTACATGTCATCCCCTTCCCACCCCTTATTAGAGCTGAAGTTGGACTTAAAGGGAGTGTCACTATTCATCTGAGCAACCTCGAAAACTATGAATTAGACACTAATATCTGTAATTTTCGGTTATTTTTATGTCTCCACCTTCCCACCCGCTTCTCACCACCCCTTCCTGGGCCTGAACTTGGACTTAAAGGGCATCGGGAGTGTCACTATTCATCTCAGCAACCTCGAAAACTATGGATTAGACACTAATATATGTCGTTTTCGGTTATTTTTACATGTCACCCCCTTCCCACCCCTCCCCAACCTGCCCCCCTTCCAATCGGGGCTGAACTTGGACTTGAAGGGCATCGGGAGTGTCACCATTCATTTCAGTGACCTCGAAAAGTATGGATTAGACACTAATATCTGTCATTTTTGACATTTTATTTTTCACCCTTTCTCAGCCGGCCCCCTTCAATCGGTGCTGAACTTGGACTTACAGAATATAGGGAATGTCACTATTCATTTCAGCGACCTCGAAAACTGTGGATTAGACATTAATATCTGTCTTTTTTGGTTATTCTTACATCTCGCCCCGTTTCTACACACCCCACCTTTGGTGCCAGTGATGTCCTACCCCCACAGCATTCTTTTCCAGATAGTAAGTCATAAGTGTACCAAGTTTGGTTGAAATTGCCTACCATGTTTCAGAGTTATTCTGGCACATACACACATATATCCATTTATATATATATATATATATATATATATATATATATATATATATATATATATATATATATATATATATATATATATATCAACACTACAGCTCAGGGAAGAAATGAACAGGTGAACAGTGGAATTTTTGTACGTGTTAGTGAAAACAGTCATATAATCAATCAACTGGGCAGGAGAAAAATATAGTTTATTCTAATAATGCAGTAGAAAGAAACATCCTTAAGTCTAGTTTCATAAAAAAAAAGTTTTAGCAAGAACATGAATAATAGTCAACATTATGGCATGTATAAACTTGCCCTATTAATCTCAAAAGAAATATGCAAAGAGTTCATATTTAAGGAAGGTACTTGAAAGACGCGGAAAAGAGAAGTAGTGGCTCCCCAAGGATTGGAAAAATTTGACCCGTCGCTCATGAGAGTAGTTCCGTTTCTACTAACACGTGTCAGGGGCAAAATCTTGTTTTCCAACCGTTTGTAAAAGTCCTCTGAAGGTAGTTAGCGATAAAGCCGACACTGGTCAGGATCTACAACCGTGTTTTATTCCTTCCCTGTTGTGTTTGATATATATTATATATAAAATCACCTGTAGGAGACCTAACAAGCATATACTGTGTATATATATATATATATATATATATATATATATATATATATATATATATATATATATATATATATATATATACATATTTTATATACCTCAATTTTTTATCAGTTTTGCGTTATGGAATGTATTAGTAAGTGTTTCTTAGGTATTGTTCCAAACAATCATAACTCGGTCTCAAACACGTACAGTGTTCATGAGTTTATAAAGGTGTCTAATAGCCAAGATTCTAAAGCGAGACATTGTAGATCTCGTAATTAATGGATTTCACGGTGCAATATTTATTTCCCTCGGTTGCTTAAGTTCTGAAATTCTCTTCTTGCCTTTGCTTTTCCTCACAGAATGCCTCCAGCAAAACGTGTATGAATAGTTACTGTTGCTGCCACAAAATCAGGTTATGCAGACGGTTGCTAAAAAATATTGTTTTTGGTATTTTAATTTTATAAAATTCGGAGTATCTTTCAATATTTCTTGGCCTCACTGACACTGGCACTCCACAGAAAGGCACAAAAATTTTATTTAACTTCATGATGTGGCTTTTTGCATCTTCTGTAAACTTTCTATCGTTAATTATCTCATTACTCTAAATCTATTACTGGTGACAGCATCACCATTCTCGTCTTTTCCTTTGACCTCTTTAATCCAGCTGATTTTCTCATTACTTTAAATATGACGACCCGACCGCACATCTGCTTCCTTTTGCATTTATCATGATTATCCTCAGGCTTCTGTCTGCTCGTGCACTTGTTCTTGTTATCAGCCGTGATCTCCTTCAGCCCCTTTCGTGAAGACATTTCCAGGTGATTATCTTTGCTGTAGATATGATGGTTCTGAAAACGTGTCAGTTTCTTTTCGTATTCTAATGATGATCTTCAGTGTTCTTTCACCCACTTGCCTTGGTCTTCATCCATGACCTCTTCAACACTGTTTGAAAGGCTTATCCCAGTTCATCAGCTCTATATTCTAAATGTGGTGATGCTGAGAGCGCATTAGGTTCCTTTTGCCTTTCAAATGAAGATCATTAGGGTTCTCTTCTCATCCGCTTCAACCATTTTTCATGTCTCGCCACTAATCACATTTTGCGAAGTCATTTATGGTGAATAATCTCATTACTTGAATATGATGCTGATAAAATGTGAGCCACCTTTGCTCATCAGGCGTAAACTCTTGAATTCCTTTTATGAAGTCTTTCCACTCAGTCTGATCATTCTGTGCATGACAGTGCCAACAACAGATCAGTTTCCTTTTTGTTTCTAATAGTCAGCAGCTTTCGTGTTTTCTCCTCTCGCCCACTTGTCTCGGTTTTCATGTGTGACCTCTTCAACCCTGTTTTGAAAAATCATATTGAATGGATTATCTCATTACTCTAAATAAGAAGAAGTTGATAACAGGCAGTTTCCAGTCGTACTTCTAATGATAATGCTCAGCGTGCCTATTGCACCATACAAGTAAGCTGATTGTCTTGGTCTTCATGTGTAACCACTTTGATCATCTTCAAATCATATACAATTAATTATTTCATTACTCTTAAGATGTAATATGATGATGCTGACAGCAAACGAGCTTCATTTCGTATTTCTTTCTATCGGTCTTAAGGTTTTTCTGCTCTCATTCGCCCTCCTGGCCTTCATCCCTGACATCTCTAACCAAATTTTGCAAAATAGTTTCCTGTTGTTGCTCTCATTACCTTCAATATGATCATTCTAAAGATGTCAGCTTCCTGAAATCAAGCTGATAATGATCTTTAGAATCTAAAGATCATTATCATTATTCTTTCCTCTCATCTCGTTGTCTCGGTTTCCATTCGCGACCTCTTTGACGCTTGTGTGTAAACTTGTCTACGGTTGGGTATCTCATCCCTAAATATGATGATGCTGATAGTTTGTCCTTACTTTCATTGCTTTAAACACGGTTGTGCTATTATTTGTCAGCTTCCTTATGCATGTCTGATGACGGTCAAACGGGGACCTCCGCTTATTCACTTGTCCTGGTCTTCTACTCTGCCTTTTTGGGGACCCTTTCGGAAATGAATGACTTGACGATTATCTCATTACTTTAAATATGATGTACCTGATAACACCTGAGCTTCCTTTTGTGTTCGTAATGATGGTCCACAGGACTGTTTCCTCTCAAGCATTTCTGGTCTTCATTCATCACCTCTTGAACCTCCCTTTCGAAGATGGTGTCCAGTTGATTATCTCATTGATTTCAGTGTGATTATGCTGATAGCACATCAGCTTTTTCCGTATTTCTCATGATGATATTGAGGGTTCTCTCCTCTCATTCATTCGTCGCGGTCGTTATCTGTGACCTCTGACAACGTACCTCTTAAAATGACAGGTTATAATTATTCAGTACCTGCTGGACCTCTGTTGTTTGCAATAAATATCAAACTGTTCTCTTTGGTCTTAATAGCGTTGCCGTCTAGGAAACTTGTGAAATTGTTTAGCCTCATGAATCCCGGTTTACGATGTCTCTTTATACTATTTCTTCTAATACTTTCGTTAACTCAGAATGAACTCCATATTTGTTAACAAAAAAAGTTATATTTCCAGTTTACTTCAGAGTTATTACGGAATGGTGACAGTTTCCAAATCTACTTCAAATAAAAAAAGATTTCTTCTTGGTGTCGATGTCTTCAATTCACTTCTTTGAGTTCATGGTCTGGTCATTGTGTTGTGATTGTCCGTCCTTTTTGCAATCTTAAATACCCAATAGAAAAGAAGGAGATCTTGCCTTCATTTATCTAGGTTTTCTCACTCCCAAGTGTTGTTTTTCCCAGTTACTGTTGTATAATGGTTCTGTTTTGAAAAGCGTTCCTTTGATCTATGTAAGAATCTGAGTCTCATCCTCGCCGCCACTTGCGTCACAGTTCCATGGACATCTTATCTCGCCCCACATTTCCTTCTTTCTCAGGCTTCTTCGCCGAACCTTTAGCCATGTCATTCTTTCTACACTTCTATTTCACTTGATTCGTCTCTCCTTTGTCATAGTGTTCGCGTCCATTTACTTTTACATTGACACTTGCCCAAAGACCCTTGTGGGCTTCCTTCCAGACGGTCTATTCAACGTATTTCGGAAAATTTTGCAGAAGGCAACGGCTCTTAATATGACGGCGTTTTTTTTTTTTTTATTTTTGCAGTTAAATTGTCTTTTTTTCAAAGAACGATGTTTTTAAACTGGTTGCACGATGCACTTTTCTAGCCTAGGGTAAAAAAAAAACATGGGAAGGGAAAGTAACGAAGAAGAGCGGGGTCAACCGTGTAGAAGTGAGCAGAGGGCTTCTTAATTAAAGAAAGGTGGACTATAGGAGTCGCGATAAACGGAAGCTGAGAGAGAATTGCAAAGCTTGGTATTATGAGGAAATAAACGATCATTAAACCTCGTCAGCCAAGAGGATTATTAGCGGATTGTTACTAGTGGAGTTTTGAGCCCGCGCGAGAATTTCCCCCTAATTACAGTACAGTATATGTGACTTGGCGCATTCTTCACACTCGTGAGTTACGTTGTTCTCACACCTGAGAAATAAACAGCGGAAAGAAATATTCAACGAAAAAGCTCTGCTTCATTTCACGAGTTGCAAAATGAGTGTCGTAACCATGACAACAGTCTTATGAATAAGAATGTATGCAACCTTGGTTGCTGAAAGTAAACTTCAGCATTGCTTACAGCAACCCTTCAGCGTCGCCGCGAGGAACTGTAGCAGGGAGAAAGAGAGAGAAACGTCGAAGAAAAGGAAATGTAGAAAGGAGTTGACCTGATTTCGAAATACCGCTTTTTTATGCATAATGTTAAGTGTAACGTAACCACTTCACAGATATGATCTCTGCATTGCCAAGAAATGTACACTGCAGTTTGGGAGACGTCAACGAAGCACTGACGTCAACTACTTCTTCAGTCAACACTTTGACTTCATGCCGCTTGAAAAGTGAGACTTTTTACTTGAGATGACTTCCTCTGGACTTTCGCGCTCAATTTCAAGAATTCCTTAAAGCTTCCTCCAGCAGGTACTAAACGTCGTCGTCGTCATCGTCGTCTTCGTCTTTGATGAAGCCAGCCTTTTATACTGCACGGACTCTTGCTCGAGGGAAGCCCGAAACATTAGAGCGCCATGAAGGCGTCGCTGTAGCGGCTTTTTTTGTGCAGAATATCTTAGTTACTTTATTAAATAGCGTGTTGGAGGCTACATCGGTTTTGCTGCTAAATACGATCATAAGTTTATAACTTTTTCCTGCTTTGTGATTCCAGGAACTGTTTGTTTAAATCTTGGCTGTGAGTCAACTTAACCGAGGCAGGTTTGATGTCTTTCCCCGCTGCCTTTTGTAAAACAGTTTCCTCAAAGCTTTCCTTTACCCCCACCTTTATGTTTCACGAAAAAGGTTGGCAACACCGCAATGGCGTTTACCTTTTCTGCGAATGGAAGCCTACTTGTCTCGTAACGACGGACGTGAATGGACGAACTATGATATGCCAATACTCATATTTTCTAAACACTACTGTAGACAGTGTCAATGATATATGAATAATAGTTCACATTACAAGTGAAAGAGTTGTTGTTAAATAAATAGAAAAATAGTATAGTAACAGAGTAATAGAAATAGCAATGGTAAAAATCATATTCAGTCCTGATTAGTCATACATCGTCAACCTTCGTTACATCCAGGTGTGGCAGGCGTTTGCTGAAATCCAACTTTAGTTCACAGTAGATATTTGGGGTCCATTTCAGAACATAATTTTTGAATGTGAAATACGCTTCCGATTTACATAATCCATCAATTCATAAAGTGATTAGATTATTTCTAGACCTATACCGTAAATATAATTTCATAAAGGCAATTATGATAGCCATTGAAGGTTATGATACGGAGGGCTTGGGGAAAAATTGATAGACAACCCGATGTTTGAAGGAACAACTATATCCAGGGTTCATTCATACATATTTTTTTTATTCGAGCCACGTCTCACCAGAGTGAGCAGCCTGGATGGACATTTCTCTGGGCCGTAACAACACACCTGAACCACCCTGATGGTCTTTATATCAGTGGTAGATATGGTTCCACACCGACAAATTCAGTACTTAGACATGATGAGAGAGAGAGAGAGAGAGGCGTTTCCAGTAAGTGATGTCTTGACCAATGTCAGTCCAGTATGTCATTCTCTTTAGTCGCGGTTTAGTGACTGGAGTTGACAATGGATCGTAACCAACAAAGAATCAGTAATTGGAACAGAATTGTATAGCATGAGAGACTCTGGCCATGTTTTACCAACGTATTGCAAGAGAAATGGGAATTTCATTGCCAACAGTTCGACTTTGGTGTCGAGGATGGGAGGAGTCTGGAAACCTCAACGACAGACCAAGAGCTGGCTGGCCAAAAAAAACGAGCCCAGAAGAAGATAGGGCGATTATGGAAGTAGCCACGCAAGGCCCACTCACAAATACAGCTGCCATAAGGAACACACTGAGCTTGCGTGTTTCGGCTGGAGGAGCTATAAGAAATAAGCTCCACGCAGACGGTGTCCACCACAGGACTCCATCAGTGAAACAAAAGGAAATGTAAACACAATTGCGGTGCTACCAACCATTTTCGTGAAACATAAAGGTGGGGGTAAAGGAGAACTTTGAGGCAACTACCAGAAATTATGCGAACGCGTCTTCCTCTCCAAATTTAAATTACTCCTCAGGCTCCGACTTTTCACGTTTATGATTACCGCTCATTGCGCTTAACAAATCATTTTCATTCATTTGATCATAATTTCATTTGATGATTTTCCGATTTCAGTCGATTCTGAAGTTCAATGAACACGAATGTGATACTTCTTGTCCGTTTCATTTTACCGGCAAGGCTTCTCGAATCTTCGTGAAGACGTTCAGTGGCAGCTGTCATACGAGGAATCACGCAAGTTGTATTGCACTTTGCCTAATCATCTATGTGAACGTCAAAAAAATATGAACGCCATCATTCTTCTTTTAACTTTTTGTTTACTAGGTTTCTGTAGACATCATATACATAAACCAATGTATATTAAATTTCCTTCTTAAATTAGTCTGTTGTAAATCCGATTGGTTTTTGAAGATAAACCTTTCTTCACTTAAACGTCCAGCCGTTTCTTTTGCCTCTTCAACAACCGTCAGTCTCTTAGCTCAGTACTAATCCAACCCACGAGCATGTTTGGGAGTGAAATTATCAGACGCGAAGGCACAAACATTGCGAGTTTCACCTTTAACCTCTTCTTTGAAGGACAGTAAGAGGTTCAAAAGTCTACGATGAATCGAAAGGCTACGCGGTCTGTTTCTGTTCATGGAAGCATTACATTTCTCTCTATCCATAACTCTCGTTCCAAGGACACTTGCTCGCCGCCGCCGTGGGAAAATTGGGTTAAGGGCAGAAGGGTCCTTTGGATCTTTAAAAGCCCAACATATAATCTTAATATGGCCCAGTTTCTCTCCAGAAAAGTCGTTAAATAATGCAAGCCCATGAATTACCTATGGAAGAGCGATATGAAAAAAGCGAAAATATAATATCTATAAATTGCACAAATCTTGTAGGACTTGAGCGGCGTAGAAAATTAATTATAAAAATGGGAGAAATCATGACAGTATTACAGTTTACTATCTTCATTACCTATTTAGAACTATCAATTACATTTTGTTCCTTTTAACTTACGTAAGATTCCGTTGGTTTTCGCCAGTTCATAGTACGTTGAAAGATAATACAATTTTGAGTGAAATGCATGTAGCAGGAATCGATTATATAATTAAAGATGCTGTAAAAATCAGAAAGATGTTTATCTATAGGCAACTCCAAGTCACCAGGTTCGTGGATGGGTTGTAACATGCCCACGCCCGAGGAATATCTCGAAAAGGGGATTTTGCAAGTGTTTACGAATCCTTGTGAGTTCATCTATTTTTGTGTGATAATCTGCGGATACTTATTGCCTTTAATACGTGAAAAAGACCGAGTTTTGATTATATTGTGTCGAAACAGCAATTTTAAAACGAAAATGTGATGCATAGCTAACTTGCATCATTTCCCTTCCAGACTTGTAAATAACACACTCGCTGTTTGCAAACAGAAACATGAAATGCACTTACTGCAGTACTCGCAGGTACTTTTTCAAACGAGTTCGAAATATTACAGGCATTTTCGTTCAATTTTTACATAGATTCTATTAACATATTTACACAACCACGCAGATACTTGCACATTTGTATAAGGTACAATCAGTATGGCACAGCGCATAGTTCAGTTTGCTAGGTCCATGGATCGTTCCCGACCTACTTCCCACCATCCCACCCAGCAGCAAATTGGTTTCAACATTTAGGGTAACAAAAAAAAAAAAAAGCTGCCCCAGTTTAAAGACTTGCTAAGAAATCAATAGGCTTTTCTCCTCTGGCGCTTCACCCTCCAGACGAGAGAGAGAGAGAGAGAGAGAGAGAGAGAGAGAGAGAGAGAGAGAGAGAGAGACTCCCTATATCCTCATTGACCGGTTTCGCCACTCTGCTCGAGGTTTCAAATAGAAGGGACTTCCTCTAGCATGTCATATGACGGTTACCTGTGATAGTTTTCCTTCCTTCTGTTGTTGCTTGCAAGAGGTTACTCTCTCTGGGGTGGCATGAGTCAGCAACTCCCCAAGAGCCCATGAGAACTTGTAGGAGGTGTACGTACTCCAAGCCGCTCCTTTTATCCACGCCATGTTCAGGCTTGGGGCTCTTGTGAAAATATTTGGCAACCTGGGGAAACAATGAGTTCACTGGTAATCAAATGTATATTTCTTAATTCTCTCTAATCAGAGTGTAGTTTCTTGTGCATTTAGTCTGTATCCACATTTTCTTTCTATTATGCCCTTTTACGACCTAAGTTACTTTTATTTCATGATAGCATAAACATAAAACACTAAAGCCACTTCAGTATTTATGACATTTACCAAAAATTCATGATAGATTTGAAAGAAAAACTCCAAAGCATCTGCTTTGACTGAAACAGATGCCATATTTAAATAGTGTGTGCCAACTGGGTCAGTTATAGGGAAGTTGCCGTTTGAGGTACAGGTGCTGATGGTTACCTGACATTCAAGTGAAGTGACACAGGGGCTCCTCGTCGTCGCTTCCTACAGAATGTTTTCGGGATTGGACATCTCTCTTCGACTGGCTATGGCGGCAATCCTGATCAAAGTATGACAGATGTCGTGGATGTGGGAATTTACTTTCAAACAATGCAGGCATGGGGCCTGCCTTCAATATTCTGTGGTTTGCATGTCAAAAGTTTCCCGTGATTTCCACATCTGGGCTTGATCTCTGTACTGTTTGCTCCCTCTAGCATGATGATCTTCATCATACAAAAGTATATTTCTCCTACATTTACTCAGTTCCATAGTCCTAGTGTTTCTTTAATTGTCACATTCTTACACAAGTGCCATAAATGTTTTGAATGAGGACACTTGCATGATATCTAAACCAAGGCATGCATGACCCCATTTAGTTCGTCGGATACCTCATTTCACAATTCTTCCACTGCTGCCACTGCAAATATTAATTATTCCACCTAAGTCAGATACCATTCATATGAAGTACTTAAAATTTGGGGATACTGATGTGAACCATTAGCTCAGTGAAGCTACAGTAAAAGTTTCACTTTCCATTGCCACTGTATCTACATTTGAATACATCTCTCTGATCAAATACTGATAATGAGTCTGTGACACAGAACACACTGCCGACAACACAGTAATAGTTATACTCTTTATCAAATAGCACTGCCTCAGCGTCAGGTTTAATGACGACCCCATCACTGAATATCCCTCAGCACCTGACGAGACCCGATAAAAAACTCTTCCGGCTGAATGACTTCGCCTGAATTCTTCTTCCCAACCTGGGTTTGCATGAAAGGAAACATGTTATTTCTAGTTAAACAGGGCAAGCTTAAGCAACAGTCAAGCTTACTGTAGCCGTCTTTACAAAAAAAAAAAAAAAAAGGGGGGGAAGCGTACACCATGGTTTGTGCTGGCTTGGCAAAGGGTTTCTAACAATTTTGTTCGGGATGTCGCTTACAAAATAACAAGAATGTCTTGATTTTTTTATTGTGTAATTCATACAAACCTATTAGCTGATAGTCAGTGGAGCATTACCTTTCCAGTAATGCTGTTCGGAACAACAGTGTTTAACATTTCAGTGACAGATTTCGTTACCAGTATATACTGTAAATTCCTGGTCGTTCCTTCTGTTTTAACGCGAGACTCTCATATTTTGTAATGAATGAACATGGCCATAGGCAAGGCAACAAAGACCATTTTGTCCCACGCTACATAAGTATGAATATAAATTATTGTGTGAAAACATCCACCATCTTCCACACTTATATGCTGAATGGAGATTGTTTGGAAGGAACCTACAGTTTACAGAGACGTACTGTATAAAATTTAATAGGCACCACTTCGGGCTCCAGGTATGGCACAACTGCAGGTGAGGCAATCTGATATTAAATCAGCCATGTCTTGCCTTATGCACAGCTGACAAAAGAAATTGGTACCCATCACATTAATTTTTCCATACTTAAATGTCTGATATGGGCTTTCATGTACAAAATGGAAGGCTTATTTTATTGAAGAGGCACAAAGAACCATGAGAGACTGGTAATCCTTTGATCTATCTCAAAGGGGCAAAATAATAGTTTATATTTAAAGAGGAAGTTTTCCCGCTGCACATTGAGAAGGTGGGGGATTCAGTAACTTCTACTTCAAACTTTCCTACACTTGCCTAAATCCAGACTTCAGTCTTTTGTCCCTGTTTCATCGCACCCACATCTCATCCACACGCACTAACCACACACTTATCTTTGTGGTAAACACCCAGGACACCCTTACAAGCTAACTCTCTTATGTAACAATTCAACCTCTGGCAGTCCACAACTTCCTGTCTCTGTCTGTACGTGCTGCTGGTATCCTCAAGTTTTCTATATGAACTGGCTATATGGATGTGGATCCTTGTTCTTCCTATCTTTTTTGCTGTGTCATTACAATCAGCACTGCACCCCTTGAGAGAACATCCGTAACCTTATTAGCTTTCCATAAAATATGCTCAAACCCAATTATATTTAAGTCAAAGAGCTTTTCAATCCAGTTAGCTTGACATAATGTGAAATTCCCTTTTGAAACAAATCCTTTAGAGGTTTTTGATCTGCTTTTAATTGAATTTGCATACCCAACAAGAACTATTGGTTCCTCTCCAGAATCCACAATATTGCAAGAACCTCCGCATCAAAAGCTTTCACGGCTCCCTTATTTTATTCAAGGATTCATACGCCAATTTTCCTACGCTGGTGCTGAGTAGTTCTATATTCATCTTGAATGTCCTGTACTCTGATCCTCTATGAACAGACGTCTTGCTTTGGTTGAATTCGCATTATTGACTGATGCGGTGGACATGAATGGGTGCCCCAGCATCGGATGGATAGCCTTTACTCAATTTATTTCAACTTTGATTGGTGCACCGGGAAATCTGTGAAGTTGCGTAAGCCCACGTGCGGCCTTTTTCTCCAAGTTAGCCACGTGATTCCCTTCTTTGTTTTTATCAGAGATCGTATGCCGAAGTATTAAAATCTTTCCCGAAAGAAATACTTTCTTATTCATATTCATTTCATCGATGTTACTCAATGTTTACCTCCCCCCCCCTTTTTTTTATGCTTTTTATTTTGCAATTCTTTCCAAGGTAGTAGTTTGATTTAAGTCTTGTTCCACTTTCATGTCTGCATATTTGGTTCTCGGACTTCCGACTTCGTCGGACCTCGTTTTGTGAACCACAGCATCTACAACTATCATTCTTGTGCCATCCGGACCGCAGTAACCCTCCTTGGGGAATTTTGTTTATTTTGAAAAAAAAAACGTGTGCTCTTGCATGACGGAGGAAGAAAATGCTTTTTTAATGTAATGAAATCTAGAAAGCAGACTATGGAAAGCTTTCTCCACATCTCTGGATTTAATTAATATTATGTATGTCAGCGTGGATCTGCACTGTTTTTTATCAATAAAAATGTAATGCACTTTCTGAAAGACATGGAACTCAATAGGCCGATATTTTATAACCAGGGACTAGGATCAACCTCTCCGCCCCAAGCAGTAACCAGAGTATTTGGTAGCTTACTGGCTTAGGGAATGAGCTTCGTAGCTGACTGCATGCTTCGGTCACTTGTCCTGGGTGTTCATGGTGCCCACCTGGCCAGGGACAGGATGTGGTGCTGAGGGGAGCCCTGCTGCTGAAAGGACTGCTGCTCCTGAAGCGCACGTATCAGCTGATGGGCGTCCGCAACCGAGAGGTGCGTTTTTCCTCGGGGCATGTTACTCCTGACTGTTTATTTCGAGGTTCTTACAGCTGTAACATAGTCGCTGATACGGGAACGGGGTCAAGATTAACCTAAGCTCTTGAACAGTTTTCTTCTATATTGACCTTGATATGAGTGGATCTGAATGCTGCGACGCCATATGGTTTACAGAGAAAGATCATTCAGAATCTAATTTTATGGTAACTGACAATGCCAAGTTTATGGAAAGCAAGAAATTTGCTATGAACTGCCCACGTCCCATTTATGCAAGGATCACTGGGAGCTGAAAGTGGTCTAAGGCAAATGTAAAATCAGGCACTGTTTGTTAATGCCTGAAATGGATTAGCAAAAGAAGTTTTCAGCCTTGCTTACAGTAAATTGACTGCCATTTGGAAGTGGCGTATCCTGCATATTTTAAAGTATATTTCCGACGGAGTCAGCTGTAATAAACATAAAGGTTTCTCAATTAGGTGATTAAGTAATTCACGCGAAAGATATAATTATATTTGAATGAAAGCTAATTTTCTTTACCTTTTTCTTGCTTCACCCTGCCTTCAAACTTAGTCTGTTAATATTTTCCAGGGAAATTCTCAACCTTCACAAAAACGATCGTTTGGGGCCATTTCCTCAAATGTCGAAAATGCAGCAGGGATTTTGTCATTTCTAACTTTTCAGAAGCTTTCGATGTGGCATCTTCAAAAATACAGTGTAGCATAAGGAAAATCTTTAAATAATTCGTCCGTCCAAAAGAAATAAGCGAGTAGAAATTTCCAAAAGTAATTTATTATGGAAGATCAAGAGGGGAGTAGATATTAAAAATTTATAATAACGACTTAAATGAAGATATTTGAATTCATTTTCCCCCATAAAACCTGCCCCCAAGGAGCATCGGAGATTTTATTCATATAGTAATCGAAAATTCTTGCAATTGAACGAGGCTGAAAACCAAAGTGGGACGCTGAGTGCGTTCTCCGTGACACATACTCGTACAGTATGAAGAGCGCAGTTGCAGTGAGCCTCTCGTCTGTGGCTGATCTCGTCCAGGTCCCTCTCTGTCAACGACCCCCTGCGGCCGTCGTCTGACCCCCGAGGCTTTTCTCCGACCTTCGTGGCTATCCAGAAAATGAGTGTAATTACCGACACAAAGGTTACATACTCGGCAATCGTTCCATTCAGGAGGAAAGTTACAAACTTTTACCTTTGACCACTAGGAAAATGGAAGGCGTTAACTAGACCGTTCGACTATGTTTGACAATTTGAAATGGCCACATTTCTTACGGGAAGGGGAAGGAAGCGTGGGAGAAATTCTCTACTTTCTCAAATTTTGTTCATTCTCTCCTGAAGTTGACACTGACCCTCGGAGACTGTTGAACTAATTACGAATGTAAACGTTATGGAAATGCAAAACTGGCACCAATAGTCAAATGCAGTCTGCCTACAATTTCTGTTGCCACTGGTTTGTTTCAAACTATTAACAAACGAGAAGTTTGGGAATTGGGTGCTCTGTGTTGTTTTGCAATATTTCCGGAAACGTTATGGACCCTTTTAACGTCTAGTGTGTGGTGGTGAAACTGAAATCACCTTTTTCGATACCTAACTGACCGGCTGAATAACAATGCATATTGTTGACAGTCTTAAAATGATTCTTCCATTCCGCAAACTGAAAACCCCAACACATCTGTTGGTGTGGAAATGTGTTCACCCGCAATTTCTCTACCTCTGACACTAATGCAGTTACTTGGTCTGCAAAGTTCCAGCGCGCGTATTTGGCAGATTAAGGTGAACTGTGTCACTCTACTGTTCCACAGCCTCTCATTCCCTTGAATGTGAAGCCATGGACTCTCTTTCTGACCCTCAGAGGGATAGCCATCGTCAGAGGTTGAAGGGGAGCTGGATTGCTGCTACGGGGTCGCAGTCATTGCTCCGCTTACCTTGAGTTTGCTAACTCTTTTCACTTCCCAGGTGACGGACGGCGGATGGTCTCGCTGCTATAGAAACCATTATTCGCTTTCAACTAAGCAGTAAATTATGTATCTGGCAATTAGACAACTGTGGTGGTTGCAACCAGAGTTGGTTAAAAAAGGGAATTGGGCCACAAATTCTTGGCACACAACTTGCTCAGTACGGGAAGAATCACATCCTGCCACCACCACCCATATGGGGTAAAGCCATATTTGTATATACATAAATATACAGAGTGTATGTGTATATATATATACACACATATAGGCCTATATATTTATATATCAGTATATATATACTGTATATATATATATATATATATATATATATATATATATATATATATATATATATATATATATATATATATCAGCACTAAAGTTCCGTGGAAATTGGAGACGAATAATAAAAATATTAAAAGCAGGGCTTGATTGAAGATCATCTTTATTAGTTGCGACTAGTTTCGGAGATTTACATTTCTCCGTTATCGGGCAGTCTATAATGGAATATACGTATGTTACATTTAAAATCAATGAAGTTATAAAGTAAAATAAAATTACATATTACAAAAACATGCATCAAGATCTTAAAATATAGAGATAAAAACAGAAAATGTTTGTTGTCAAAAAGTGAAGAAATTATAAGTCTAAAGAACAGCAATTCAACAGACCTGTCGTTATTACAAAGACAGGGTTTGTCTCTTAGGGTACATAGAGACTCAACCACTCCGAGCTCCATTTCGTTGTCCTGCAAGTAAGGACTGAAAAAGAATCTAAATTTATAGGATGGTCATATTCTTCAGTGCTGACGAATGGCGCTGAGTGATGGTTTGCTTAATGGCCTATTCGTCCTAACAGATCCTCAGTATGTTCGAAGATGCGAACCCTGAACTGCCGCTTTGATTTTCCCATGTACATTGCACTACAGCAATGACACTTCTACTTATAAACAACAGATGACGGCAGCTCAGTTGGTATCGCATCCTTTAACCTGAAGAATTTTTGCAATGTAGATTTTGGCTTAAATACCACTCGAGTGCTTATTTGCAGGTAGAATTCATGCAATGGTTTGGTTAACCTTTTCTTTACATTAAAGGACCTACTGTATTTCCGACAGCAGCAGTTTGTCATTTTTGCAGGAGGGCATTCTTAACAAATTTTCTCGGTGATAAGCTCGGTCGGTGAAACTGAACAATCAGTGAAGATTCCATGAGACAATATTAGGAATATACTACAGGACAATAGGATTTTGGCCCAAGGCCAAATGCTGGGACCTATGAGGTCATTCAGCGCTGAAACTGAAATTGATGGAAGAAAGGTTTTAAAGGTATAACAGGAGGAAAACTTCGCAGTTGCACTAGGAAACAATTGTTAGTAGGGGGTGGAAAGTAAGAGGGAAGAAAGAGAATATGAAGGGTTGCAGCAAGGGGGCGAAGGGACGCCTCGAAGACCCTTAAGCAATGCCTACAGTGCACCGCGTGAGGTGCACTGATGGCACTACTTCCAACGGGGATGAGACAATATCTCTTCGTGAATGTGCTGCTGAAAGGTTTGGCCAAATGACCGTACGGGAAGTGGAGCTTATTTTACTCTATACTTTATCGCGAACTCGTCGTCATACTGAATGTTGCGCTCCCACTGAACCACTTTTGGTCGGCTGCTTTTTTGAGAAACTCGCGGAAAGAATGTAGCTCTGATCCTGATCTAAAACTGGGCTTCATTTAAGGAATTTTAAGAGCAATATAATTTCATTGTTTCAACATTAGTTTATTTTGATAGTACGTCGTGTCTAGACGAAATATTATCACATAAACACATATATATATATATATATATATATATATATATATATATATATATATATATATATATATATATATATAAATATATATATATATATATATATATAAATATATAATATATATATATATATATATATATATATATATATATATATATATATATATATATATATACACACACACACACACAGATAGAATCTACTGGTCACTTTTTACCAGATACGTACGTCATTGTAATAGCCACAATGCCCTCTCAGCTTTTCGAATTCTTCACACTTTTTGGAGACGCTTGTCACTGCAAAGACTTAGATCCAAATGCAAGAGATATGAAGTAATTCTGATGTCCGGTAGCGGGAATCGAGCCCGAATCCTAAGTGATGAGAATGAGGTCGCGTTGCCGACCTGACCACCCGACATTTTAGTAGTCGCAAATATGAAGCCACAAATATCAATTAATATTGAATCCACTATACCATGAAAGTAAGTCACACAACAGGAATTATATTTGTTTTATATATATATATATATATATATATATATATATATATATATATATATATATATAAATTTATATATATATGTGTTTGCATATATATATATATATATATATATATATATATATATATATATATATATATATATATATATATATATATGTATACACATATAAATCTATATAATCATAAGAATGCTGCAACTGACAGTTAAGTGAAAAAACTGAACCTCAGCTCTTACACAGAATTTAAACTTTCGAAGGGAGTTTGGAAAGCTGTGTTGTCAGCTTGGAAGACTCAAGGTCAAATGAATCTTGAATGCTAACGTTCAATTCCCTCATTGTATTGTCAGTTACAGCATTCTATATTAGGTGAAAGTAATTATGATTTATTATAAATTATATATATTGAAAGAGAGAGAGAGAGAGAGAGAGAGAGAGAGAGAGAGAGAGAGAGAGAGAGAGAGAAGCAACCGATTGTTGCAGTATTCACTTTGCATGTTCATCAGGTTTTACTCATTTTGGTTAATCAAACTGAAAGTCGAAGTAAAGAATAAGCATTCTAAAAAGTAAATAAGAATGGAGGAAGTTAAGAATAGAAGACATCATTGTAGGCCAATATGTTATTCGCGAAAGTCTGCGTTCATTCCTCCAAATAAGCAGATATTGCTTAGAGAAAGTTTTGCTTTCTATTTAGGCCAGTCATTCTTCCCTGCCGGACTTCACGTATTTTTCGCTGCTTAGCAATGATTTCAGTGGATTGAACAGCTGCAGTTCCTTACAGCGGTCATAACATTCCGAAATTAACTCATGAGTTTTACACATGCCCAGCAGTTGGCTTTTCTTTTTCTTTTTTTTTTTTTTTTTTTTTTTTTTTTTTTTGAAGAATCGTGTCAACTGCCCGTTTTTCAGAAGTTCGAAGCCAAATACTTGAACACCGTTTAATATTTTCGCGATTTAAGATGACGTTGAAATTTAAAGCATTAAGTTTTACCGGAGTTTTGAATAGATTTTTATTATAGTTATGAACTGAAAATAGACTCCTCATAACTTCCTACAACCGACTTTACACTGACTTGGCTTCTTCGCGTACAGACCACTCTTAAGGTGGATACTGTCGCTTCTGAAGAGGCTGAGGACCAGAAGACTGGATTGCAAACATCGCTTTTAGCGGAGTTTTGAATGTTTGTTTTACAAGTCCGGGATTCCGATCAGTTTGCTGAACTGATTTCTTATACAGATTCGCAGAAATACTTCGAAACTGTTTCTTATTAGCCTCTCGAAATATTGACATGATACGGAATGAGATTTTTTTGTAACCTTGTCAATGGTTACAGACATTTTACATGACTGTAACAAATAAGTAAACAGATACATAAATAGATAATCTTTCCTTATACGAATTGAGATTGATATGCTTTCAATATTTAGCCTCGTTTTGTCTGTTTACTTTTCCAAAATACTAAGATGAGATTCGTTCATTATGCGTCTGAGTAACATATTTAGATAATTTACAAAATACAGTTTATATTATGAAAAAATCCACTTTTTGTTTCCATGACATTGCTTTCATTAAAATGAATTCATCTGCACTACTTGTAGTGCTCATTTCATGGTGAATGTTGCAGGTAACAGTATTTAATACTCACTTCCATCACGAGGCGACACACAAGAAGTTAAAAACCGACATCCCCTATCGCATCCTAACCCGTGACGACGTGGCGGCTCAGGCTCAGGGATCCGCTGCCGGGAGCGCCAGCTCTTTTGAGCCTGCTCTCTGCTGTCGATTCCAAGGAACGTTGGGACCTTTAATCCTCCCCCTCCTATGAATTTTCCCCTTCCCTTCTTCCTCTTTCGTTGGCGACCTTTGCATGGTACTGAATTACAGAGACCACTGTTCTGGTACTTTGAAGGAGGGTGGAGTTGGACGGCATGCCGCTCCACCCGTAGAGCTGATTACCAGACGTGGTCGGTCGAGCGAGGGAAATTTTTATGTCCGGCCATGCCCTCAGTGCTTGTCCGATCTCGACGGACTGACAACCATTAAGGCACTGGGGGTATGGTGTATATCGAGGTGAGGATCCCAGGGCAGTGACCACTGTGGATAACAGTACTGCCCCTCCCCCCGTTGGGCCTCCCTGGTGAGGGGGACCTCATCCTGGACGAAATTAACATGACTTGTTCTGTGACGACTCATTCTAACGTCCCTACGACTTCTGGTATGGCCATGGACTGTTCTCTGGAAACCTCAGTTTACCAAAATCAAGGAGGTATTAAACCTTAATACCAGACAACAAACCCAAAAGAGGTAAATATCGCCTCCCTCTTCCGAAGTGGAAGTTGGTCAAGGTTTCTGACCTTAGACACTGACAAGGGAATTTCAGCCCCATAATCAGAAAATTATTGATTAAACAGGCATTCAACGACAGAAAGCCGTTCAGACAAATAAAAGAAAAGACGTGGCTTATAGAAGCCACAACAAAAATTCGCTCTATTTTTATTTGTCTATAAAAAAACATTGATCACATAAATGTAAAGATAAAGAAGCATGATACCATGAACAGCATTCAGGGTACTAGTATACTCGTACTTCCCGAAAACACTAACGAAACGACCGAGAAGAATTTGCTGTTGAACTCTCTTAAAAGAGATACCCCAAAGTCCAAAGTCCAAATTTTTGAAGTGGTTATAACACTGAGTAAACAGAACATAGATTATTAAGAACTGCAAAAATGAAATTTTAAGATCAAGGTCTACGTCAAAAAATAACAATTTTCTGCCAAAACAGAGAACTGGGACTTTACGTCCCATACTGCAATGGCAAAATATGGGCACGAAGAAAAACTGTCGAAATGAGCCTGTACAGTACAGTATGTGCTTATTGTGGATCTGACGAAGTGCCACAGGATGGAGGCGCGTTGGGCCGAAGAGTGTTAACTGAGGGCAAGACCATCATGCAAGGTCCAAAGGATGCTTGTATTGAATATACAATGCAGAATTGCAAATATTGCAAGAAAGAACAGGGATGTCTATAAAAGAGGCCAAATTACAATTGAAAGTGAGAGGAACTCAGGATTCGGCTAAGAAACATACATGTTCTTTAATAACAAAAATCAGTAATGAAATAAAAACACACACACAGATAGAAGTAACAAAGCACGGAAAAATAAATCTGAAGAGGAAATAAATACCTTACAGAAAAAACTGAAATGGTAAAGAATCAAGAAACAGGTGCAAATGATATGGATACTATTTATTCAAATTCATTTGAAGTATTAATGCAAAAGGCAGCACAAGAAGATACTACTGCAGAAATAGCAGAGGAAGGTTGTGACGGACCGGAAATTGAAGATGAAAAGAGACCTTTGGAGAGAACTCCACCCAAAACGAAGAAACCAACTATTATTAGAGAAACATCGGTTATACCATAGACAAACGATATCGGTTAAACCAAAGACAAAAGATATGAAGCAAGAACACAAACAAAACGAGCAAAGGATATACCTTTATCTCCTGAAATAATAGTAAAACCAGTGGAAGCAGATATCCGAAACACCGAGGGTGTAGAAGAGAACCATACCATAGATAAGAATGATTATGTCAATGCAGAAGAGATCACTCCATCACCAATAATTGGTACAATAGGAGCAGTGAAACAAGAAATATACATGATAACACATGTGGATGTAATGAATGCTTCGTTGAATTGTGCAGTAAGAACAATAATATAAGAAAAGATAGTTTAACAAACATTATGAGAAATTTTAAGAAGTATAGAAAAAAGAAACTGCTGATTTAAACACCCATGAAAAAGGTTGCATGTGCATTGAACACTTAATGTATAATAAAGAAAAATAAATAAATATCGTGATTAAATTATCAGAAAAAATCAAAATCCAAGTTTATAATACAAAAAAAGATTTTTGAGTCACTGAATAACAATATACAGTTACATTAAGTAGTAAAACTACCTCCTCCGTGAACTATGAATGAAATAGGAATTTGCAGACACTTAAAATATTTATCAAAAAGTTGCTCATAAACCCTAGAACACCAAAGACAACATACAATCGGACATATTATAAGCCCACATTACGCCATATACATAGACTGATCTAAATCACAATACAGAGTGGGATATGCTCGGTATCCCAAGACAAAAACGTATCAATTCTCTCCGCCATATAATGCCTCAATATTCACAGCAGAATTGTGAGTAATTGCATCAGCCATAAAATTAATTCAAGAAACATCATGCAATAATGTTGTGATTTTAGCGACTCGAGAAGCGCTATAGAAGCTATTCATAGTTACAAACCAAAAAATAATAATATACAGCAAATTAAGTTAATACTCCATAAGTCATATAAAAATGGGAAAAATGTAGAAATAGGTTGCATCCTTGCCCATGTAGGGATTCGGAGAAACGAAGAGGGTGATAAAGCAGCCAAAGAAGCAGCCCATATAACAAGACCAGATGTTAAATATCACTATTAATGACTGTACAACACATATGGAAATATGGAAAGTAGCGATAACGGTTAAACACTGAGTGAATGTCCAAAGCAAAGTATAATCTGCAAAGACTTTCAAGGTTTGGAAATGAACCCATCAGTGAAATTTGTCAGAAGCTTCAACATTTATTTGTAATTAATCCAATTACAAAGTTTTAAAAAATTGCAGTTTAATTGACAAAATATTAAAAATCAATATAAATAAAACAAATCCCTGGGGCCAGCCCTGTGACAGCTGATAATCAGCTCAGTGGCCTGGTAAAACCCTTTTATTAATAATAATAATAATAATAATAATAAGAAACATACGTGTCGCTGGCTCTAAACCAATGGTTCCCAACTTTTTTTTGGCCATGCCCCACCTAATCTCTAGAATCCTGACGACCCATGTGGTGATACATATAATTCTTATATTCACGTGGAGGCAGGCTAAAAGGCCATTAACTTGGTTTAAACATTCTCGAATTGGCCACCTTAAAAATCAAATGACCCACGTTGGGAACCACTGCTCTAAACCTAACCCGTTGGGCCCACCCTTCTTCGGCCTTCCGTCAATTCGAGAAGAACCGACGGGGCTTTTACCTAAGGTTTGTTAGGCCTTATACAGGCAGCTGACGTCAACCGACTCGAATTCTTAGGAATTATAGAGAAAAGCCAGCTGTCAACCAGAGGGCCAACATCTGGCGCGTGGAAATAGAGATTTCATCTTGGTCGAAACAATACGAAAGCTACCATTTTTCAATAGCATAATCCTTGTGCTCCCAACTGTGACGTTGTTATGGGCGATGGTTAACATTTTATTGCTTCGTTCTTTAACCACGTCGTAACAGATTAATTAGACCTAATGGCCGACTTATTTCTGTCGTCTTCCGAACAAAGAGGCTTTTTTAACGTTAGGAGTCTGACTTTGCGTTGGTAAGACCTGTTTGGTCGGGTGGATTCGTACTTTTAAGCAAATTTCTTTTCTTCTCTTTCTGTTATACGTCAGTGTGCAGTCCTGTGATGCATAGACGCATTCCAGTAATGTATTGCCCCTTTCTTTATAACCGTACTTACTTGAAACAATAGAGACAGACAGATAGAGAATAACATCAACGCAAAGTTAAGGAAACACTATATCATTAACATGCAGATCTGAAAAGACCAAAGTGCTAACGAAGAACGCATCTAAGAAATTTGAGGAAAAGAAAAGAAGAAGGAAATGAAACCCTGGAGTCGAGACACAAGAAAGCTGGAAAAGGAATCGGACAAATTGGCCCACTCGCTAAAACAAGCACTCTCCTATGACGTGCGCTTGAGCTTCCCTTGAAAGGAAAATTTGAACAGAAAGTTGTCAGGTTCTGTGACCTCAGTTGGTGGGGCAGCCTTAATTAAGAGGCCTTGCATTCGCTTACGAGCTTCTTAATAAGAGTTGAGTTCGGCAGGCAAAAGGAACTGCGAGCCAGTCATTTTGGAAACCACCATGAAAAATATTCATCATAATTCAACAAGTGTGTTTGCGAAACCCACAGGCGGCGTGTCCCTCAAGATTTTGGCAGGGCCAGTAAAGATGGAGAGCTCAGGTGCTCCAAAACAACACTTCCTTCTATTCCTTCAGGAAGCGAAAACACTCAATATCGTGTGAAATCTCTTCCATATGTAATAAGTAAATTTTTTTTTTCGAGGGGGCGCATATAGGGTGAATCACCTGATTCTACAGCAAAAGCCCGACTTGTTGAGATGAATCACATCTAATGTGTTGGTGCTTCCATGTACGGAATATGTTGGCATTTGTTTTGAGACCCAGTCACAAATCCTCCCCAAATAGGCTGCCATTGTCCAAAGAGAACTCTTTATACATTCCATGACAATTCCTCCTCTTTCTTCTCCCAAGCGTCACTAGGAGAGGCTATTTTGTATATTCTTGTGTATCTACGTATGCATGCATTTGCTTGGTTTTACTTACTCATGTTTTGATGTTGGTATACTCATTTCGTATAAACAAAAATGACTACGAGTTGCAGCTCTTGTAAAAATGTGGATATCAGTTAAGGTCAGAAATGCCCTTCTGAATCTGTACTTCTAACAGTTCGGGCGTTCTATAATTTGTTAACCATTCATACACAGCTTGAGAGCAATTTATTTCACTCATGGCTTCACAATGTACTCCATTTGTGAATCTTTTCGCCTGGATCTCTTTATATTGCCTGAGATTTTCATGACTTTCCTTTAGCCTCATTTGGCTTTCCTTCGGTCTGTTTTGTGAGTTGATATGTTTATTGTATAAGTGTAAAGCTTAGCGTGGGATGTAATGGAATTTTGTAACGTGAACAAGGCGAGTCTAGGAAGTCGTCAGCTCTTCGTAAAGAGCAACTGCTTTCTCGCTGACACTGTGGGATGCTTTGGAGAAAAGCTACGTTTATTATATGAACGAGGAAAAATCCTCTGCCAATGTACAAGTTTTTCTCTTTCTTTAAAAACGATTGTGAACGTGCAGACAAGAGGGCCTCTCTAAAAGTGTTGTCACACGCATTTATTGAATTGTAATCACCTTTTATAGAATCTATAAATGCCATGACGAAAAAGGAAATCGAAAAGCCCCATGTTATGTAAAAAAATAAATAAATAAAATAAAGTAAAATATTAACCACGGTCAAAATTTATGTCCAATGCAGTTTGAAAACTGCAAGGCATATTAACACCACGTAAGAAATGTCACTGAGAACACTAAGAAAGGAAAGAGAAAGCAAAAATAAGGGGTGTGCTAACAGCAGGGAGAACGGTAAAAATGCACCTTTGACGGACTGACCATCCCTCGCAGCCATATGGCGCCAAGCTCACTGGGGAACGGCAGTGAAAACTGGGCTAATGAGAGGCAGGTCAAGACGTGGTTGACAGAGCCATATTGTGTCAATAGTAAGATTGTATTTGGTTCTTGGCAGTTTTTTCAAGTTCTGAAAGATATCAATTTTGTTGGTGTGATCATTACCTAGTGAGCTAACCATAATATCTTTGCAATAATGGCCAGGCAGCCATCAAAGCAAGTTTGCACTTGTTATGAAACCCTTTGCCTTCCCAGTAAGACAGTTCGGAATGTCCCCATTCGGATACCATCATCAGATCTTCTTTAAGCCCCAGGGCGGCTTCTCTCTCTCTCTCTCTCTCTCTCTCTCTCTCTCTCTCTCTCTCTCTCTATAGTTACTATTATGGTCGCTGTTCTATTGCACTCACTGGAACTCCCCTTACTAGCAAGCGACCTTATAACACCAGTGAGGCTACCTCTTCCTACATTTATTTTGTGGAAGTCAGCGATCATTAGACTGCGCGACTCGCAAAATGTTTCGTTCCCTCTCATACTAAACTTTGGAATTCCCTTCTTGCACATGCTTTTGCCTTCCCATAAGCTCGTTTCCTTGAAGAGGCAGGCTGAGCCCCATCCTTCTCTATTCCATCTCCTACTCTTTGCGTGTACGAGCCAGGGCTAGAAAAAGGTGTATATATAAGTTATTTGCCTAATGTGCCTTTGAGCTTTGGAAAAAAGTGAGGGAATTATTTTACATTATGGCCAGAAGCAGTTTGGCTCAGCGTAAGGTATTTCTTGGAGGGACAATCAAGTTATGGGTAACTCGGGGGAAAATCGGCCTAACTTCAGTACAAAATTATATCAGAAATAGTCTGTGTGATTATAACTGGTCAAAGATTCGTAAGTAAACTGTTCAAAGGCGCATGAAGATGAGCAGCGTAATCATATTTAGAAAAAAATATAAGCACGGGTCTCTTTCTCCTTCTCCTTCACACATACACACACACACACACACACATTATATATATATATATATATATATATATATATATATATATATATATATATATATATATATATATATATATATATATATATATATATAAATATATATATATATATATATGAGACCTATGCTTGTATTTTTCTATAATATATACTATATATATATATATATATATATATATATATATATATATATATATATATATATGTATATATATATATATATATATATATATATATATATATATATGTTTACTAAACACGCATGCAATTGTAATAGCCACAATGCCCTCTTAAATTCTTTCGAATTCTTCCTGCCTTATATGCTCAAGGTCAAGCTTGGGCTACTGGCAAGTGGTAGCTGCAGTGCTGCAGTATGCTTACCATTACAGTAAAAAACTCCAGAACCTTCCTACAAAATTTTTTCCCACATCTCTATAGAATAATTAGCAACTAAATATTATAAATTACAAATATTTTTATACATGGCTTATCTGTGTATGATCTCTGTACCTTCTAGCAATTCTTCCAGTGTTGGCTTGTTATCATGGCCGTCTACACAAACTCGGTTGGAGTGGGCTTGCAATCTTCCACGATCGTAAGACTACATTGGAAGGTTATTAGAAGGCATAGAGGCCGTGCATAGAGAACCCGGTTCCAAAGATTGCAGTTAGTGGAAGCCATAAGTATAAATCAACCAAGGCCTGCATTCTTCCCTTCATCAAGGGAACCACAAGACATCTGTGAGATTCCAAAGGGAAGACACACCAGAAACTACCAACAACAGAGGAAATTAAAAGTATTGGCCAAAAACAGGAATCATGCCTTCACCCAATCTTTTTGTTGCACTCTGCGGCATAGGCCGCATCCTACGGAGCACCAGAAATGCCCTTTCTACCACACAGACCACCAGCAAGACAGTGTGACTCGCCGACCAATGAAAATTGATCACTCTAGTGACGTCAAGCATTACATTTTGGGATTAGCTGTTATGTCTGCATCTTATAATAAAAACCGTTCAGGTCAATTTGTAATTTAGTCATGAAGACGCTGCCAATGGGCAAGGAAATGGTCCATCAACTATAAAAAGTGAATGGAAAGAAATGTGAATAATTTTTCCTTATTCCTGACGAGAAAAAGAAGTATGTACTAATTTAAAGTCTAAATAAAAAGACAGTCTCTGCAAATAATGCTGTAGACTTCGATAGAAATAATATATATATATATATATATATATATATATATATATATATATATATATATATACATATACATACATATATATATGAATATATGTAGGTATGTATGACTTCTACTTCCTTATTAAAGTAGAGGGAGAAAGAAGTTGCTTGAAGGGAAATTCCCTACAATCCTCCTTGTCTGCACTAGCATCCACATCCATGGATTAAACAAGGGAGATCATTGGTGATTGGTTTAAAAGATAAACCATAGTATTTTGCTCCATCTGACCTTTCATTACTTCCATTTTCCATCTATTGGCGTTCAGCACCCAAAGGAGATCGTCAGTGCGGTCTTATGCTGTGTGTTTTCAGTACAGAGCAAGGAAAGCTAGTGTACCTGTGTGGGAACTAGGAGAGGTCGTTTCGACTTTGGTGGCACAGTGCCACTGAGCCCATATCTCTCCTAGCCACCCTGAAACAATAAGGTAAATATTCCAGATACCCACTGTTAATGGGCATATGATCATAATAATGATATGAAGAAAACCCTGCCTGTGAGTTGTTCTGGACGCTGCCCTTAAGATCTCCTGACCTATGAAAAACTTGACCTACTGGCCCCCTTCAGCGATGTTTCTTTAGGCCTAGACGAAGGCATTCAAGACAGAGCAATAACAGCCATAACTAGAGCAGGTATCACCTGAGAAACTTTCAATTAGTGAGCCAAGTTTGCCAGTAAGGGAAGTTTTTGGGATGACACACCAAATCAAAGAAGATGGCTTCAAATATCTCCCTCTCCCCTTCCCCAAGATACACTGCGCGCTCCAATTCCTTTCCCCCAGCCTTGCACAGGCTGAAGTTTCCTCTTCCCCAATAGCCATATCCAGATGTGGAAGAATCTGCATTTCGATGAAGTGCCCACGACATTGCCGAAAGCTGTGGATGTTTCATGGGAATGAACCCTCTGGTAAAAAAAAAATAAAGTAACTTGAAATAAATAAATAAATAATATATATATATATATATATATATATATATATATATGTGTGTGTGTGTGTGTGTGTGTGTGTATATATATATATATGTATGTATGTATGTATGTATGTATGTATGTATCTCCCCACAGCAAGACTCAAAGCTGGAGTTTCAGAGGAAAACCCAAGCCAACATGAAAGTGACAGGATATATTAGTTAGTCTGTGAATGCACACTCACCACACAGGCACTCTCTTAATCATATACCACCGATCATTGAAATAAATACAAAACAACATATTCATTGTAAAAAAAGCACAACTTGAGAGTAAGACAATCAAAGAATGGGTAATTATTGTAAAATAACTCACTCTTACATAAGTTACTTTCAAATAGTATTTAATTTCAAATTATATTTTGTTTTCAATATCTAATTTTTAAATAATATCCACCTGCAATAATTGCTTTCAAATAATATTTACTCTCGATTTAACACCAACAATAATAGTAATCTGTATATTAACATTGCATATAAAAACTTGCCTAATTTACCTGGATATATTATTCCTGTAAGACAAAATCAACAACCAAGACGATAACATAAAGACGCATTAGCATTCATCTTGACACAGTGATACAGACGTCTCTCATCCTCACCGGACATCCAGTTCTCAGTGTATAGCCTCATTCATTTTTACCTGAGTTTTCGATAAACTTGGGTTCGGGTAACTATTGTCGCATTAATGTGAATGTCCAGTGTGCATGAATCCCATTTGAAAAGGGGTTGCTCCCTTGATTGCCCTTTTTCATTCTTTTTATAATTCCATACGAGCCTACTCTATCATTTCGTTTTATTTTGCTTTGTTTTTTGTTTTCATTTTATCAGTTGAAGAAACTGTAATGCATGGAGCTTTATTGATATGTGAAGCCCTTGCTATCCATTAGCCCTGGCCTACTAATGAAAAACAATCTTATAATCGGTTATTAAGTAAATTACTTAATCTCTCACGGTGCGACAGAGGGATCCGAAAATCCATCTTCAAGGACATCCTGTAGAATTTACTTCCAATAGAGAGAGAGAGAGAGAGAGAGAGAGAGAGAGAGAGAGAGAGAGAGAGAGAGAGAGAGAGAGAGAGAATTAATTAGCAAGGATGTGTCGTATTCTGAAATCCATTGTCGAGCCAATATCAGGCAAGATCAATTTTGTTCCTACGAAAGTGAAAGTTATGTTGACAGCAGAGTCAGGGGAACCGCAGACTTAAGCACCAGATCAGACCGACCCATCACATCAAATTAGATTACTTCATTGCGTGAACTGCACCATCACGAAACTGTGTGTATATATATATATATATATATATATATATATATATATATATATATATATATATATATATATATATATATATATATATATATATGTGTGTGTGTGTGTGTGTGTGTGTGTGTGTGTGTGTGTGTGTGTGTGTGTGTGTGTGTGTGTGTTCTTTTTCCCAAGGTGATAATCTTTTGATAAAAATAGATTCTTCTTCTTCTTCTTCTTCTTTTAAGGTGCTTTTTTACGGGTAAATATATGTTTATTAAATAAATGAAATGGAGGTAGGAGTTAGTTTTGCTTCTTATACTGATTTTTATGTCATAATGAAGCTGCAAAGCTATCTTGTTACCTTTGTCAGTGAAAGGGGGAATTCTTTTAGGGTTTTCCGGTTGAATATTAAACTGATAAGTACGTTTAGAATGGCATTTAGAATATAGGCCAAATGCCAAGCGCTGGGACCTACGAGGTTATTCAGCGCTAAAACGGAAAATGAAAGTAAAAAGTTTTGAAAATTGTCACAGGAGAAAACCTCGCAGTTGCACTATGAATCAACTGCTAGGAGAGGGTGGAAAGTAAGATGGAAGCAAGAGAATATAAACGGAGTTACTGCAAAAGGATTGAAAGGGGTTGCAGCTAGGGGCCGAAAGGACGCAGCAAAGAACCTTAAGTAATACCTACGAGGTGCACTGACGGCACTAACCCCCCACGGAGAAAAAACTGTCAGGATGGAATGCATCGGATAGTGTTTGGTGGAGAGTGAATGGGAGTTTAACTGCGTCTGCTGCCGTGCTTGAGCCTTTCTGAGAAGAAATATTTGTTAGCCACATCGTCATTCTCGTAGAGAGAATGGGATGGTCGAGAGACTAATTCTACAATCGTTTAATGGCACGCCATGAAGGAGAAGAATTCGAACACAAAATGTTTCAACTGATCCTCTGCCTTTGTAGTCATTGACTTCGCAGCTGTTACTGCTGAAGTGTGTGGCGAAGGACGTGGCTGAATGTTTCCATGCTTGTTTTCCCGAGTTGGCCGCCTCTTAAAGTGCACTTATGCCTAATAGAAAGTCATCAACTTGGGGAAATGAGCTGTTTTTTACCTTTTCCTCTTGAGGAATAATTGGCGTTTATGATAATAAATAGATAAAGAAAGCTCACCCCGTCCATGGTAGAGGGATAAGACAGAAAAGAAAATGAGAGCTAGAGAGCTACTAACACCGTTCCAAGATGTTTATCGTAGCAAATGAGAGTGGCGGAGGACACGACGCTCGTTCAGTGGGCGAAAGTAGTCGTTCCCTTGCGTGCAACAGACTCCTTTTCGCGCTGTTTCAAGGTCAGCAGAACTGATATCAGATGCGAGGACGGAATTCGATCTCCGGAAACTAATTAAACCACCGGATGTTGTGTACTTGACAGTCATTCCCTGCTGATTACGGAAAGTGTGCCTTTGTGGGCGTTGATGAACCTATGATCGTGTTCTGTTTAGCATCACTGCGATCTGCATACCGCCAAAAATTACGGTGATGTAAGAGACGGTCGAGACGGCGAGCCTCGACCTTAGGAGCGTTAGTTAAGTACCCGTCCCGCAGCTCAGAACCAAATGACCTTCATTCTTTTTGCGCCAGTGCAGTGCAGTGCAGTGGTGAGGGAGACGAGTAACCATGCGCTGTACAGCGGCTAGCCGCTGCTCATTCGGCGCTACTTTGGCTTGTTATCTACGCGTCACCGCCGAGGTGCTAGTACTAAACATGGCGGAAGTTCAATGGGAAAGTAGCACTGGTCATTCATCCATTCATTCATCCATTAGCCGTAAACTGCGTGGAAAGTGATGGTTAAGACGTACGGGTCTCTCAATCCTGTTGAGTATCGGTAGTTTATTTTCTATTTAAAGACGAAGACTTTTCATAATAGGCGACGCCAATATATATAATATAATTATGCTTGTTGGAGCTTTGCCACAATTTAATATTCTGGAAAGAATAAACAATATCGTATGTCAAATATTTGGCTAACTATCCAATGAAAAATAATTATTGAATAAATTTAATGAAGACACGTCAGGTTTTTTCAGTCGAAGTTAATGAGTATTTTATCAACATCTGTAGCCTACCTACATCTGCAATTTTGCCACTGAATTCGTTGTTAAGATTTCTAAGGTGTAAACTTTAGATTTAAAAAGGTTATAGAATTCTAGAAAAGAAAAAACATGCCATGGAATAAAAGCGTTCGAATCCTCTTCAGCTCCCCGTAATTTCTTAAGGCTTTTACTGAATACAGCTGTTCTTTCAAAGGCCTTGTTGGATTAACCACTAGCTTTCTTAGGAAATCTTCCCTGTAGCCGTTTTAGGCTTTCCGCGATTACCTGCGGGAGAATGTATGTCAGCTGACTGTGTCTTGTATAGCACCTCACGAGAACGGTTGCGTAACAGCAGCCCTTCAAGCTAATCACGTGCGAACTTCCATCGAATAAGCATTAAGTAAGACCAACTTATTTTCTGCAAATATTGTTCTGTCCTGCAGAAATGCACCGTCATTTCACATCTCTCTCTCTCTCTCTCTCTCTCTCTCTCTCTCTCTCTCTCTCTCTCTCTCTCTGAAATAGTAATGATGGAAATGTTATTAGATACATCAACTGAGACTGTTACGTGTGTCGTGTCAGTTTGATATTATGTTAATGAAACAATGTTATAAACTCACTGAATATCACAGCTGAAATGGTCAAAACAATTGGAGGCAGTCAAATATATTTTAGCTTGCACCGAAATATCCGTCTATCACTGAATTGCCTTCATGAGACATGGATGTTGCCCATTATAATCTTGCATCGCCTCCGCTCTCGAGGCTTTTAATGGATGGGAAACAGAAAAAATCACTGACAGCATGTCGTGGCCGCGGCCATGTTAACTGCGTGCAGTGAGGCGTTTAGACAGCGCCTCCTGTAACAGCGCGCATAATGTACTCCACCTAGGTAACATACATTTCAGCAAAAATGAACATATTTTAGGACAACAGTTAATAAAAGATATAAAATTTTGGGCCAAAAATGCACAAGAGAGAGAAGTTACTGAAAAGTCAACACTGAAAATCTAGAGGAAATTGAAAGAAAACTTAAGAGAACAAACTTGTTATTATAACATCTATAAAAAGTGTTTATCAGCAGAGCAAGGTTGACCACCAAGAGCTAAACAACAAACAGATAAAGGCTAAATGCTGGAAGAAACCGAGTGTTTATATTGTGATGAGGTAAAGGGAAATGTGAACATTCTTTGATTAGATTGCCCAGCTTACAACTTCAGGAACAGATTCAGGTTCATACAGCAGACATATCAGGAAGATGGGGATGAGGCAACCTTTTACTTGTCACAGACCTGTCCAGAGAGGAAACAGAGAATGAGAAGGAATTTGTAAACAAAATAAGAAACCAAAGAGAAAGTAAACCTGAACAAACTCAATTGAAGGCAATCTAGAACGAGCAAAGGAGCTTCCTAGATACAAATCCCACCACTACTACTTTAACATCATTTTTTTTTATTAATTTCTGAGAGGAAGTGTATACAAGAAACGTGTTTTTGTAAGCATTAAGAAGTACATTCAGCTAGTATTCGTTGTTTCAAAAAGTTGTTTATAATATATTGGTTATATATATATATATATTAAAAATATATATATATATATATATATATTTAAAAATCACAGTAGATGCACGTGACTTCAGTGTATAAGCGAATCCCACAGGAAAATGACAGGCAGAAGTTTAGTACCAAGCGCTTTCACGTTTATTAGCACATCGTCTGGGCACAAATGAAACAGATAAAAAGGTTACAAAGTAAACAAAAAGAACAAGAATACCAGATGGTCAGTTGTCAAAGGGTAATATACAGAAAGATAATCCAGGATCGAGCTGTCACAAACTGGAATCATAGACCAAACAACAAGAGATACAAAAGTTTAGGCTTACAAAATCCAAAAACATGTATAACCGTGAATACATGTTTTTTGGATTCATTGCCTCAAAATATAACAAAATTGACGTGTAGCTCTATCCCCTGTCATTGCCTCAAAATATAAGAAATTGGTGTGTAGGTCTCTGCCCTGTCATTGCCTCAAAATGTAGGAAATTGACATGTAGGTCTATGCCTTGTCATTGCCTCAAAATATAAGAATTTGACGTGTAGGTCTATGTCCTGTCATTGTCTCAATATATGAGAAATTGACGTGTATGTCAATGCCCTGTCATTGCCTCAAAATATAAGAAATTGACGTGTAGGTCTATGGCCTGTTATTGCCTCAAAATGTAAGATATTGATGTGCAGGCCTATGGCCTGTCATTACCTCAAAATGTAAGAAATTGACGTGTAGGTCTATGCCTTGTCATTGCCTCAGAATATAAGAAATTGATGTGTAGGTCTATGTCCTGTCATTGCCTCAAAATATAAGAAATTGACTTGTAGGTCTATGCCCTGTCATTGCCTCAAAATATAAGAGATTGACGTGTAGGCCTAAGCCCTGTCATTGCCTCAAAATATAAGAAATTAAAGTGTAGGTCTATGGCCTGTTATTGCCTCAAAATGTAAGAAATTGATGTGTAGGCCTATGGCCTGTCATTGTCTCAAAATGTAAGAAAATTGACGTGTAGGTCTATGCACTGCCATTGCTTCAGAATATAAGAAATTGATGTGTAGGTCTATGTCCTGTCATTGCCTCAAAATATAAGAAATTGACTTGTAGGTCTATGCCCTGTCATTGCCTCAAAATATAAGAAATTGACATGTAAGCCTAAGCCCTGTCATTACCTCAAAATATAAGAAATTGACGTGTAGGCCTATGGCCTGTCATTGTCTCAAAATATAAGATATTGACGTGTAGGCCTATGCCCTGTCATTGCCTCAAAATATAAGAAATTGATGTGTAGGTCTGTGCCCTGTCATTGCCTCAAAATATAAGAAATTGACGTGCAGGTCTATGCCCTGTCATTGACTCAAAATATAAGAAATTGACGTGAAGGTCTATACCCTGTCATTGCCTCAAAATATAAGATATTGACGTGCAAGTCTATGCCCTGTCATTGCCTCAGAATGTAAGAAATTGACGTGCAGGCCTATGGCCTGTCATTGTCTCAAAATGTAAGAAATTGACGTGCAGGTCTATGCCCTGTCATTGTCTCAAAATGTAAGAAATTGATGTGCAGGTCTATGCCCTGGCATTGCCTCAAAATATAAGATATTGACGTGTAGGTTTATGCCATGTTATTGTCTCAAAATATAAGATATTGACGTGCAGGTCTATTTCCCTGTCATTGCCTCAAAATGTAAAAAAGTGACGTGCAGGTATATACCCTGTCATTGCCTCAAAATATAAGAAATTGACGTGCAGGTCTATGGCCTGTCATTGCCTCAAAATGTAAGAAATTGACGTGCAGGTCTATGCCCTGTCATGGCCTCAAAATGTAAGAAATTGACGTGCAGGTCTATGCCCTGTCATGGCCTCAAAATGTAAGAAATTGACGTGCAGGTCTATGCCCTGTCATTGCCTCAAAATGTAAGAAATTGACGTGTTGGCCTATTTCCCTGTCATTGCCTCAAAATGTAAGAAATTGACGTGCAGTCTATGCCCTGTCATGGCCTCAGAATGTAAGAAATTGACGTGCAGGTCTATGCCCTGTCATTGCCTCAAAATATAAGAAATTGATGTGTAGGTCTATGCCCTGTCATTGCCTCAAAATGTAAGAAATTGACGTGCAGGTCTATGCCCTGTCATTGTCTCAAAATATAAGAAATTGACGTGCAGGTCTATGCCCTGTCATTGTCTCAAAATGTAAGAAATTGATGTGCAGGTCTATGCCCTGGCATTGCCTCAAAATATAAGATATTGACGTGTTGGTCTATTTCCCTGTCATTGCCTCAAAATGTAAGAAATTGACAGGTCTGCAGTCTATGCCCTGTCATGGCCTCCCTGTCAGAAAATTAAAGAAATTGACGTGCAGGTCTATGCCCTGTCATTGCCTCAAAATACAAGAAATTGATGTGTAGGTCTATGCCCTGTCATTGTCTCAAAATATAAGAAATTGATGTGCAGGTCTATGCCCTGTCATTGTCTCAAAATAAAAGAAAAAATTGACCATGTCTCAAAATATAAGATATTGACTAGGCCTATTTCCTGTCATTGTCTCAAAATGTCATTGCCTCAAAATTGATTGACGTGCAGGTCTCTATGGCCTGTCAGGTCTAAAATGCCCTTGACGTCAGGTCTATGCCTCAAAATGTAAGAAATTGACGTGCAGGTCTATGCCCTGTCATTGCCTCAAAATGAAAGACATTGAAAGACATTGACAGGTCTATGCCCTGTCATTGCCTCAAAATATAAGAAATTGATGTGCTGGTCTATTTCCCTGTCATTGTCTCAAAATGTAAGAAATTGACGTGCAGTTCTATGCCCTGTAATGGCCTCAGAATGTAAAAATTGACGTGCAGGTCTATGCCCTGTCATTGCCTCAAAATATAAGAAATTGATGTGTAAGAAATTGACGTGCAGGTCTATGCCCTGTCATTGGTCTCAAAATGCCCTGTCATTGCCTCAAAATGTAAGAAATTGACGTGCAGGTCTATGCCCTGTCATTGCCTCAAAATATAAGAAATTGACGTGTCATTGCCTCAAAATATAAGAAATTGATGTGCCCTGTCATTGCCTCAAAATATAAGAAATTGATGTGTAGGCCTATGGCCTCTTGCCTCATGCCTATGACCTGTCATTGCCTCAAAATATAAGAAATTGACATGTAGGTCTATGCCCTGTCATTGCCTCAAAATATAAGAAATTGATGTGTAGGCCTATGACCTGTCATTGCCTCAAAATATAAGAAATTGACATGTAGGCCTATGGCCTGTCATTGCCTCAAAATATAAGAAATTGATGTGTCATTGCCTCAAAAAATAAGAAACTGACGTATAGGTCTGTGCTTTGCCATTGCCTCAAAATGTAAGAAATTGGCATGTAGGCCTAATCTCTCAATGATATTAACATTTGGCATACAGGATGAATTAAATACCCTAAGATCAGAACTTGCTGCATAAGTCTATGCTTCATTTCAGTTAATGTGGTCTTTTGTGGGATCGCTTATGTGGGCCAACACCAATTAAAAACAAAAAAAAAGCAAGATGCTTGTGTAAGTAGGCTGTGCATGATAAAAAAAAAAAGATGACACCCACAGACAAAATGATCCAAGATCTTCATAATGATATATAACAATATATCTTTTTTTCTGAGATATCAACTGCATACTTCACAACTCCAAGAACTCAAATCTGTGAAGTCATCCTTCATGCACGGAGCTCAGCATTACCGAACGGAGTCAAATCCGTACTGGTAGACATTTGGATTGTTAACTAAGTTTGTCGTCATTCCCCCTTTGAGAGCCAGCCAATCTCTGGCGTGCAGTGGGTGGGGCTTAGCTGCAAAATGAGGTGGATTTTGCTATAGTTGTCGCAGTAAGTGACTGAGAAGTTTCCTGGCTTTAGAGTGCGCTAGCCTTCAGCTCAGTTAAGGTCTCACGAAGTTTTGGTCTCGTGTTACATGAACTGTGATGATGTTTAGCAACACAATTCAGTGCAGTGTAGTTATTTTCTTCTGTATGTAGGAAGGGGAAAATGAAAATGGAAGTACAGTGGGAGAAATACCAGCAGGTCGGTGAATACTTGTCATTTCCAGACTTACCTTTCACGTAGGCTGCTTGTGCGCTTGCAACTGACGCCCGGGGTCTGCAAAAAAATGAGTAACGTCATTCCACTCAGCATTAGAAAGATGAAAGCTGGAGTAAGCAGGAGCACTAATGCTGATGTGCCCTGTAGGACTGCTTATTTCTTTCTCACTGACTGACTTTCCATTTCCATTTTCCCCTTCCTTAGCCACTGACTAAAGATCTTGGTGGAACCATATTTCCTGTATGAAGTCGAGTATATGAATTATGATTAGTATTGCCTAGTGAGATTGCATAAGGTATCCCCCTTGTAGTAATTAAGGATTAGGGAAACGACACTTAGAAGTAAAATAATACTCAGGCAAGCCTTGGAACCTGATCATACCACTGTTTGGAAGAGGAATAGCCTTAATAATCTAGGAAACTGCGTATGAGTTCGATACTAGGGCTATTAGCTGTTGCGTCATAGAAGTTAACATAAGGGAGATTTTACTGTGTCCGAAGGGGACTAACTGGCGCATGTAGATTCCCTCACTGTAACAATTCATTTTCCTTTGTTGGACTGGGTCGGTAAACAATTGGTTTTATTTAATTCATTTTGTCCCAGAATAAATCAAATACTCAGTACCCTAGTTCCAACTGGGTTATTGGTCAACAAATTGCTGAATGGGAGAAAAGGCAGAAACGTATTTCAAAAATGATGCATCATTTTCCATCGTAAATCAATCTTTTTGCCACATCCTATGCATCGATAAACTCCTGGTTTCCATAGCATACAGGTCGCCTTTGCTAATAGCTACTATTATAGTTCTCTGATGTTCTCCCGCCAGAATTTCAAAGAGCTACAATAGCTTTATCCTCCCTGTCCAATGCACTATAGGTCTAACCAACTGTATTCCTATGACGTGATTTTTACTAAAATTCATAAAGAAAACAATAAAATGAAAATTATTATCAAGATCACCATGAAAAAAAAAATCGATAACAGGTATGTGAAATTCGCACTAGAATGGAATTTTGTGAGTCCAGACTGAGTCAGTCGTGTATTTCTTACAATTTCATTCACGACATAACGACTTTTATCAGTTAAAAGAATTATAAAGAAAGAGGCACAACTAAAACATGTATATTAGACAATGGTAGTATGAACGGGATATATACCTTGAATTCGTAAAAAACCTAAGCAGTGACTCGACTCTGCTCTATTTCTTCCCATTATATAAACTGTCAGCATTAAGAAAAATGATTCTTGCAATATATATGTATATATATATATATATATATATATATATATATATATATATATATATATATATATATATATATGTATATATATAGATATATACATATATAAATATTTGTTTCGATTCACATATGAACCTACACTTTCATATATGGAGTAATCCACACTTACTTATCTTCGGCTATTATTGAATCGTCTCTAAAAAACAAAATCCTAATGCTATACCTGGGTCATGTGATGTGACCTGAGTCGACCTGCCTTCCGCCATGATACTTGTGATTGCAGCTGTCCCAGAGTTCGCACGTTCTCCAAGTCGCCTTTCATATTCTTTGTGATTGGGTGTATGTACTCCATGTGCCTAGTGATTGTCAGACCATATTTGTCGTATCTACCGTAGTTTGCACCTTCACGTCTGTAGATTATATTGGCGTTTTTATGCTTTGTGTATTGGTTTTTGTCCCTTGGTGCACGACACAGAGTGCCGGACTAGAATGTGACCCACGTGCATCTTCCTCTGAGAGCGAAGAGAATAGCGCGTAGATTTAGTGTTGTTTCTTTTTCAAGGAGGATTCCATCCCAGGCGGTATAGAATTAAAAACATAGTGGAATGTTTTCTTTTGTGAGATCATTTCTGGGTTCAGAAGAGCATTTTCTGTGTCCATTTGATCACGCATGTTTGTGTTTTTCCCAACTTCTTAGCATTCATGTGTTCTCTCTCTCTCTCTCTCTCTCTCTCTCTCTCTCTCTCTCTCTCTCTCTCTCTCTCTCTCTCTCTTCCTGCAGTGATGGAAGAGAACAGGAAGCCAGAAGTGTGTCATTGTGCAGGCAAGGATAATTTCTGCAGTAATTCATGTCACAGATAGAAGTAGACCCCCATTCAGTGTGTTATCTCGTGTGGGGGTAGGGAATATTCCCATAAGGCACCGTGCAGAGAGTGCGAATCATGGCCATCGCCTCAGTGGGGAACATAGAAAAGTAGACAGGGGAAGAAGAGGGAGAAGACTGCCCCCCCCTCATCGTTGGTGCCGCTGCAACCTCCTTCTCCATTCCTCATGACTTCCAGCAAGGATCTTGTTTCTCCCGCTAAGTCTGAAGGTAAGAAGAAACCTGAACACATTTTACAAGTTCTTTTGCAGTTCCTCAGGAAAGAGGTACAGGAAAGTGGGGCGACAGAGTCGGGGGAGTCAAGCAGGGTTACAGGAAAAAGGGGGCAGGCTGGAGTCGCCCCACAGACCTTCCCAGCCAATCACATACCAGAGGGTGGAGGAGAGGAACCGCCATTCACGTAGCCGGGAGAGACAGAGATCAGCCCTCAATGGAGTCAAACGCCTCCTCCAGACCCTCTTCAATGAGACGGGAGAGACACCACCCAGGACTGGTGTCCAGCAGATGAGGAATGGGAACACCGGCACCATAGTAGGAGCGATTCACGCCAGTACTTTGCCAGGGGGAGTTCCCAATCTCTCTCTAGCAGTAGGTCATGGAGGTGCCCCTCCTCGAGGCAGGAGCAGGACGCTCCTGACACCGCTTACCGAGATGGAATGCCAATGGGAAGCTGGGGAGACATCATGGCTCTCATTTGGGAGACAGTTCCAGGGAACAACTCTACTCCAAGGATGGCCACAGCAGAGCAGGGTCCCACGCTTCTCACCATCGTCCCAGACACCAATCACGAGAGCAGGACAGAGTGGGTGGATCCAGATATGCCCCAGCCTCCCCATGATGGCTTTTACCAGGAAACCATCCAGTGGAATGAGACAGAGACCAGGACCACCTCGGACCTGCTACTCCAGTAGGTGCAGCAACCCTGGAGGGAGGGATAGGGTCCTACCTCCTGGAACTTCCAGACAACTTGACACCCAAGGATTTCCCCAGCTTCTCTTACCTGAAGCATTTGTCTGGCAGTCTCCCAGAGACCAAGGAAACAATTCACCTTCCTTGGTCCTGCTGGTAGTAAGTATCATGGAGTTGGACGGCCTAACAGCAGGAGAGGAGGGGTCATTAGCCTCCTCCACATCCCAGAATTTACTCACCCACCATCCCCCCACCAAGCCAAGTATCATGTACCAGTAGAGGCTGATGCCCTTCCTAGAAATGTGAATTCATCAGCCTGTCAACTTTCTCCCATTGCCGAGCACATAGGTGCAATTGCTACCTAGGGTTCTTCAGACCCCTGGTGTACCAGTACCAGCCCCAGCGGGCACCTAGCCAGGCTGTCAGTATCATACCTTGTCTCTTGCTAGCATTGCCATGGTACTGCTGTTTCCATTGCTGACTGAACAGGTGAAACCACTACCCAGGGTACTGGCCCTGCTTTGGTATCGTCCCTGCACTGGTACCAGCCCTGCTCTGGTACTGGCCCCACTCAGTACCAGTCTTCTTAATGGTCCAGAGGAAGAGACATTATCTTTTCTTGCTCCATGCTTCCCCGGACAAGAGAATGCTCCCTAGTCCAGCTGTTCATGCAAGTCACTTCCTCCATTTCTAGCCCACCAGAGAAAATATCATGTTCTCTTAGAGAGATCATTGTTGTCTTTTAGATTGACCCTGACCTTCCTTGTCTGTGTCCTGGTCTGTCACCAGAATGTCTCTGTGCAGAGGGAGTCTCCCTATCGCAAGTGGAGACAACAGCACTGGAATTGACTGCCAGAGCAGTATTCCAGTTAGTCTCATAGATCAATCATTGGGTCTATGATTGGCCAAGACTGTTTTTCCTTGGGCCATCCATACACCCAAGGAGAATGCAGCCCTCAAGAGATGTTATTCTGGGAGGTAGTGATATTTTCTACCTCCCCCACTAGCCAGTAGCCTGTGGGGGCGGGCAAGACAGTGCTGCTTCAAACTTCTAGGTCTGTTAGTCCCGAGTCAGTTTGGACGTTCAGGGACAGACTGGTTCTGGGATCATTCTTCTCCCCACTATATGCTAGAGGCGATGGTGGGCAGGCTTGGGCTTGTTTACCAGCCAGTGGCTAAGACCTTTAGGTCTTTGCAGGGCACTGCAGCTTGACCCCTGGGGTCAGGCTGGCCCTTCCCCTTCGGTCAGAGAAAGTGCCAGATTTCCTCAACTCTTCTAGAGGTTACCAGACTTCTTCTGCAACAGTAGAAGATGGAGGACACTGAGGGTGGTGCAGTTCTTCTCAATTGCTGCCAATGAGGGTGGGCGCCTGTTGAGCCACTGGACAAGTTTGGCAGTGACATGGAGTGAAAGAATGGGTAGTGGATCCCCATCAGATACAGTTCTACTACTGTTAGAGTCTGTCATCCCTCACCCTCTCTTTAGTCCAGTTCCAAATGTTCATTCCTAGCCCATGGAAAGACCTCTCCCTGTGGGAAGAGGTGAATACAATGCTCCTGGAAGGCATTGTGGGAGTCTCTGTGTAGATTGTCTGTGGTGATTTTGTACTGTATGAGGTTAATCTGTAAAAATGCAATTATTCTTCGGATGCTGTTATATTGTTATTTTATACTAGTGATTCAGTATTATTTATGCTGCTCAATTATTTTATGTGGTGTGTTATTTATGAAGTTTAAGGGTATAGGCCTACTTATTTTACTGTTTGGTGCTGTTTGTGCATTTATTGTTTGTGCTGTCTGATTTTTGTTTTTGATGTAGCTAAGTGTTGTTAACTTTAATTTAAATGTTAACTGTTTGGTAATTTACTTTGATGGTGTTTTTGAAGTAACATTGATTGATTTTGCTACATCCATGTTATTTAACTGACTCGTATGATGGCTGTTTCATTGATTTTTGTAATGTGATTATTTTTTGCTCCAAGCCTGACTCATTTGTAAAAATGTGAATAATTTGGGTTAATAAACTAGTATTAAGGTAATTTTGCTGGTTTTGCTGAACTCCTTGCCCTGTTGCCGTCTCGGCTCCTGCTGGTCTTTCCGGACCCATTTTTATTTTATCAGTTGAACCTGTGTGGAGTCTATGGCGGTCCATAACACATTGGCCTCCCTCCATCTTCATGCATGGAGGCTATCCAGCAGCTCCTTAAAAAGAAAGTTTTTTCAGGAGTTGTTACTGAGGTCATCACCAGATCCCTCAGACCCTCTTTCCTTGGTTGGTACCAGGGAAAATGGAAGGTGTTCCTTCATTGGTGCAGTGGGAGGGATCTCCACCCCCTCAAAACGTCTTGAGGGATGTGCCAGAATTTCTTCTCTTCCTGCCTCAGGAAGAGCTCCTTTCTGTGTCTGCAATTAAGGAGAGTGCCAACGCTATAAAGCCCCATTATAAAGTAAATGATTGTTTCTACCTTATGATTGAAAGGGTTTGCTTCAAATTTTTACCACTTATTCTACAACTAATAATGAAAATTCTCTCGCGGGAAAATTTAGAAATTCGACCTCTAAGTTCATTTGTTTTGCAGTTGAAAAAAATCATGGCGTCATTTTACAAAATTAATATGTAAAATTAAAAGTTGCACAGAAAAGCAATTTTCCTGATGACAAAATAAAGGTATATAGTTATAGTACACTCTGTAAAAGTTTCATTGAATTTGGTTCAGTCTTCTTGTAGAAATAAGCACTTAGTTTTGAAAAAAGTTTTGAGAAAACAGCAAAAGAAAAATATATTTTGACTTCCAAAAATCCTGAAAGAATCTGAACATCTAGAGGAAGTTATCCCTATATTATTATAACTCATTTTCTTTGACATGTCCTGTAGAGAGAATATCTTTTAGGGGGTGACAATTATTTTTAATAAATTTTTTTACATTTGTTTTACATTTTTTTTTTTTTTACAGTTTGTCATTTACAGTGCCATACAAGCGATGAACAAAATTTTCCATGGACCAATGCAAACATTTCTTTTTAGCAATAACATTTCAAGATATGTTTATTTATGCATAAAATAGTCAAAAACAGTGAATAACTCAAACTTGATCCCATCCAGGATCATTCATAGACTTACATTTTTTTACTATTTGCTGTCCACAGTGCCTTACAAGCAATTAACAAAATTGTCCATAAACCAATCTAAAAATTTCTTTTAGCAATAACGTTTCTAGATATGTTTATTTACACATAAAACAGACCCAGACAGTGTATAACTTACTTGATCCTATCCTGAATTATTCACACAGACATTTTTTATAAGGCTTTTTTACAATTTGCGGCTCACGATGTCATACAAGCGATGAACAAAATTGTCAATAAACCAATCTAAAAAAATTTTTTTAGCATCATCACTTCAGGATATGTTTATTTAGACATAAAACAGTTGAAAACTGTCAATAGATAAAATTTGATAATTCCTCAAAATTTGTTGGAACAAATGCTAGATTAAATAGAAATTTATATTTTTCCTAACATACGACCCTACACTTTCATACAGGTAACGTTACCCTTCTCGTACCGCCCCACAAAGTTTCGATCTCTCACTCCTTCTAGGAGGATAAGCATAGCTGCTTATGGGCTGTCTCACACAATGGCATTAGGACTTTGTTTTTCAGAGACAGTTCAATAACAGCTGAAGATATGTAAGTGCAGATTACTCCATATATAAAAGCTTAGGTTCTTATGCTAGGAAAAATACAAGTTTCTTTTTAATTTTGCATATATATATATATATATATATATATATATATATATATATATAATATATATATATATATATATATATATATATATATAAAGTATATCTATTAAATAACAAGACTGTGATTCCACCTAGTAAACGAAACAGTCGGAACCAGTCATAACTACATGTGTGGTGATTTTTAGCATGTCTGAGCCTGCATGACAAACAGCAAAGCTCTATGACATTCAGCTGGTTGTGAGTCACCATTTAGTTTGGTTGTGTTTTCTGTAGTGGGCCTAAAAATTGCTAGGTTTCATTCTTCACCAGAACAATACGCCTGCTCACACACCACTTTTGTAAAGCAGTTTTTGATCAACAAGCACATTACTACACTTCAACATCCTCCATATTTGCCTGATTTAGCACCGTGCAACTTTTATCTTTTCCCAAAAGTTAAATCATTGTTTAAAGGGACACATTTTGGGTCAGTTGATGCTATAAAGAAGAAAACAGCGGATGTGTTGAAACAGCTGACAGAAATTGGTTTCCTCCATGCCTTCGACCAGCAGAAAAGAAGACTGCTGTAATGTATTAGTGCAAATGGGGAGTATGCTGAAGAGGATAAGCATTAAATTTGTAATACATAAACAGAGGTGAGTCTCATTATTTAACAGACACATCTCATTTAAGTAAGTATATCTTAGTTTTACCAGACCACTGAGCTGATTAACAGCTCTCCTAGGGCTGGCCCAAAGGATTAGACTTATTTTACAATGCTAAGAACCAGCTTATTGTGGAATCCGAACCACATTATAGTGAGAAATGAATTTCTATCACCAGAAATAAATTCCTCTAACTCTTCATCAGCCGGCCGGGGAATCGAACTCTGGCCCAGCGAGTGCCAGTCCACAGCTCTACCGACTCACCCAACGAAGAGCTTGACACATCTCGTAATATATATAATGTATATATATATATATATATATATATATATATATATATATATATATATATATAATATATATATATATATATATATATATATATATATATATATATATATATACACAGTATATAGATATGTGTGTGTGTTTGTGTATATATATATATATATGTATATATATATATATATATATATATATATATATATATATATATATATATATATATGAATGTTGTTTTATCTATTATTCTTACCTTGGCGTCACAAAACAAGGAAAATGGTAATTTAAACTAATGTCAATTTGAGAAAGGACTCAGTAGAGAAATTCTAGATCCTAATTATTACATGTATTTACATTTGATCGGAGGAGTAAATTACACAGTGCCAGTCACACTGGCTCTTGACGCTTATGGTGTTAACTGACAACAATTAACTAACTGGAGTGGCAAACAATGATGCAAACAATACTTAAAATGTTAACTGATGCAAGAGTTCAATAACTGGGGTGCCAAGCAATAACATGCTTGAGGATGGGAATGTTGCCTTTGGACATAGTGGAACAGACAGAAGATATAGCGATATTTTACGGCCTTTCTGTAAACGTGAAGAAAGGGCACATTAACACTCGATAAAGTAGAACAAAATGTAAATATACAAATGAAACTCCCGAAGCCTCAAGGAGGCTGACGTCAATTTATGATCAGGCAATTTACTGATTAATTCTGATGATTTATATCGACAATGAATCAACGGGTCTTAGCAAATTGAAAGAAAGGGAACGAAAATGAGAATAAAAACAAAAGGAATGGCCGAAGAGCCTTCTACCCAGACTTTACCTTTAAATGGTGAGTGGAGATTTTGTGCATCAACCTCAACAAAGCCTCTATCAAATGGGACTTCTTATTTACACCAAGATAGGCTTGGATAAGGAGGTTCCTGGTCAGGGCAAAGGAGCTTTTGGGGCCGGAGCCACGAATAACGTGCTCGTCCTTTACTGTCTTGCCTGTGACTCTCTCGCTTGACCTCTGTCCCGGCCTTTTATGCCTCCTCAACCAGGCGGCTTCCAGTGCCTCGGGCATGTCAGGTGAGAGAGCTTATTGGTATGTCGAGCCGTTAGCCCTCTGCCTCTCTGTCTCCCAGGGACAAGGCGTTAATCTGGAAGAGTGTAATTGAGAAATACTTGGGACCCTGACAAATCTATTGTCCTTTTTTAAATTGGAACAACAAGGGGGAGCAGAAGGTTTGTCTCCTTGGTTTCAGACTGTCTTCCAAATGAAAACAAGGCAAGGAGAGAAGTATTTATCAATACTTCTAGCAATATATGATATATAATTATAGATAAATATATAAATATATATATATATATATATATATATATATATATATATATATATATATATATATATATATTTACATGTATATATTTATGTATGTATATAGTAATTATATACATATATACATATATATATGTATATTTATACGCATATACATGTATATTCATGTGTGTATGTATACATGTGCACATATGCTGTACATGTATATAAATGCATACATATACATAAATGTATATAAATGTATTAAATGTATGTATATGTACTGTATATATTCATACAATACATATGGATATATATATATATATATATATATATATATATATATATATATATATATATATATATTTAAGATGTGGTGGTTACTGGTAACTCGAACAATAGAAGACGGTTGAAGGAGGAAGTACATCTCAGGTGGTCCATAAAATACATTTATTGCAACGTTTCAAAACACAAGGTTTCATTTTCAAGTTATAAAGATAAAAAATAAAAACAATAAAACTAACATTAAAAGGGCTCAAACACAAATAGACATTATAGATTATATATAGCAAAATTAAAAACTAGTTGTAGCAGGACCAACCATCAAGAGAGGGAGGAAGGACGAAAGTCAGAAGGAACAAACCAGAGACGGCCGGCAACAGCTCACGTAAGGTAAAGAGTTGTCCATGACCAAAATTTCTATGATGCACTAAGAAAACTCATGTTTAATTATATACCTACTATTTAATTTAAAATCATCTCAACAAATCCACTTACTTTGGGTAGTTTGTTTAAATTCAAAGATAAACTTGACCCTTTGATGACCTCATGTGTTGTGTACAAGTTCAATTGCCCTAGATGTAATCTAGGGACCTACGTGGGATCCACGCAGAGGTTACTAAGAGTCAGAATTGATTGCCATAAGGGCGTTAGCTATCGGACTGGTAGCAAACTTGCTAATCCTGAATTTTCCAACATCAGGCAACTCGCCAATAAATGCAAACATAACATACAATACAAAGATTTTGATATATTGGGACGGGCACCGAATGGCAAACTATTGACAATCCAGGAGTCCTTGTTTATTAAACAACTTGTTCCCCAATTGAACACTTAGCAGTCTTCCTCGACAACTCTTTACCTTACGTGAGCTGTTGCCGGCCGTCTCTGGTTTGTTCCTTCTGACTTTCGTCCTTCCTCCCTCTCTTGATGGTTGGTCCTGCTACAACTAGTTTTTAATTTTGCTATATATAATGTATAATGTCTTGTATTTGTTTTAGACCTTTCAATGTTAGTTTTATTGTTTTTTTTTCTTTATAGCTTGAAAATGAAACCTTGTGTTTTGAAACGTTGCAATAAATGTATTTTATGGACCACCTGAGATGTACTTCCTCCTTCAACTGTCTTCTATATATATATATATATATATATATATATATATATATATATATATATATATATATATATATATACATATATATATATACATATATATATATACTGTATATATATGTATATATATTTATATTTATATACATATATATACATATATGTATATATATACATATATATGTATGAATATATATGTATATATGTATATAAAGACAAAATCCATGAAGGAAGGGGAAAACAGTGGAGTACTTTAAGGCCTCTCAACTTCTTGTCCTTCACTTAGCAGACTGAAGAAATATAAAAATAAGTTTACAAAGAAAGCTCGTATAAATGACAGATGGGATTACAAAGGTAAAAGCATGTACCTGGAATCCAACACAATTGAAGAATTAGTAGATATACCAAAACAGAGTTAAATATTTGAGAGGTTTTACAAAGGATTAGGCTTAACAGCTCAGAAGCTAGAACAAGACAATTAAAAGATTATACAGGATGGAAACTGACCAGCAAAAAATGTTGTAAAAGTACACCTCAGCAATTCTCCTTTTGGTAAACAATAACAGTTTTTGCAAGGTGATCATTTTTAAAAAATTAGACAAACGAAAACATATAAAATATACAAGGTAACTAATTTGTAATTAATTCAGTGATTTCATCTCTTATGTCATTCTTGAACATTTTACTAATACAGGGGTCCAAATAATTCATGCCAGGGCTAAGGTCAAAATTACAACTGGAAGTAAGCTGTATAATAGTAGATTCTAAAAGGTTTCTTGAAGAGAAATCTTTCGATCTGGCAATCACTGAACTTTCAGTCCAATTTATCCTATGAGAGTTTTCACTCAAATGAACGAATATAGCATTAGATGTTTGCCCAGTTTTGACAGAATAATTATGCTGTTTAATCCGTACTTCTAAATCCTTGCTAGACTGGCCAATATAAAAAGAGGGCAGCCCAAACATATGATATATAAAATTCCTTGTTTGGACTACCCCTCTTTTTATGTCGGCTAGTCTAGCAAGGATTTAGAAGTACGGATTAAACAGCATAATTATTCCGTCAAAATTGGGAAAACATCCAGTGCTATATTCATTTAGGTGAAAACTCTCTCAGGATAAATTGGACTGAAAGTTCGGTGATTGCCAGACAAGGATTTTTACAATATATATATATATATTATATATATATATATATATATATATATATATATATATATATATATGTGTGTGTGTGTGTGTGTGTGTGTATGTGTGTGCGTGTGTGTGTGTAGTACCAATCCATCTATCACTTAAAAAATTCCCCTTTGGTGATAATTCCCCATCAGAGATATTCCCAAAGTAGTGTGAATTTGACATTAAGCAATATTTGTAGCTTCATGACTGTATATAAATTATGGTGTGATAAAAATTTCATGTATATATATATATATATATATATATATATATATATATATATATATATATATATATATATATATTATATATTTATATATATATATTTTTTTTTTTTTTTTTTTACTCACATTGGGACTGAAACCTGGTCTTTCGACTGAGAGTCTTGCCCTTAATGGACGGATCCCCTCAATAGAGGATCTAAAACAGGTTTTGGGTGGTTGACAGATCCCCTCCTAGGAGTATTAATATTACGCACCATACAATTTGGCTGTATTGAGTGGGAAAGAGCTTCCAGTACTGCACTTCAATGGCAACTAAAGAGTTCAGCTCAGCTCAGCCGTGGGTGTCTCATTGAATTTAGTATTGTTCTTGCCTTGAAAGGGGAATGTCTTTCTCCTTTCTCTCCCATGATATCTTTCTATTTATTTGCTCATAAATATACCCAGGGATTGCTGTTGGTTTTAGTCCTATATTTTACGATATGATGTCAGTTATAAATTGTAATTTTGCAATAAAATATTAGAAAAAACGTATAAATCTAAAAAAAGTTACTGCATTTCCCGATCTCAGTAAATTTACGCAAGTATTTTACAACAAATATACTCAGAATTTGTTACTGATTTTATTTCTTATTCGTTATGATATTGTGTGAGCTGTAATTACAATTTTACAAAATAAAATAAAATAAATTATTAGAAAAAACATGTATAACTTGGTAAAATTTACGAGTGTTTTGTGAAAGAGGTCCCACACAGGGTTGTAAATAGTCACTTCCAACTTCCCGTAGAAGGTGGGGAAAATTTTTTCGAGTTTTTCTTACACCATGTGCATTTGCATATCTTCTTTCCATTGATGTGTTTTTCTTAAATTGAACATGCCCGGTCTGTTTTTAATTAGCCCGTCCTTAAATAGGGCATTAGCAATTCCCCAACATTATAAAAGAAGTGGAACCTTACTACATACCTGATGTTTTCCCTGCGGTAAGTTGAATGAAATGTCAGCAATTCATTCACTGCTGGATCTGGAAGATGGGTAAAATTCACTGGTATGTTAGGCACTATAGCCCGCCTCGGAAAAAACTTCAGGTACATAGTACTCAGGTTCCAAAGTCTGCTATCGCCTGTGTGGAGGATTTGCTAATACCCTGGACTCCCACTAGAAAGACCAGGGTTTGGTCCTGATGTGAGTCAGAAATGTATTTCTGTGAAACACATTCCCATAAGTTCATTTCCATAATATCTAACAGGGAAGGGATAAGTCAAATGAAGTGTTAGCAATTCATTTGATGCTGGGTTGGGAAGTTGGGTAAAATTAGCTGGTATGTTAAGCATTACGCACCTGCCCCGGGGAAAACCTCAGGCACATAGAACTTAGGTTCCAACTTCTTTTATGACTTGTGTGGGGGAATTGTTACTGCCCTGGGCTCCCATTCGAAAGACCGGGGTTCGGTCTGCCGTGAGTCAGAAATTTGTTTCTGTGAAACATGTTCCCATGTGTTCGTTTCCATATACATAGGCTACATGCATATATATACAGTATATATATATATATATATATATATATATATATATATATATATATATATATATATATATATATAGTTATAGATATACATATGTGTGTATGTATATATATATATATATATATATATATATATATATATATATATATATATATATATATATATATATATATGTATATATATGTATATATATACACACAGTATAATCATGTTAAAGCAAGAAATTTTACATTAGCTAAATGCTGACTGCCACACTGGGTTAAAAGCGGTAGCAGCTGTTCAGTTTCAGCTGAAGCTCTGAGTCAGAATCTCAAGTTAGATCATTTCCAGCAGCCGGCTCCTCCCCCGGTTTTTCTTATTCATTTACCAGTATTTCTTACTGGTACTTAGTTTTCATAGTATTGTCACTCAGGTTTATCTGTAGTAACTCAAAAAGACATATGTATTATTAAAGTTAATTTTTCATTTTTTGTATAATCCCGTGTTTTACATATAAATAAGTGCTTTGATAGCAATTCAAAGTCTATTGGCTTACATCCGAATAAGATGGAATTAAGCCAATCAGCAACCAATATCACCAGCGGTTCGCCATGACTAAATGTTAATAAAGACAACATTTCGATGACAGATCACCTGAAACCGACTATAGGTGAACATTTCTGTGGTAGTCTGCTTTCTGCCTTTCATTAGTGCGCCGTTTCCTGTAACATGGGGTGTCTGTCTGTCTCCCAAGAGAAGGATAGACAAAGACCATTCAGTGCCACAGTCCCACTTAACATCTGAATCACAGATGAATCCCAGTGCAGGAAACTTCAACGACACTACCAGCATCATTGAACGCCCATTGTTAGTTTGTGAAATGCTCCCCCCGCCTTGCACACCATTCATTTTTATCTTGCACACTTTCTCAGATTCTGGATCTATCCTGTCTAAGTTTTCTTCTCTTCCCGCCCAAGAGATCTGAATTGCATGCTCTATTCACTAACCTAGCATTCTCCATTCTTTCTGTATTGCCACAATCTCTCTAAACACTGTGACTCAGTATTTCAACTACACTAACCCTTCTGTGTATCATCACATTTCTAACAATGTCAGTTCTTCTAATACCACAAAAGCTACATAAAAATTCATCTGTAATGTACAGTTTACGCCTTCTTTCATTCATTTGCATTCAACATCAACGGTCTGTGATTTTCATTAGAAAATAATTTCCATCTGTTTTTAATTTAGTCAACCTTATAACATATCGACACTTTTGTTAGATATTAATTTTGAAATGGTTTTTTTTTTCAGGTGCAGCCGGAGGTCCTGAAGGTAGCAATCTCTTTAATGCTAATTGCAGTATGTATTGCCAAAATCAATAATAACCCAGAGTTCGGAAAGGAACCCATAGCAGCATTAGCAGATGATGCTGGATTTTCAACAAAGTTTCCAGGTGGCTTTCCTCTAAACCGTTCATCTAAAACCTCTCCACAAGATCTGAAAATACAAGATGTTGACAGTTTGGAAGAAATTCATTCTAGTGATGTCCTCAAAAGACCCAAGAGAAAATTGGAAAAGAAAATTGATGATGGTAAGACTGACCGAATAGCAAAAGAGTCAGATCTAATAGATACCTATGGTGATGTTCCATCTCAAATGTCTATTGAACATCAATCTCCAGCTCTTACTTACTCCAAACGTGAAGCTCCACTGCATTCTTCTGCCCTTCCATCGCCTGCTCACCCTGTCCAAGCAGTTCTTATGCACCATTCAGTTCCTCACCCCACAGCTTATGCTGTTTCACCAGGGTATTCTTACACCCCTCCTTATGGTGCCCCACAGTTATCATATGGAGTGACTCCCCATTATGGCATCACTCCATCCTATGGTCTCCCCCAGCAGTACAATGACCCATTCTCAGCAGCATATTATCCATCACCTCATATTGGTTATGTTTCCCCAACACCTTATGTATTGAATTCCTACAGTTCATCTTTGCCAGAGCCTGTATACAAAGCACCTGCAGAAGATTACAAAGCGGCTGAACCAGTATACAAAGCTCCTGAACCAGCATACAAAGCTCCTGAACCTTCATACAAAGCCCCTGAACCAGCATACAAAGCTCCTGAACCTTCTTACAAAGCTCCTGAACCAGCATACAAAGCTCCTGAGCCGGCATACAAAGCCCCTGAACCAACATATAAAGCCCCTGAACCTGCATACAAAGCCCCTGAACCAACATACAAAGCCCCTGAGCCAGCATACAAAGCACCTGAACCTGCATACAAAGCTCCTGAACCAGCATACAAAGCACCTGAACCTGCATACAAAGCTCCTGAACCAGCATACAAGGCTCCTGAACCAGCATACAAAGCCCCTGAACCAGCATATAAAGCCCCTGAACCAGCATATAAAGCCCCTGAACCTGCATACAAAGCCCCTGAACCTGCATACAAAGCCCCTGAACCTGCATACAAAGCCCCTGAACCAGCATACAAAGCTCCTGAACCTGCATATAAAGCCCCTGAACCAGCATACAAAGCCCCTGAAGTAGCTTACAAGGCTCCTGAACCAACATATAAAGCCCCTGAACCTGCATACAAAGCCCCTGAACCAACATATAAAGCCCATGAACCTACATACAAAGCCCCTGAACCAGCATACAAAGCCCCAGAACCAGCATACAAAGCCCCTGAACCAACATATAAAGCCCCTGAACCCGCATACAAAGCTCCTGAACCTGCATACAAAGCTCCTGAACCTGCATACAAAGCCCCTGAACCAGCATACAAAGCCCCTGAACCAACATATAAAGCCCCTGAACCTGCATACAAAGCCCCTGAACCAGCATACAAAGCCCCTGAACCAACATATAAAGCCCCTGAACCTGCATACAAAGCCCCTGAACCAGCATACAAAGCTCCTGAACCGGCATATAAAGCCCCTGAGCCATCATATAAAGCCCCTGAACCGGCATACAAAGCCCCTGAGCCAGCATATAAAGCTCCTGAACCGGCATATAAAGCCCCTGAGCCAGCATACAAAGCTCCTGAACCGGCTTACAAAGCCCCTGAACCTGAATATAAAGCTCCTGAACCAGCCTACAAGGCACCATCATATTTACCAGGATATCATGCCCCAAAACCAACCTATAAGCCTCCAGCAAAAATGTATGCAGCCCCTAATAATGGTGGATACGATTATAAAGCCCCTGAAATGGAATATCATGCTCCTGAAGTTGCATATAAAGCTCCAGAAGCAGAGTATAATGCACCAAAAGATGACTACAATGCCCCTGATTACCTTGGGCACCATGAAAAGCATGGATATAAAATTCATGACCCATCCTACTCTACAACAATCAATCCACAGTGGGCCCCAAAGTACACTACCCCTTATCCTGACTACGTAACATTTGTCCCTCCTTATGAATTCAAACATTATAAAGATAGCTGGCTAACTAAAGTCCACAGTGATGTTCATGATTATGATAATCAAGATTCTCATAAAGCTGCAAAGGGAGGCTTATTACTGAAAAGTGGCCATGAAATTCCTCATGAGTATGACATTGAATACAAACAAGTTGGGGATCATCCACCAAAAATAGCTACTTATGGTGGTGTCCACAATAAAAACCATGAGCCTGCATATCACCCTGATCCAACCATTTATCCAGTGCAAGAATATCCTGAGCCTGCAAAGCCAGGTTATGGTTATGCCACACCAAAACCACACTTTGATCCTTACAAAGCCCCTGAACCTGCATACAAAGCACCAGAACCAGATTACAAAGATCCAGCTCCTGCCTACAAAGCAACAGAACCAGAATACAAAGCCCCTACTTCATCATACAAAGCACCAGAACCAGAATATAAAGCCCCTACTTCAGCTTACAAAGAACCAGAACCAGCATATAAAGCCCCAGCCCCTACATACAAACTACCAGAACCAGAATATAAAGCCCCAACTACAGCATACAAAGAACCAGAACCAGAATATAAGGCCCCAGATTATAAAGACCCGTCTCCTACATACAAAGCACCTGAACCAGAGTATAAAGCCCCAGTCCCAGCATACAAAGCACCAGAACCAGAATATAAAGCCCCAGCATACAAAGCACCAGAACCAGAATATAAAGCCCCAGCCCCAGCACACAGAACCAGAATATAAAGCCCCAGCCCCAGCATACAAAGCACCAGAACCAGAATATAAAGCCCCAGCATACAAAGCACCAGAACCAGAATATAAAGCCCCAGCCCCAGCATACAAAGCACCAGAACCAGAATATAAAGCCCCAGCCCCAGCATACAAAGCACCAGAGCCAGAATATAAAGCCCCAGCCCCAGCATACAAAGCACCAGAGCCAGAATATAAAGCCCCAGCCCCAGCATACAAAGCACCAGAACCAGAATATAAAGCCCCAACATACGAAGCACCAGAACCAGAATATAAAGCCCCAGCCCCAGCATACAAAGCACCAGAACCAGAATATAAAGCCCCAGCCCCAGCATACAAAGCACCAGAACCAGAATATAAAGCCCCAGCCCCAGCATACAAAGCACCAGAACCAGAATATAAAGCCCCAGCCCCAGCATACAAAGAACCAGAACCAGAATATAAAGCCCCAGTCCCAGCATACAAAGCACCAGAACCTGAATATAAGGCCCCAGAAGCAGCATATAAAGCACCAGAACCAGAATATAAAGCCCCAGCCCCAGCATACAAAGCACCAGAACCTGAATATAAAGCCCCAGCTTCTGATTACAAAGCTCCCGCTCAAGGTTATGACTATAAAGAACCAGACAATGCTTACAAAATTCCCGAACATACTACAGTTGGGAGTTATCTCCCCCCACCACCAGAGTATGGCTCTACAGAAAAAGTGTATGGAGTGAAAGATCCAGTGCCAGTGTATGGTCCTCCAACAATACCTCACAGGGTAAGTCAGGAAGTTGCTACACTAAATAAACAGGTGTTATGTAATATAGTACAGACTTCGTTCTTTCATTGTTAATGTTTTGTCTGTATCAGCTTACTAACTGGTGAACATGATTACCTACCAAAAATACGAAATCCCCTACTGTAATAATACTTTAATTTTTTAGTCAGTTAACTGCAGGTTTGTCCTGGGACTGAATTTGATCTTGATAAAAACCATCCAACTACTTTAAATTTAATCTGTCATTGTTAAATACCCAGTAATTAGATTATAGTGTTGTTGATGGATTGATGTGTATAGATTTCTTACAGAAACTTACTCGACATTAATTCATTTTCTTGGTGTGAACTTCACATCCAGAAACTGAAATATTTTTTCAAGGCCTCAATCTTAGAATTAAATCTGTTTTGTTTCAGATCATTAACATAAATATCTGTTGTTTGGGAATTTTGCTCTTTGAAAGACTGCGTTTTAAATATCCAACATATGTTCAAGTGATGTAGTTGAGGCGCTGCAGCCTTCGAGTTGTAAATATTTTCATCATAATCTCATGTGAAATGTGGTTTCGGGGGATTCTTTAACCTTTCATGGTCATTTCTCAGTGTCAGAAGCGCTATATGTTAATGTTAATTAATTGACAGTCACAACTTTCAAAGTTGCTTGAGCACAAAGTTGAGCATCATACAAGCATGAAGCTGTAATTATCATCATATGTGATCAGCACAGAAGGGGACCAAGGCGCTCGAAAGATACAGAGCCACATATCATTTTTTAAGGCACACCATACACGTGAAGTCAGACATGTTCACAAACCAAGCAAAATGCTTTTACTATTTATGAGTACATGTAGGACACCAGTTAGATAAACATGGACCGGATCAGCACGAGAGAAGTGGAATCACAAACTATCGGACTTCTTTAGGATTTAGGTGTCATATTTCATAAAAGTTTTCAAACCTGGTCTAGGAATGACTTTGCTGAGACGTGATACCTGTAGAAAATTCTTTAACAAAATAACCAAAACATTTCGAGTAAATTGCGAAATATCTGTAGCGCAGTTGTGTAGAGCACATGTATCTTGTTCAGACACCTACTGTAATTCCATAAGCAAGTGGATACCTTTTGTGGCCTCTTTTTTGCGTTCAAGGGGTTTCATTCATCTGATTTGTTTTAAGGTGCCACATTATCATAAAAATACTCCTGCGGCGTTAAACACATAATAAATATCGATGCTGCATTCAGTGGCAACTTTTCTCTCCCTGTAACCAACACGGCAGTTTGGTCATATGACTGCATGATTGTATAGACTGCAGTAATTGCAAAGAAAAATCCTTTAGGTCTTTTATTCGGTCCTTTATAGTGTAAGTATCCAATTATTATTTAGGGGCCAAGTAAGGTACACGAGCTCTTTAAGGCATAACTTGTAACTTGCATAACTTTTGCTTTTCCAGTACTGGAACCAAGTCACTTTGTACATGAAAGAGAAATATCAATAGAAATGTTCGGTTTTGAATTGCATGAGTCCTAATATATTACAAAGCCCTTGTTAACACGGATTTCTTAGATTAAAACATTTCTTGTGGCCCGATTGAGATAAAGTGATTCATCTTTTCAACTTCATTTGTGCTCAAGCATCTAAGCCAACTATATTGATTATAAGTGCATCTGTTGATTATATGGTTTATTGTGTTTACTTTTGAAATAATCCTTTGTGCCCTTTGAAATTTACAGATCTTAGATCCATATGCTGCAGATTATGACGAAATTATCTACGCACCTCGACGACGAAGGCCTCTCAGGAGAAGGCGACCTGGTTACAGATTAAGGCCTCGGTTCTATAGAGAGACTCCCAAGGAGTAA
>NC_089760.1:45216776-45446776 GCF_040412425.1 Macrobrachium rosenbergii | reverse complement strand
GTAACAAAGTGTACCAAGTACCTGGTTATTACACAACTAATCACAGAATTCAAAAATTTACCTCACTTCAGCCAGATACCTGAACTCTCATAACAATAAAAATTACAAGTGAGTACTCTAAAGGTAACAATAATCCCTTAAAAAGCTTATTAATCACGTGAAAAATCAAACTAAGTTTATCAAAACAAGTGTGAGGTATCAACAATTAAACAAGAAATGTACTAGAGCAGAAGGGCATCACTCCATCAAACAACTTTAACTGTTTCCCTGGTCTTAATTCACTTCAGCAAAACTAAAGGGACAAAACATATTTATCACTTTGCCTTATACACACAATTAATCCTATTCACTGGTGGTCAATAAATGAAACACTGTTCTGTAAAATTTTAAACACAAAAATTTATTTTTAAATCCAAAATTTATAATTAGAATTCACAATCTGAAAATATTTACTATTACTTGAAAGCAACACAGAAATTTTATTAATTCTGAGCTAAATTATTAAACAACATTAAATAAAAAAACTTTAATTTATCAAGTAATTAAATTAATCAAGCAAAATTTAAACTATCAAGAATTACTCAAGATTTGAAAAGAAAATCTTAGTAAGTGAAAATTAAATCAAGTATGCAATGTTAAATTATTAAAAAATATTTAAAATACTAGGTAAATAAATGTTAAATCACCAAAATATAAAATGTGAAAAATCAAGAGATTGAAAACACAAGAACACACAAAAATACACAAAGATTTATTAATAATAATATTACTATAAGGCAAAATTTCCCTAATATACCTTATTATACCATGGTAATAATAAGTAAAATTCACTTTACCTTACACAAGCTTGTGAAAACTTTTGCAAAATCACTTGGAATGCAGCTGCTTTAGATTCACAGAACACACTTTTTTGTATGGCGCCGTTACAGATTTTTCCTATGTTCAGATCTCAAAAGCTAAGATTAACACCAGTGACCATGCTAACACTTTGCGTTAACAATTATTCTCTTTTGAAGAAAGAGAGAGAGAGAGAGAGAACCAACAAGAACAATCTCTGAAATCATAATGAGTAAATTTAAGGATTCCAGTAGGATATGAAACAATCAGATAATGTCATTATTAAGGCATTTTGGGAACAAGACACGAGAGAAAGTTCTAGAAGGGAAAGATGACGTCTCTTCTTGCAAAACATTTTGAACGTAATCAGGACAACACATGTAACATTGTGAAATTATTTGTCGTCTTCTCGTATGGGACAAAGCTTTTACAGAAATCTTAACATGATCAAAACAGACTGCAACTGGCTAATTATGATTGGCATGTTTTAAAAACAAAACAAAAAACTCAAGTTGGTTTCCAGAACGGAGCAGCTATATTTATCTCTCGCCTGTCAATACATCATCTTAACTGATGACAACTGAAGCAAAACAAACCTTCCTACCACACACACGTGTTGCCGGTATACTACGTTACTATTAAAAAATGCATTATTAATTCTAAATTATGCTGTTAAGTTATCTAAATCACTAACTCTTTTAAGGTCTGACATTATACTACATATGATATTTCAACATTTATTATTATTACACATAACAAATTATAAATAGAAGAGTAAATATATCAAAACCATGGGATGATATACATTTTAAAAGGCAATATCATGAATATTATATATTATATATATATATATATATATATATATATATATATATATATATATATGTATATATATATATATATATATATATATATATATATATATATATATATATAAAATATATATATATATATATATATATATATATATATATATATATATATATATATATATATAAACTTACTGCCCACAGAGAAAGTAAAATATATACCTACTCTACTGATGCATTCATTGTGTTTAATGTAACTGGTTAAAGAGATCTCCTGACTTAATAATAATAATAATAATAATTAGTTAAAGAATGTGCTGCCATTGTTTCAGTCCCAGAAGAAAGCGTAAGAAAAAGGGTCATCATTCGACACTAAGAAGAAGCCATGAAACCATTGTTGCCATATCATAAGAAAATCGTTCTTTTAAATCCTTCGTCAGTAATATTTTTTCATATTTTGTTGGTCCTTTTTCATATCTATCATTTTCTTGGGTCATCAGTAAATAATAGAATAAATGTTTACTGGATTTTATACAGCGGTAAAATTATACGTGGGTGTACCAGTCAGAAAATGGCAAGCTGTGTTAAATCACACTGTTTGTTTGTTTCTAAAGAGGATTTTGCCGCACAGTACAGCTGTCACTTTGTCTGTCAGTTCACTTAAGATTCCATGTTGTGTGACGTGTCTTATTGGTTATGATAATCTTGACATAATAGTGGTTCCAGACCTGGGTTAATAGAGATTATGCGCCTAGAATAATTAATGGGCAGTGAATCAAATCAGACTTGCAGACAGCTTGTCTTCTTAGTAAAATGTTTTTATGAAAACGAGCTCTAGGATCTGAGATTATGCTTAGCCATAAACGTTAAGTATGTGAAAGGGGCTAAGGTCTGTTGTGCAATCTTTTGGATTTTGTTTTATTCGAATTTTTATTTGTCATTCTGATTATTTTCACTTACAACTTTTTTTCAGGCATAAACATTTTAAGCGAGTGGATTATGACAAATTTTGACATAATAGTTAGCGTAAGACGTGATCTCTGTAAAGCTAACATTGACAATGGAGACAGTTAAGTTGCATATGCATACAGAATGCTAAGTAAAACTAAAGACTGCTAAGAAGATTGTACTTGAACGAATTTCATCCCGAAAATCTCTACCAGTGATGGACTACATCTTGCGTGTGCCATAAAGCATAGCAGTGTTAGAAGGTGTGTGGAAATTATAATACTTTGAAATTCCATGGACCAAAATGGCATATTTAAATGGACTCCTATCCAGTGTCTGAATACTTGGATATGATCAGCACGGACGAGACAGACATCAGATCTGTTAGCCAACATACAATACAGTAAATCTCATCAGGAAGTCTCCATCATTATTGTATCCTGCTGTAGGTCATTTTTTATGTTTAAGGTAAATATTAACTTTAATATAATGTTCAAATATTTCTCTATTTTGATGTTTTGATATTTTCAAGATTTTTCATTTCAGATTTTAATAGGATCAAGGGAAATCTGTAAAAGTTTTCCCTACTGAAACTATTTTTCATCACTAATAAATATTACATTTTTGCGCCGATGTTTGCAAGATTAACAGTCATTCACTTACTAGATACTATAATCAACTGGTTAATGCATACATTCAAGTCCCTTCATCAGTGTTATTTCTGCACCCAAGAACTTTACTTTACACCATGATATGTTGGTTGCCAGACATCAGAACGTTAAGAAAATTCTGAAAATTTAGTAACAGGACATGTTCTAATGGGCCCAAAAAATGAGTGTCTTTTGTATTTTATCCTCTCTCAAAACTTGTCTATAAGCCACAGGGCAAGTTTAATCACTGTTGGATAACTTATGGCATTTTACAAAAAATGTGTGGTGATACAGTTGCTAACTGATCCTCCAAGTGTGAGCGAAGTGGAAGAAACCTTTCAACTGGCTAAGAGCAAGGTCATGGTTCACCCACTCGGTCATTTGAACAAAACCTCATTCAGGCTTCAAAAGTAAATCAGAAGAGAAGCTAATAATGAGTACTCACCAATAAGTACATACAGAAATTGTTCAGTAACGTAAAAGAATATAACAGCCAAAAAGGTGACTAATGATTCCAGTTGCCCCACCACTCCCCAACATTACTTATAATTGGTCAAAAGGTCTTGGTTCATCTTACCGTTCCCAGAGTGCGCAAAATAGAATGCATGCTAATGGCTTGCAACCAATAAAGGATACCTTGAGAAAAATAGAAGGCTTATATGTGAAAGAAGCAAAAGCGCCTTATAACAACCTTTAATGAAGTTATGCAGACTGACAGAAGCAAGTAAAAAAAACTTATAATTGACCTAGACATCAGGACTCATGGCCAGCTCCTTAAATATATAGTGATGATCCACAGTCTTGATCTGGTTTTCCAGGAATATAATCAAGGACCTCACCTGTCTGACGATTTCAAGCGTGTAAGTATGACAGTGAAAGCAAAAATTTAGGCAGCAAAAATTATGACACTCAGATCAGCTCCGATACTTCAGGTGTTAGCACATTTAGGGTTGGCCATTTATTTATCTTGTAGGCAACCCACTTTGACAATCGGTTTGACCTATTTCTAACTATACTACTACGTACTGAGAAGATATTTCTAGATAAATTTAAGAATTTAATTATATCCCTATGTTATAGCTTAATTAACCTATTGGGAACGAACATAGGCCTATGAACAAATTTCTACGCACCTACACCCCACTAGCGGACTTCCGCCGGAAGCCGCATCAAGGATGCTGATATGTACTAAATTTCAAAAGAAAAGAATTTTCTCAGTTTCTAAGGGAACGGAAGCTGACATCAAAACAGCTAGGCACTGAAGTAAGCATTCATGGCATCTGCGAAACCACTGAGCAAAAAAACACATGACTGCACGTCTCATAGCCCGTGGCAACGCATTATTAATATTCGTACAAAACATATCTTTAACCACCTGACAACACCTGAATTTCTAACTGGATCTAGATTTGTTCTAGACTTTAGTCAGTACCAACCATGGTTCTTTTCTGTATCCACTTCTGAATGGTTGGTAGGCCTATATGCTCAGGAGTCAAAAATAGGTATATTACGTTCAGCTTTATTATCTATTCTCAGGTTCATTTATAAAATTTTGGCTTCAGTAAATGATTGCAGTGTACATTTTCACTCACGATTCACATCACTTCTAAAATTTATATTGTATGATTCCGCTTGGTAAAAAAAGTCTTCAGATTTCCAGGGGTAGATGCAAGATAAAACAATATCGATAAAAAGTATTACTAGTCCTTGTCATTTTACTATACTTTAATCTCAGTAAATTAAGAAAGAAATTTTTCAGTCTTACATTAAATTATTTATGCAGAATTTTCTGATTCATTAAGTATTTCAAGTTCAGACTTTAGATTTTTGTAGTTTTAAGTCTGTTCAGCAATGGTGTAAAGCAGGTCATTATTAGTAGGTATAAGTTTAATCTAAGCATGCAGTGCCCTTCTTAACTGATATGGATTTCCTCGTACATGAACATGCAGAGGGTGTCATAGAGAATAATTCGTGTGAAAATACTTTTGTCGTGTTAAAAGCTACAGATAATGGTTCTAATAATGTTATCTATCTGCACCATTATCAGAGCAATGTTCAGTAACTCTTACTTTTGTGATACTTGAAAAATATGAAATTAAATTGAAAGAGGTAACGATCTGACTAGATATAATTCCCTGACTTTAGGACACTTCCCGTCAGCGGAAGTCATCTGTACTCCACATTCTTCCCTTTGGTTTACAACAGATTGTAAAATTTTGCTAAGTACTGATTTTTGTATTAATCATCAAAAGGAGATGCCATTTTTATAAAAATAAGTTGAAAATCTATTCATCTTTTTATTTAAGGTGGTCACATTCACAGTCACAATTTTATTGGGAAAATCTTTATCTAAATCCTTTCACCATGATGTATAAGCCATTCATTTTATTCAACATCTTTCCATTTCCACATGGACCAGTTTTCTATGATTATTCTGCTAAACTTTTTATTGCTCAGTCTTTATGATCTCAATTTGTTTTCAAGCTTAAGAACACCACATTTATAAAATGATCCTCCAATCGACTACAGACACAAGTCTCAGCATTTTGTAGCCCCATCTCATCAGATTCTCATCCAGTATCTTTGGAAGTGACCAGAGAATCAGTGTGCTCAGAGAATCACAGGTTATACATTCACCTTAAAAGAAGTAACAGATGGTAATAGGAAACACAGAAAGAAGAGATCAGTTATTAGAAAATTTTTAAAAAATTAATAAATAAAAATGTAAGTAAATTTTTAAAATGCAAGATTTGTTTCAGGGTAGTAATGCATTACATCTTCTCTTGAACTTATAAAGTTCCAATTGCACAACATCCTCAGGGAAACTGTTCCACAGTCCAGTGGTGTGAGGAGTAAAGGACTTTTGGGACTGAGAAGTTTGACAGTGAGGCACATCTGCATATTGGTGCTGTTTTTCAGCTAATCTGGTTGCTCTCAGCAGGAAAAGAGGATCAGGGGTCAATTGTCGATCTGTGTTAAGATACGAGTTGTGAAAATTAACCCCTCTATCTAAAAGAGAAGCAGACATCCACACTGGAGAAGAATAATCAAATGACCTAATAGGTTGCATTGATTTTATATGAGGCTATGCATACAATACCTATCTTCCGTGCAGCTTTTGCTAACACTTTCATTAGATGTTTCTCAAAAGTAAGGTGATCTGCTAGTGTTTTCGTTTTAGGGGTCGTTCAAAAATTACGTAATGCCTTAGCGGGGAAGGGGAGTATTGTGATGTGTTATGAGTGACAAAGGGGGGAGGGGGTTGCGGCCATAAGTTACATAACATTTTCAGATTTTTTCCTTTGTTTCTTTTGAAAAGATGTAAATACAGAAGGACAGAAGAGAGATAACAAAGATTCTGCAATAGACTTTTGTTATATTTTAGTAATATTGAGAATATGGTACCATTTAATTTTTTTTTTTTTGCAAGATTATATGTTTAAAAAAATATCACAAACTCCACCCTTGTTTGTACCTCAACATTTTCTGCTTTATGTATTACGTGACATAGAATAATATCACAAACTCATCCCTTTTCTGAGCTCCGACATTCTCTACTTTATGCATAAATATGACTTAGAAAAATATCACAAGTTAAATTAATCCTCTTCTAAACATGACATAAGAGAACAATTTCATTTCGGTTTTATCTGTGATTCTTTAATATCATAACATAAAAGTATTAAGAAAAACTTAAAGGTAATAATTTCCAGGTATAAGGCTAGACTTTAATATATTTTTGCATTAAAAAAAGGGAAACATCCTAATTTGGGGGGGGGCGGTTTACTAGCTGATGTTACATAATTTTCTAGGAGGAGCCTGGACATGTGTTATGAGGCATGACAAAGCGGGGAGGGGTAAAAATTTAACAAAAAAAAGTGATACGTAATTTTTGGACGGCCCCTTAATGGAGTTCAGCCTCACATCTCACCAATAACATCATTCACTAATCTGTTCTGTCACGAATGAGATTAAGGGCAGCTTAATTTCTCATAAGTGGAGACTTTACTACACCCACAAGTGTTGTATCGTCGGCATACTGAACAATCTTGTTTTCCAGACCAACAAAAATATCACTTACATGCACTAAAAATAACATCGGAATAAGAACATTACCGTGTAGAACTCCAGACACAATAGGTGTTGGTTCACTAAATATCCCATCGTCAGCAACTTGTTGCTACCTACCTGTAATGAAATCTTGAAGTAATCCTAAAACATATCCGCCACTCCAACATTCCAAAGTTTATAAACAAGTATCTTGCTATTTACTATATCGAAAGCAGCACTAAAATCTATGTGAATTACCCTACACTCAAAACCCTTATCAAGGTTCTCTTGCAAAGGACACGTCAAATCTAAAAGAGCATTACAGGTACCTGACTGCTTCCTATATGTATATTGACTGTCAGCTGACAACCCTTTTAGATTCCGCATACTTACATAGTGGCTTAAAAATAAGTTTTTCTGCAACTTTGGAGAGCACGGGGAGAATAGGAATTGGCCTGTAGTTGCCGCAATCAGCAGAAATGTCACTTTTTGGAACAGGCACTCTATTGCTAAGCTTGAGCTCATCTGCCAAGATACTACATCGACCTAAAAATCTATAGAATCTACTAACCTTGGGAGACAACACACTAGAAACCTTTAAAAAAAGGGGGAAGAAACCATCAGAATTTTCTCCACCCCAGCTATCAAGATTATCAAGAACTTTCTCAACATCCCCGGAGCGCAATGCAAATTTTGTAAGAATAAGTTCAGGATGACAAGTATCAGAGAGAGGAACACCCTCAGCTGACTGCTTGGCTTCAAAAGCTCAATGAAGCAGTTCAGTCTTTTCCTTAGGGCCCAGTAACTAATCTATCATCATCTATAAGTAGCAGTGGAATGTAAGACGAGCTTGACCCAAAGACAGATGATGAAAATTTTCTCCACCACAAATGAGGCTGAGTAATTCCTTCAAGTTTCCTCTTCGAGGAATTATTGTAATTTTTCTCGGCTATATGATGAATTCTGTGCCCAGAACGGCGATACTGAACAAAAATGGTGTAGTTTCCATGTGGACAATTTTGTCTCCATGTGTTGAATCTGGTCTGTTTGTCATGATATGCTCGTCTACATGTATCATCAAATTATGGCTGGTCATTTGTCCTGAATTTGATGACTTTTCTAGAGACATACCTTACTAAAATAGCCAAGGTCTGTCCTTCAAATAACACCTAATCATTTTCCAACTCTTCACAGTAACTTGATCTACATGTGCTAACAAGAAAAAATCCCATACTGCATTTAAACATTGCATTCCTTTGAGCACACTTTGCATTCAGTACAATAGTACCACTTCATTGTTCCAGACTACAACTTCTTTAATGATCACCATAATCTGGGCTTTGTTTGCAATAATTTTTTATCCCCTCCCCATCATTCTGTTCCATTTCTTAATCATTTCTCCGACTTTTCCTTCGATTCTACCATTAATATTAGGTCATTTGCAGACTGCAGCTACTAGAGGCCGGTCTTTCTGCTCCGTTGCAGCTTTATCCATTAACGTGGTAAATAATATGAATTTGGTGCTGATCCTCAGTGGACATCATCATTCACCTCAGTTTCGTTTGACATACCTCCCACTATCTTCATCTGTAGCTTTCACTTGGTGTCGTGTTTTCATGCTTTGTTGCAATATTCTGTGCTCAATCTTCTAGGTCCAATTCTTCCTTTATGATATTTCATTATACAAGTATTTCATATATTATAAGATAGGCTATATCAGGATTTGAATGGCTGAACCAAATGGACTTGAAGTAGGGTTAGGAAAATAAAAGATTCTATCTACGATAAAGTGTTTAATACTGCAAAATAGGCAGCTACAGCTACTAGGCAGAGACAATTTACTGTGGAATATTTTGTCAGCCATAAATCAACAATAATTTTGGACCGTGTTAAATTCACTTTAAACTGTTTATTGATAAGTTTTCCTTTTTTTCTCTCTCTTTTTGGAAAAAGCCGAAAGTGAACTGAGTTTGCTACTTCATTATCACAAGGTCAGCAAGAACCATGGATCATAATGTCTTTCAATCCTTCCTGATGTCACCCGGCAGTTGACAGCTGTGTACTCCACTGTGCATCCTTATCACAATGTCGTCTGGAAGCATTTCAAATGGTTGAATATATGTATGGCAATTTTTTTCTCCTATATATACTAGATTATATATAATTGCTACAATCAAGTGTTCATTCTCGGAGTAGCTGCATAATTTTACTTAGCCAAGTGCATTTTCTTATCAGGGCTATAAGCATAATTCTCTTGAATGTTGCAAAGTATTTATTGTAATTGTTTCAAACGTATTTTTCTGCAATGTCTTAAGTTATGCGTGCTTGTAATAATATTCCATTATTTATCAATAAATGTATTACGTGGTTCACAGACTTTAAGTTTCCTCATTAACACAATTTCTAAATATTATGGAAGATTTTTACTAAGAAAGTTATTTAAAAGAGATACTTAGAGTTGTTACTCTCTACCCTCTCAGCCGAGATTCTTTATTAATGGAAATTTTCGTAGGCAACAGATTCTCCCTCGAAAATTCAAAGTTGTGAATTATGCTCCTTTAATAATAGTTAATATGTAAGAAACAATAAGATGTAGCTATGATCACGGCAGCAAGTGAGGAAGTTGATTTATCTATAATCCATAAATCTGGAGTCTCGGCCGATTTTCTTAAAAATGAATAATACGTTTGCAAAAAAATTGTTGAGAGTTAATAACTCAAATTTGGTTTCTCTTCATGCCCTCGCACTATTTGGGAAGAAGGGCTGCTTCAAATTTAGAGGATGAATACCCCTCATGTGATATCACAATAGTATCATAGATCTGAAAATATAATAAATATTGATTGATTCTGAGACAATGACCCAATTTTGACTGGTGTTTCGCCTAGTGAAATGTTTTGACACTCTTAGCCTGCATCTCAATTTGGTTCTTTTGCACTTTTCTTTCGTACCATTATGTTTTACAAAGCTAATTCAAATATTCCTTTAGAAGCAATAGCTTTACCTATTTTGCTGATTGGTGAATATTCATTCATAGCAGTTTTTTCTGCCTAATTTTCAGCCATATATATAGACCAGTCTCGTTATAACCAAGAATATATAGTCGTCAAAATGTTTCATGTTGCGTACATTCTAGCAACAACTCTTCTCATTGGGTAGATGTGTTCTTTTAAAGCATTTTCTTCATTCTTTTTCGTAATGGAGAGAGAGAGAGAGAGAGAGAGCGAGCATCATAGTAATTTTGAAGATCATAAAGAGTATTCTTCACTTTTTTACCCAATTTGTTACTCTTTTGAATTAAAGATACCCAAGTGACACGAATGTATTATATAGGCTACATATGAGAATGTAACGCAATGTGTGAGATGAGGTACATTAATGACATGGGCCATTGACTTTATACTGTTGTGATTAAAATAAACACAAATTGTATGTGGAATATAGTTTATTCACAACATTTCAGCAACACTGTATCGTATTCATAGAAACAGTAGTCAAAGAATGTCCTTTGAACTGCTCCTCTCTTTAAGCAAAACACTGAGAGCACTTGAAACTTTTGGCATCCATGTACACATTCCCACAGAGTAGACTTTACATAATCTAGATCGACTCAGACTGCCGGGGGGTATTTTGAACAAAGATATGTAAAACTTCTTAGCAAACCACAACTGACATTCCTTTAGGTGGTACTGTACCATATAACCTGGAATTTCAATAACATCTTAGGAACCAAAATATTCTTAAAAATAAGCATTTGCAAAAAAAAAAAAAAAATTAGTGCATTTAACTAGAGTTCCTGAATCTCACTAATTTTCGAAACCGTAATGTGAGAAATGGTTCTTGGGAACTATACTAATATACCCCTACGTAAGAAAAATTATCTTGGTTTTTCAGTCTAGTCTGCTTGAATAATATGCACCAACTTTGAGCTTTCCTGGAATGCTCTCCACTTGAAAATTCGTAACTACTGTATGGAGTGCTATGGCCCATCTCGTGATCCTTAGTTTCAATCTTGTATCTTTGTATGTGGTATGTCATATCAAAAAATATTATTGCTTGGCATTCCTTTACAATAGTGAAGTAGCTGCCCTTGTTTCTGATTTTCCTAGTTGCATAAGCAATTTGAAATATCACATCTGCAAACTCTTGTAGGAGTATGCCTCCCAGTCTGTCCTTCGATGAATCTGTCCCAACAAAGGTCCAACTGAGGTCTGGTTGCTTTGTGCATGAACATCCTATTACAGCTGACCTTGCGTCCAAGTAATTCCCTCACTTTCTGTAATATAGGTCTTTGAGTCCCTAAGTGTTTTTACCAAACGGCATTCTTTTGAACTAGTAAAACCCACTTGTAAATGTAAAAGCTGCCTCCTCCTTGGACATTGGCAGTATCCCTTGCTCAAATAAACCTCAGTGAAAAATTTGTCATTTCAAAGTATTACCAAAATCCCAGTCTTAATATCAAATGCACATGATATATCTGGATGCTACCACACTGCAACAGACAGCTTTATGGATGCTATTTCCAGTGCACATTATTCATACCTTTGGAAAGAGAACAAAACATTTTGTGACCTTAATAAAGTCTCAGACTATCGCTGAGAAACCAAAGTCCCAAAGGGTTTGACACTTATTGACAGCCATTCCATAAATGATATGATCTTCTGGCTATTAAAAGATCAATTCATACCTGTATACATGTACCATAAAAATTCATCTCACTAAAAGAGAGAGAGAAAAAATTATTACTTTTAATAATATTTAATGTTATTTAATTTACACATAAAAGCTTGGAAACTTAAAAATTACATAAAAAAATTAAACAAACACTTTTGCTGGGTTTCTCAGTGTTCGCGTGTCTGAAAAACTCGTGTATGACCATTATTTAGGTTTCAATGAAAATTTCGTGTGTCTGTGAATTCGTGCAACTCGAATCCCGCAAGTTCGAGGTATTACTGTACTTGTTAAGTGAAACTTGTAAAGTAAGATATCTACGAGACATGCAAGTATGATATCTATGAATCATTGTACGAAAGCAGTATTTGTATGCTGTCTATTCTAAATCTGTAGTTTACACTCCCGCAAGTTAACAGAATGAAGTCTCCTGTCAAGATGTGACATTTCTATTTATGTGGCGTCCACAAATGATTATTACCAGGCTGGGAACCAAACATGGTGGCACTTACGTGGGATTAAAGGCTAAGAACTGTAAGTTACTCTAAATTTGTGTTCGCTCTCCGGCTGCTACTGTTAGTATAGCCTATATCAATATAGTCAGGCTAACTCCAAGCTAACTCTCCAGCTAACTGATGATAACTGTCGTTGATAGGCCTACCTGGTTATGCCTAATGTTATGATGGCAAGCTTAGTTCCTGATGTCGCCAGTCTTTGGCATCAAGGTAATTTAGGCTACCAGGTCTTGATTGCTGAAGAAATTCTAATTTTGCCTAGCCTACGTATATACCTAGCCTACCTAGTGATGAGCCTGCCTGCAAGCACCCTACATTGGTCAAACTTAACCACTTAGCCTATACTAGCCTATGAACTCGAGTTGAAATTATGTCTCTGAAGGCTTAAATCGAGTAATTATTAGCCTAGCTTGTGTTTGCTGAGTCTCTGCTGCCTGATGGGCTACTACGTATCTCTGATCTTCATGATTCCAAGTTTGATCATTCTGTATATTAGCTCCGTGCCTGTTTTTACCTTTTCAACTGGTTTTTTCTACACTTTTAGGGGTTCTGATACTGGCAGTGCATCTGTTTGTTGTCGGCCAAATGGAATGTCCCTTCGCCGTGTTTAGTACTGGCCCGGGGGTGGGGGGAAGTTACCCATACGTTAACAAGTTATTGCACTTGCCAGACGGGATGTGAACCGTTCGAAACAGACGTACCCGTGCTCTGTCTTGTGAAGATCGCATATGGAAACCCCTTGTTGGATGGACTTCAGGGGATAATGTTAATTACAGGTTAATTACACTCGAGCTCCAAAAATTAAAGGTAAATTCATAATTAGCAACCAAAAAAATGTAGAAAAAGTTAAGTTAGAAGGCAGTCGCAGCCACGGAGCCACTATATAGTTCTACCCTAAGTTTTTCTGTCTGATCTGACTGCCTAGCCTAGCCTAACTGTAACAATGTCTGATAATGAAACTCAGAACCACAGTGCCAGCAGAATTGTACCTGGTATTAAGCCACCTCAACAATTTAGTCTGTCTTCTAACGTTCTTGAAAGCTGAAAGATATTTAAACAGAGATGGGACACTTTTGAAACCCTCTCTGAGCTGCAAACAAAGCCTCGGAAAGTTCAGGTTGCCCTCTTTCTGCACACCCTAGCAGATGACGCTCTGAAGGTCTACAATGGGTTTCAGTTTAATACTCCTCAAGAGGCCAGAACTGTTATGGAAATCATAAGTAAATTTCATGAATTTGTTGTTGGTGAAGTTAACGAAACTTACGAACGTTTCATTTTCAACGGTCGCTGTCAAGAGGAAGGTGAAGGATTTGAGGTTGCTAATTAAAACTTGTGGCTACTGTGATAACTGTTTAGACTCTATGATAAGAGATCGCATTGTCTTAGGAATAAAAGTCACCAGTGTCCAAAAAGACTTACTTAAGGTTAGAAAACTTACTTTAGAAAAGTGCATTGACATATGTAAAGCTGCTGAGAATGCTTCCCTTAAGAATAAGGTGCTACGTCTTGAAAGTCCTGAAGTGCATAAAGTGGTTTATCACAAAAAGCATGGTACCAAGCCATTTAAGCCTATGTATCCTAAAAATGTTCCTGTAAATAATTCTGTTAATAAAGAATGTCTGTTCTGTGGTCAGAAGCATGTTTTAAGGAAAGACATGTGTCCAGCTTATGGAAAGAAATGTAGTAGATGTCTACAAACAAATCATTTTGCTCTGAAATGTCCAGAAGATTCTGTACATTTATCACAGTAAGGAACTACCAATAAACCAGTTAACACCCAGCCAGTATGTCACTCATACCCCAGTCCTTACAAGTTTGCCTTACTCCAAAAGAGCTAAACAAAGTCTTATTGTGTGAACATTTTACTCTACCAGTTCTTGATGATTCTTTGTATGAGTTAGGGAAGTCTACTGTATTTTCAAAGGCCGACTTAGCATCTGGCCATTGGCAAGTGAAACTTGATGAGGTGTCAAGCCTATTGACTACTTTCCAAACATGTTTTGATAGATTTAGATGGCTACGACTCCCCTTTCGTCTTAGTGTTTCGTCAGAAATTTTCCAGAAACATATTCTTAATACATTTAATGAATTACCTGGTGGTGTTTGTATTGCTGATGATATAATTGTGCATGGAAAAACTCAAGATGAACATGACCGTAATCTTGACTCTTTTCTTAAAAGGTGTCGTGAACAAAATGTTAAACTAAACAAGGAGAAATTGTTGCTCCAAACTGATAATGTTTCCTTTATGGGTCACGTCATTACCAAAGATGATCTTAGGTCTGATCCTGAGAAAATGAAAGCCATATCCGAGTTTCCTACTCCCTAGACTCTCGAAGAATTATGTCTGCTCCTTGGTATGGTAAACTATATGGCAAAGTTTTTACCTCATGTAACTGATGTTCTACATCCACTTCATAATTTGCTCAAAAAGGGTGTCCCTTGGAATTGGTCGCAGTGCCAAGCAGAAGCGTGTATACGTCTTAAAGAAATTATTGTGAATAGTCCACTTCTTGCACACTGTGATCCTAACAGAGAGTTGACACTCGAAAATGATGCATCTGAGTATGGGTTAGGCTCAGCACTGATGCAAGAAGGAAAGCCTATTGCCTTTGCAAGCCGAGCTCTCACAAATGCTGAAAGAAATTATGCTCAAATTGAAAAGGAGATGCTTGCAATTCTGTATGGTTTGAACAAATTTCATCATTTCACTTTTGGTTGTTTTGTGACAGTAATCACTGACTACCAGCCATTAGCATCTATTGTAAAGAAACCTCTTATGTATGCACTTAAACGGTTACAAGCAATGCTTCTTCGTGTTCAAGAATGCAATTTTGAAGTAGTCTACAAATCTGGCAAGGATATTCCAATTGCTGATGCACTGTCTCGTGCCCTTACATCTAGTTTTGAAGTGTGAAGAAGTTGTATCTGTCAACAATCTGTCATTTTCGTCATTTAAGCCTTATCGTCTTGATGAAATTAGAGCAAAATCACAATCTGATAATACCATGAAGACTCTCAAACAGACTATCATAGAAGGTTGGCCTCAAAATAAGTCTTTGATACTGCAGTACCTTACACCCTAGTTCAATTACAGAGATGAACTATCAGTACAAGATGGAATAATTCTTTGTGGTGAACTTGTAGTCATTCCAACATCTGTGAGGTATGAAATGAAACAAAGGGTACATGCTGGTCATTCTGGTATAAATTATTGTCTACGCCGAGCCCGAGAACTAATATATTGGCCAGGAATCTCTGCAGAATTTAGACAGTATGTTGAATCGTGTGATGTGTGTGCCTGTTACTCCTATAAACAGCCCGAAGAGCTACTACATCTCCATGACATCAGCGTTACCAACGCTTACAGGAAAATCTGTCAAATGAGTTACCTGAAGTACCGTTGGCAACACTGCTGCCAGTCCCGGCCGAGTGAGGCCGAGATCCTCAATTGCCTTTTGTTTGCCATGCTGTGTGGGTGTGCCCCACATCAGGCGAACTTTTAGTCATTTAGCCCGACCCCCATTTAAGAATTTGGACATCAGATCACGATTTGGACTGTTTTCAACGCTTTTTCTCCTGGATGGATACTTTATTGATGGGATTTGGAACTTCTCTCCCGTTTTTTTACTTTGGGATCGGTACTTTGGACTCGATTGGACAAGTCAAACAAGAAGGTGTCGTCGTCTGCTAGCGCCAATACTTCAACTTCGTTTACATCTTCGACGACAGAGCCTTCTTCTGCTGGAGATGCTGACGCTCATCGGCACTACACGTTCTGCAAGCGTAGGATGAGTACCCTCAAACACGATCGACATTCTGTTTGTATTTTATGTAGGAAGATGCAGTGTGGTATCAGTCAGATAGGCGGCGAGTCTTGGTCGGTAGATCAGATGGAAGAATTATTCAAAAGTAAGAGGACAAATTATTAGCTGAGTATGTCTAGTCGATTTTTCTGGCTTTATGACTAAATTAACGGAAACTAGAGATTAGGATAGTAATAGTGTTGTAGTTACTAATCGTTCTTTTTCAGCCCCCCTGCCTGTTCCAGAACCAGCCCTAACGGGTGCTGGGGGTTATGGAGATTCGCAGGCCAATAAAGGGTAGAATCTGCCGGCCCCCCCTGGCGCGGAGCAGGCAGTGTTGGCAGCAGATTTCCCCCTTCCCTCTAAAAGCGCAAGTTCTAGGGTGGATTTAGAATTAGGAATCACTCAGAAGAGTAGGAATTGTAATTTACGAAGTATTTAGGAAGAGTAGTTGAGCGTGCAGTCTTATTTGGGTTCAGGTTTGGTTGGGGTCGCTAATATTTAGGTCTCATTTAGATCAATCGTTGGTTTATTTCCTGCTTTGTGCTCTGTGCAACAAAGGTTTCCAGATCCATGAAGGATTATTCAGATTTGGTTTCTGATGTATCTGGTTCTGAATTTTTGTTTTTCCTTGAATACTCCTTCTTCGAAGGTTCCTTTTCCTTCAGGGGTTAAAATTTCTTTCGTCTTGCGATGGTGGTAATTCTGGCAATCGAATTTTCCATATTCATGATCATGTCTTAAAGTATTTTCTGATTTTGATAATGTCTATCAAGATTAGCAGGGGTAGAGGGAACAGAACCAGCCTATTTTCCTTGAAATCTATGGCTTCTTCGGCCGCTACGGAATTTTCCCGTTTCCCCCGTTTTCGGTAGTTGCTCAATCATTAAAGAATCTGGTCTGCTTTGGCCGTGTCGGGCAGGCAGTAAGGGAGGCAGACGTAGGTTAGTGGCGTTGATAGGGTCGAGTAAGCAGGATTCAACCTTGCTTCCTATTCAGGAGGGGTTTTAACAAGATAGTGGATAACCCATCTGCGGGTGTCAGGGTTTTTCTCAACGTATCTGTTGAGGCCCTTTTCTCTCGGGTTCCTTCGTCAATTGTTGGTCTCAGTTTCATCTAGGAGGCTTGTATCTTGGAGGACACCTTTTGCAGCCATCTGGAGGCCTTGTCTTCTCTATGTGGATATGTCCGGGTTGGTAGGGTTTTCTCAAACAGGATGGATATTCTCCCTCCGGTCCGGTACTACCAGACACCTCATCCCTTCGGTGTCAGTGGGGTTGGCATACCAGGTTAACATTTCGCTTGATTGTACAACGTTCTTTGGCAGAAGAGGAGGTACTTCTTTTTAAGCTTCCGCCCCACTATCCGGACATTCGGTGTGGGTTCTGTTGAGGACGCCTTTGCACTCTGCAACAGTCTTTTAGGGAGGAGGATATCTCCTCCATGGTCAATTTCGTGTAGCCGTCGTCAGCAGTAGTGTCACAGCAAGCTATGATTAGTGTGACTGCTCTGGGTTCAGGGGATGTGGCCAGTACAACGAACTTGTTGCTTCTAACTCATGTCTCCAGTGTCGGCAATTATGCATCATCGAGGGTATAAAATGTTGAAGTAGAGGTGTTCCTGCCCAGCAGGGAACAGCCGGTACACACTCTGGAGAAGCCTCTCTCTCTCTCTCTCTCTCTCTCTCTCTCTCTCTCTCTCTCTCTCTCTCTCTCTCTCTCTCTCTCTCTCTCACTTAAATTCCAGGGTCTTGTCTCCCCACATGTTTTCTCTTCTGGTATGTCTCAGGAATCACTGGGACTTCCACATCGAGAATGCAGGTATAATCTGGAACGATTCTTGCTTGTCAGATCTTCTGTGATAGTCAGAAGCGCATCTGACATCCAGAAGATCTTTAGTCTCCCCTCTTCACAGCATTTTTCAGTCCTAGTGTGCAACACAGTAGTGGGTCTGTTTTGCGACATCGTAACTGCCTTGTCGTATTTGAGAATTCGGGGAAACAAGATTATTAGAGTTTAGAGGTGTATGCTTTCCGCCTTTCGGTCTCATTCATCATGTAATCAGGAATTGTGGGAGTGTCAAGTCGTCTATGACTCTAGCTCCTTGCTGGCCCTAAAGCCCTCGGTTCCGGAATTCCGATTGCTCTGTACAGAAGTTCCGATGTTCTCTTTCAAGCGGAAGATCTTTTAGACAACCGCTTTTCCACCATGTATCATCCAAACAGTTGCGGGCGACTGCCGAGCGAACAGCTAGACAGTCCAGGCACTCTAAAGCTATGTCTGGGCAGTGTTTCTTTCAGCTTGAGAAAGTCAACCCGTAAGCTTACCAGGTCAGCTTGACATGGAGAAGTCTGTGTCGTAAGGAAGGTCATTCCATCTTTAGGCCTGCCATAACCGAAATAGCTGGTTTTTCTCTTGTTCCTTTGGAAAGTCAGGATTCTTCCATTTTCGATTATTGCTGGCTACTGCTCAGCACTTAGCAGTACATTTTCCCATCTTCCTGAAAATTTCTAGTAGTAAGATCTTCGATTTATTACGTTCCCGTAAATTTAATGTCCGGTCTTGCTGACTCGGGCTTCCTCGTGAGATTTGTCGGGAGTTCTAATGTTAACTGATTAGGTGTTTTCTTTCTTTCGGCTTTAGCTGCAGATAAAAAGGTGGGCGAGCTTCAGGAAGTTTTCCTAGGCTGGTTTCTTAGGCGGGAAATGATAAGTATTTCTCCTCTTCCGGAAGTCGTGGCGAAGACAAAGTCGGAGGCGAAACTCTGCTTCGTTCGTTTAAGATTCATCTGCAAGTGTTCGGTTCCGGCATCAGTGGGGATGTCTTTATGTCAGGTGCGAATATTGGTCTATTTATCAAGGTTGAGAAATTCCATCCGCTTCTGTGTACACTTCTTACCGCACCGCGGAATACTTCTCGTCCGCTGTCAAGGATGTGATTAGTTACTTTCGGAGAAAGGGTTCCTGGTTCCTGGTTCATAAGCGCTCACTCCACAAACACAGTTGCGGGCACATTTCACGATTCTGGTGTGGTGCGAGCTTTATGCCCTTGAACACAATTTAATTTGACGTAACATTATTGAGCATTTAACAGTTTTCATTACTGCATGGTATTTGGAGTATGTCCACTTCTTCTTTTCTTGGAATGGTTCAGAGTCTTCTACTCTGGGGTATACTTGCGAGTCCATCTGTGTTTTTTTCCTTTGCTTAAGAGACGTTCAATTCTCTCCACCACGTATAGCGGCGAATTCTCCTATCTAGGGTTCGTTCAATTAGCTGAGGTGGTATTCTCTTAGTGCGAAGACTCTTAAGGTTATTCTCTTAGTCCACGTTTAACGGCGAAGTCTATTATCTAGGGTGCGTTCATTTAGCTAAGGTAGTATTTACGTAGTGCGGTGATAATTAGGTTAATCAGATAGAGGAATTACTTTTAGGCTTTAGAATCTTAAGCAACAGTGATAGTATAATCACATGAACTTAAGTTTAGTTCGTATTAAGTATCCTCGTGGGCTAGCCTAGGTTGTTTCGTCGGTGATGGGATACTTCTTCGCTCGTCGGCCTTTGCCACAACCTGCAGGACGGAGGGTCATCGGCTCGGCACACTACCCCATTCCCTCCTTATTGGATGGGATCTGAATAGCCACTTGGGAGATTCATCGTTCTCCTTTTTACATGAAAGTTATTCTTTTAGTCCGTGTATAGCAGCTAACCCTTCTATCGTGGGTGCATTCATTTAGCTAAGGGGGTACTCTCTTAGTGCAGAGGTTCTTAGAAGCGGCCACTTGGAAACCGGTGTCGGTTTTCACGACTTTCTACCTCAGACATTCAGTTTCTTCAAAGAAGAAGAGTTTCTCGCTTAGTCTCTTTGTTACGACAAACTCGATCTTATAATTACGTAGTAATGCTAAGGGTGGGAGCAACTCTAGGTAATGAATGTAGTCTGAGGAACTTTAGAATTTTGGATTCTCTGTTAGTTGGGGTTCATAGTGAGAGGATTAAGTTTGACGTTAGTACTGTGAAGTTAGGAAGATCCAGTGGACAGGTTTGGTTTCTTCAACTTCTGCGCAGACATCGGTGGCAGCGGGTGGCGAAGAACTCGAAGATCCTGCACACCCAACTTCTTCGTACCCCTCCATACATGAGAGTGCTTTGATTAGCCACATGGGAGGTTCATTGTACCCCTCCATACACAAGAGTGCTTTGATTAGCCACATGGGAGGTTCGTCGTTCTCCTCTAATCATGGGAGGCTGTGATTAGCCACATGGTAAGTTGGTTTTTTTATTTTGGCTACTCTCTATCCATGAGAAGGTTTGAATACCACATGAGAGGTAGCTCGACTCAGACAGTACCTAGACATGAGACTGACGTCGGGGGTACTCTCTCTACAAATATTCTCACCTGCCAAATGGGATAACCAGGTGAGGATATATTCATTTATACAAAGTAGGCAAATAATGAGTTACCTGCTCTCCCTGTTGCAAGGTCGGGCTGAATTAGATTGATCCCACCTCCTTAAAAATGTTGTTAATCGGGCTAATTCAGGTGTTCAGGGAGTGTATTGCAATATGAAGTTTTCATAATAAAACTAGTATTGTAATAACTTAAATGAACACCTGAATGATTCCCACCCTCCTCCCCACTTCAGTTTGATTAGTGAACAATGCAACTGAGGATCTTGGCCTCACTCGACCGGGACTGGCAGCAGTGTTGCCAACGGTACTTCAGGTAACTCATTTGACAGATTTTCCTGTAAGCGCTGGTAACGCTGACAGTTAATTACCCACTTAGTGGGTAAAAGCTATGGGGATGTAGTTCGGGCTGGTCAGGTGACCAGGGCTAATTCAGGTGTTCAGGTAAGTATTACAATATTAGTTTTATTATGAAAACTTCATATTAAAGGAAGAAACTAACCTAGTCACAGTTGATTACTACAGTCAGTTCTGATTATCTGCCAGAAACCACATCTGATGCTGTGATCACAAAATTAAAGCATCATTTTGCACGTCATGGCATATCCGATGTTTTGATTTCAGATAATGGTCCACAATATTCTTCTCATCTGTTTGATGACTTTGCTCGAAAGTGGGGATTTTCTCATGAACCTATAAGTCCTGGAAATAGCAAAGCTAATGGTGCAGCTGAAGCAGTAGTTAAAATTGCTAAAAATCTAATGAAAAAGTGTAAGAAAGCCAAAGAAGATCTGTACTTGGGACTTCTGAACCTGAGAAATACTCCTCATGAAGGCTTAGAAACTAGCCCTATATGGCGCTTAATGGGTAGATGTACTAAAACATTGATTCCTACAGTTAGCAATTGCCTCGTGCCATCTAATTTTTCCACTGAAAAGCAAAGGAGAAAGCTGATTGACAAAAGATTTGCTATTGCTAATCGTTACTCAAACAGAAAACAGTTGAAACCCTTATGTATTGGAGACACTGTTAGAGTTCAACCCATTGACCATAAAACAGAAGAGTGGAAACAGGCCACTGTCAGCAAAAAGCTTAGTGGTCATTGTTATGTAGTATGTACTGATGATGGAGGAACATACCGTAGAAATAGACAATTTCTAAGAAAATCTGTAAAATCTAGAGATAAGTCTCCAGAAGCCCCTTATTTCAGTTCTGTGTCCTGTCCCACTTGATATTGATGCCAATGCTAGTAACGTGAATAGTAGAGATGTTCAGTCTCCATGTAAAGCTCTTGATGTGTCAGAGTAATAACACTGAGTCAGACATTATAAAAACAAAGTCTGGCAGAACAATTAAAGCTCCAGAAAGACTCAGTCTTCAAGTTGCTATTGTTTAAACTGTTAATAAAATTATCTCTATCTTGAATGATGCGTTTTATTTGTCTTTATGAGAAGAAGGTCTCATTTTGATTTTCTGATCCCATTAGTGTTTTGTTATGCCGTTTCCTATACAGTATTGTATGTACTGATGCTAGTGATGTTGCAGGTACCCTGATATGCTGATTATGTTCTTAAAGTTTTGTCTTGTTGTTTGATCTCTTTTTCTTAAGAAGGGGGATGTTAAGTGAAACTTGTAAAGTAAGATATCTATGAGACATGCAAGTATGATATCTATGAATCATTGTACGAAACCAGTATTTGTATGCTGTCTATTCTAGATCTGTAGCTTACACTCCGCAAGTTAACAGAATAAAGCCTCGTGTCAAGATGTGACATTTCTTTTTATGTAGTGCCCATAAATGACTATTACCAGGCTGGGAACCAAACAATACTTACCTGAACACCTGAATTAGCCCTTGTCACTGACCAGCCTGAACTATATCCCCATAATTTTACCCACAAAGTGGGTAATTAGCTGTCATCGTTACCAACGCTACAGGAAAAATCTTGTCAAATGAGTTACCTGAGGTACTGTTGACAATGCTGCTGCAAATACCGGCCGACAGAGGCCGACATCCCCAATTGAGCCATTCGCTATCAAAATTTGAAGTTGGGAGGAGGGTGGGAATCATTCAGGTGTTCAGGTAAGTATTACAATATTAGTTTTATCATGAAAACTTCATATTGCAATACACTCCTTGAACACCGGAAGTAGTCCAATCAACAAAATTTTAATGGAGGTGGGATCAATCTAATTCAGCCTGACCTGTCAACGGAGAATAAGCAGGTAACCCGTTATCAACGCAGTATGTGTAAATGTATGTCACCATATCAGTCAGTGCTTTCGGTGAAGAGACATGCTGGAGGGAGACCCATCTAGGTTGCGGCACTCCCCATTTTACAGCTGCAGAGATGGTAGCTCACTGATCTGCTCTGCATAGGATATCTGTTTAGTCATACACTCACCATATCAATCAATGGTTTCGGTGAAGAGACATGCTGGAGAGTACTTAGATTGTCAGTCAAGTCAGTACTGTCTCGGTCCGTCAACCTCCCATGTGGCTCTTCAGAACCTCTCATGTATGGAGGAGTACGATGAACGTCCCATGTGGCTGTTCAGAGCCTCTCGTGTGGAGGAGTATGATGAACCTCCCATGTGGTTATTCAGAGCCTCTCATGTATGGAGGGGAATGAAGCAGTGTGCCAAACCGCTGATCCTCCGGATAAGGCCCGACAATCAACGAGCGAAGAAGTATCTCAGCGCTGATGAAAGAGCCTAGACTACTAGAGAACCTCCTTGGACTCTCGTAGGGAAATTATCAAAGACTAAGATACTTAAAAACATACCAAACCTAAGTTCATGTGATTATACTATTACTGCTGCCTAAGGTTCTAACGACTAAAAGGAATTCCTCTATCTGGTTAACCTAAGAACCTCCGCACTAAGAGAACACCACCTCAGCTAAATGAACGCACCCTAGATAATAGAGTTAGCCGCTACACATGAACTAAGAGAATAACCCTCCCATGAGGTGAATTGAACGTCTCTTAAGTAAAAGGAAGTAAACATTGAGATGAACTTCCAAGTATCCGCCTCCAGAATGGAAGACACTGAACAATTCCTTAGAAAGGAAGATGAAGTGGCCATACTCCGAATACTGTGCCCTCGGGGTAATACAGAGCTTGAAGATGACTAAGAAGAACCTTGAGAAGCCTGGGAAATCATCTCCCTCAGAAAGTAACTAATCGCATTCTTTGACAGCAGACAGAAAGAATTCCGCAGAGAGACGAGAAGTGTACGCGGATGCGGACAGAGTTTCTCAACCTTTGATAAATAGACTTTTAATGCTTGCACCGGACATAAGGACATCTCCGCTGGATCGCCTGTAACGAACTCTTGCCGATAAAGAACCCTAAATGAACAAGGCAGAGGGTTAACCTCTGACTCCGACTTCACCATGAATTCCAGAAGAAGAGACCAATACATATCATTTCCCTCCTAGGAAACCAGACTAGAAACTGCCTGAAGCTCGCCCACCTTTCTAGCTGTAGTTAAAGCCATAAGAAAAAACACCTTCTTAATCAGCTGTCTTAACATTAGAACTTCCGACAAATCCCACCAGGAGCCCGAGTTGGCAAGACAGGATGTTTAATTTAAAGGAACGTAATAAGTCATGGATGATCTTGCTACTAAAAATTTTCGGGAAGGTGGAAACTACGTGTACTGCTAAGTGTTGAGTAGTAGCCAGCAGTCGCCGAATACGAAAGAACCTTGACTTTCCGAAGGAATAAAAGAAAATCAGCTATTTTGGCTGTGGAAGGTCTAGAGATGGAATGACCTTCCTTACGGCACCAACTTCTATACATTGTCCAGCTGACCTGGTAAAGCTTACGGGTTGACTTTCTCAAGCTGAAAGAAAACTGTCTAGACACAGCTTTAGAGAGTCTGGTCTGTCTAGCTGCTCATATTTTTATGCTTGTCAGAAAACACAAGTTCTGTATGGACGTGTAAGAGCCCCGACGCTCTCTTCCAAACACGTGTGTGTTCATGTGTTCGTCAATCGTCATCATCGGAATGGACAGGACAAAACAGGAGCGTCTCGTTTTCTTTCTCTACAGGAATGCAATTGCAACCATACAATATTTCCGTCTGTTTCTCCCTAAGCATTGTTGTCTTAATGTATGTACAATCACCACCACTTGTATTGCCATGCAAGCATTCTAATCATGTACTCAATGTTCCAACGAATCTTCTGCATCAAACTGTACGTGTGTTTCTGTTTGTGAAGACGCCAAATATCTCTCCATTTCACATATATTATGCTACTGCATTGTATCCATTAATCTGTCTTGAATCTCAAGCAATTGGCCATATGTAGAATTTCCTGGCCTTTCCACTGAGCGGCACCGGCCAGCAGGAGCTCGAGGAGGACGGGAGCGGGTTGAAGGGTGACGTCGGATGATCCTTCAGTGGCCGGCTCGAGGGCTGAAGGATGACGGCGGCTGAGCCTTGGTAGCCAGCTCGAGAGGGGCGGCAGCAGGCTGAAGGATGACGTGGCTGGTCCTTTGTTGGTCAGCTTGTCCAGTACGAGTGCGGGGGCGGCTTCAGGTATCCTGGAGGAGGCATCCAGGGCTCCAGTGGTGGGGTGGGTCATCTTGGAGAACTCAGGAACGGATGGAAGCAGCGAGGCGGCGAATGGTCTGTCGGCGTGTGGGTCGTCATCTTGGGTCGGCCGGGTCCTTCGGGTCACTCCGGGGTCACCAGTGTAAGGACTGGGATATGAGCGACACTCTGGCTGGGTGTTTACTGGTTTATTGGTAGTTCCTTACTGGTATAAATGTACAGAATCTTCGATGTTATTGACGCGTGCGAGCGGTAATGTAGCGTCTACACACAGACAGGTAAAACAGAGATAAAAGGTTCAGACATCTGTGTTTGTCGGCAGACAAACAGATGGTGATATCAAGAGACATGATTAACATACAGTGATGAAACATACATCAGTGGAAAGGCCAGGAAATTCTACATATGGCCAATTGCTTGAGATTCAAGACAGATTAATGGATACAATGCAGTAGCATAATATATGTGAAATGGAGAGATATTTGGCGTCTTCACAAACAGAAACACACGTACAGTTTGATACAGAAGATTCGTTGGAACATTGAGTACATGATTAGAATGCTTGCATGGCAATGCAAGTAGTGGTGATTGTACATACATTAGGACAACAATGCTTAGGGAGAAACAGACGGAAATATTGTATGGTTGAAATCACATTCCTGTAGAGAAAGAAAACGAGACGCTCCTGTTTTGTCCTGTCCATTCCGATGATGACGATTGATGAACACACGAACACACACGTGTTTGGAAGAGGCAGCGTCGGGCTCTTACAGACGCAGATGGGGGCCTTGGGTTGCCTGCTACCTTTCCGTCCGCTTTTTTGTTTTAGAAACACCTGTTGACATTTCTCTTGAACCTCACAAATGGATGTGAGAAATTTTAAATCATTTACTTAAATTTTCATTTAAATAATAATGTATTAAATATTTCATTTATTTCCTAACTTCAGATTGTCATTCAAGTATTAATAATCAAGTCAAAATCAAAGAAATAGGTCTATTTTGCAATGCATATGAAGTTAATGTAAAGTACATCACGACGCATGTGTTGAGGCTTTCTCGCGCCAGAAGGGAGCGTTGCCTTCTTGTCTTTTACTTCTCTTCAGGCAATTCACCAAGCTAGAGATGAATGGAGGTTGGATGTGAACCTCAAGGTCTTCAAGTAAAAGCTGGCTCAAGTGGTTATAGGGGATCCTTCCCTCATCCTCAAGAAGTGAATCAAATTTCAACTTAAAATCTAATGATCCTACTGAATGAACTATTCTGTTAACAAGGATTTCCGGGAGTTTGCAGTCCCCGAGACGCCCGGCTGTTCTTCGTCAAGAAACATTTTTGTCGAAAGCCCATGTACCTCCTACTTAATGGCAAGCCCTTACGGTATATGCAGGTAAGACCTTATGGAGTTTTGGTTCTTGACTTGAAAATGTATTTCCCAGATCAAATTAATTGTGGAGCGTGAACTTACAATCACTGAGTCATAGTTTTTGGGAGCGCAGGCTCCATTCAAAGAGAATTAGAAAAAATAGTTCTCACACAAGCATTCTTCTTTTCAACGAAAATGAGAGTGTGGTTGTTCTTCACGCCTTCGTCATTGTTTTAAATTTAGTTAATTCGCTCACACACGTCTGGCAGACAGAAAAGGGGGGTGGTTGACCTTTGTTTCCGCGCGAACGTCGGTAATTTATCAGGATGTCAAATAAGCCTAACATCATCACTGTACTACCTTGTGTTTTTTGGTGGTGCAGGCTTGTTACTTGAATTCCTTGAATTATTTTTAAGTGTTTGCTTACTGTTTTTGCCGTATAGGCTAGTAGGGCCTAGTGTTTGTATAATTTTTCTTGCTGTGTTCAAATGCATAGCCCATGCAATTTTTCTTGCTTTATGTTGATGCACAGCCTAGTTAGGTTAAGTGTAGCCTATATGTAATATTTTCTTGCTGTTTTTGCCACGTAGCTTAGTAGGGCCAAGTGTATAAATGATATTTCTTGCTGTGTTCTAGTGCATAGCCTAGTCGGGCAAAGTGTATATATAATTTTTCTTGCTGTGTTCTAATGCATAGCCCATACAATTTTTCTTACTTTGTGTTAATGCACAGCCGAGTTAGGTTAAGTGTAGCATATATATATTTTCTTGCTATTTTTGCCCCATAGCCTAGTTTATCAAAATGTCAATAGAAGCCATTGATCAAGATTTGCCCCCTTGGTTAGGAAGAGAGCAGGTTTTAAATCTCGTGTTACAATTGCTCTTGATCTGTTGGAAAAGGTACCTGTGGGTGATCTTACTCAGGAAAATTTTGAAATCAAACTGAAAGTTATCCAGTCCTTCCTGGACAAAATTGAGAATGTCAGTGAACAAATTTTAGATGTTTATTGTGACTGATATGTTTCCTGAAGAACCGGTGGTTCAGAATGAATTTAAAAGTCAAGCTGTATATGCAGATGAAGTTGGTGCAAGGTTAGGTAAAATTCAGAAACTTTTGAATGACCATAAGAAACCTAATGTTGGTTCTGCCACAGTGTCAGTCAAGTTACCTCGTTTACAGTGTAAAGTGTTTGATGGGCAGTCAGACGACAAGCTTGAATTTAAAAATTTTTTATTGAAGTTTGAGAATTTCATCAATGCCGGTGGGCAAATGTCAGATGCCAGCAAACTTACCTTAGGAATTATCTCACAGGCAATGCCTTTAAGCTTATTGCTACCCTCTCAGTCTCAGATGATAATTATGCTGTAGCTATCTATGCAGTTGTTGAAGAATGAATTTCTTGACAAAGAATTCATTGCTGATGAGACTTTCAAATCTCTGCTTAGTGGTTTTCCTAAGTATGACCCTACCTTTACTGAGGTGAGGGCTTACATCAATGAGGTTCGGTCTATGGTACATGAATTGAAGGTGTACAAGGTTGACTTTCTTACTGTGGCACCAGGTAACAAATTTTTGAGTCATGTTGTGTTTTCTAAGCTGCCTCCTTCCATTAAGAGGGAATTGATTCATAAAGTCAATAATAACTAACCCAACATAGTAGATTTGTTTGAACATTATAATGATATCATCAAAATGCTGATGTGAACTGTCAGTTCTAAAGCTGAAAGGTCAAGTCCTGGTCAAAAAGAAAGACTTTGTAAACAAGTCTAAGTTTTCAAATAAACCTCTCAAGGTCAATTCTCAAAAGTCTGCCACTATAGTCAAGAGTTCCCAAATCCAAGGTACCGATGCAAATACAATTCCTAAGCATACCAGTACTTTAGAAAACTTCAGCATGTCAGTAAAGCCAAAGGAAAGTGTTTCCAAATCAGTTGGTCAAACTTGTAAGTTTTGTCAGAAAGTAGGACATATTATGTCCCATTGTACTGCCTATAGCAATTATGATGAACGTAAGAAACGTTGTTTGCAATTAGGTATGTGTTATGTTTGTTCTAGTTCAGCACATTTAGCTGATCAGTGTCCTGGCAAGTTAAAAAAGATGTCATATGCTTGTGTGCACTGTAAGGCATTTTCTCATATTTCACCTTTATATCCTGTTTTTAAGACTAAACAGACTATCCAGTCTCATACTTGTGTGGGTGTACAACACACAAAGGTAAATTTTCAGCCTTTGTTACTTCCTGTTATCACTTTGACTTTTCAGGGCGACAAGGCCTACCAAAACGTTAGGTGCCTTATAGACACGGGCAGTCAAAGAAGTTATCTCAACCAAGAGATTGCTAGTAATATATGTAGTTCCCATCTCATGTCTGATATTACCTATGAGTTCATTACCTTTTTAGGTTCTTCAAAACCTCTCAAAGAAGTAAGTCTTCGAGTCACAGTTCCTGGTGGTAGGAATATTCAAGTGTCTATTTTGGCAGATGCCAGTTTTTATCATAACTTCAGTGTGTCTAATTTGGATGCTGCTTTGAGTAATTTACAGTCAGAGGGCATTTCCGTAGTTGAATCAGATTTAGCTTGTAAGGAAAGTTTTCAAGTTCAAGGTCTTATTGAGGTAGATCTTTTGCAACTTTTCTCAGAATTTAGTTTAGTCAAATGCAGTCAGGGTTCTGCTTGGAGAGAGTCTGATGGATTAGTGCCATTTGGTGACGTTAGAAATTTCTTGCCTCAAAGTCAACCCAAACCTAGGTTGCAGTGTCAGAGTCAGTTGACTGAAGAGAATGAACTGTGTCAATATGGTAGACATGTACAAGGGTAATGTGCCTAAAACCCTTGTCAATTTCATTATGCACCCTAAGAAATCATATTTTTCCCCTCTTGAGTCTTTATTTCCTGATAGCGAAGTGGAACAGGGATTAGAGAACATGTTCAGTTTAGAGTCTGTTGGGTGTTCTGATAATGTTGATCAACATTCACAACTTGGCTTATTAGTGGCTGATGAATTCAAGAAGGGGATTAAATTCAAGGATCATAAATATCATGTTGATCTCCAATGGAAAAAGGACTTGATTTATCAAGTTCCCTCAAATCATGCTGTAGCCTTGTCCGTTCTGGATAGAGTAGTTAGCAATTTACAACAAAAGGGTATGTTAGATGCCTATCAAGAAGTTTTTCAAAATCAGTTGAAGGAAGGTATCATTGAGTAAATTGATGTGAATCCTCAAACCTTTGGTAAGTATATTTGGATTCCTCATAGACCAGTGATCAAAGAGGACCCCAATACCACAACTAAGATACATCCTTTATTCAACTGTTCTCTCAAGACAAACAATAAACCTTCATTGAATAAAGCTGCCTTTGCTGGTGTTAATTTGATGGGAGATATTGTACAGTTGTTGTTATATTTCAGGTCAAATGATTTTATCATGTTGAGTGACATTAAGCAAGTCTTTTTGCAGATTATGCTCGCCAGTGAAGCAAGTGAAAAAGATAAAAACAGGTTCTGTTTTTTCATAAAGGTAGGAGATGGGTTAATAGCTTATATGTATAGAACAATAATTTTTGGATTTAATGCTAGTCCATTTATTTTGAGCTATGTTCTCAAACATCATGCTAGTCGTGTCTGCAGCAATTACATCAGTCCAAATTTTATGTTGATAATTTTGTAGTAATGGAGAATTCCATTTACCCTCTGAAAGAAGTGTACCAGCAGTCCTTTATGTGGGCGCAAGAAGGTGAATTTTGTCTAAGGTCGTGGAACTCAAATAACACTGCTTTGCAAGATTTGATGCAAGCAGATCAAACCCTAGGGACTCATGGTAACAATTATGAGAAAGTGCTTGGTTACAAATATCTGACAGGTGAAGAAGTTATTCATCTGTCCAGTAGCAGTCTTGATATTGGCGTATCAACAAAATGGGGTGTTTTATCTCATATTTCCAAAGTGTTCAATCCCCTTGGTCTTGCTTTACCTGTTACTACTAAAGATAAACTCATGATGAGAGATTTATGGCGTCTCAAATGTTACTGGGATGAAACAGTTCCTCAATCTGCTCAAAGTGAATGGGCCAATCATTGTTCTGATCTTGCTCAGTTGTTTCCCTCAAATTCCCTAGACAGTGTTTAAGTCAGGATTCAAGTAATTCATTGTGTGTCTTTTGTGATGCTTCAAAGTCCTGTTATGGATTTGCAGTTTACTGTATTAGTGATGGTAAATCTCAACTTTTGTATGCAAAGTCGAAAGTAGTGCCTTTGAAGGCTAAAACTTAGCCCATCCTTGAACTCATGGCAGCTTATCTAGCTTTAAAATGTTTACCATTTGTCTTGGATTCTTTCACATCGATCAAATTCAAGGAAATAGTATGTGCATTTGGTTCACAAATTGTCCCACAGTGATTACAGATACCATCTCGACAAAGAATGTATTCACACGTAACAGAATCAAAGATGTGTCGTTATTCAAGGACAATCTTCTTAAAGAATATGGCCAAGATGTTCATTTAAAATATGTCAAGAGTGAAGAAAATCCCAGTGATCGCTTAACTAGGGGTTTAACCTTCAAAGACTTTCAAAAGAAATTCAATTTCTGGATTCAGGGACCTTCATGGTTGGCTGATTTTCATGATTCTTGGCCTACTAGTTCTCTAGGTTGCTTGTCAGAAGCAAATAAATTGCAGCTTATCTGTTGAAGCCAGAGTTGTAGATGGTTCTTCAGGTATGGGTAATATTACTGTACCCATTGTCAGCATTTCAAATTTTTCAAACCTTACCAAACTCTTTCGAGTTGCTGGTCTTGCCTTCAAGGCCATTCAAATTGTCAGCATTTCAAATTTTTCAAACCTTACCAAACTCTTTTGAGTTGCTGGTCTTGTCCTCAAGGCCATTCAAATCTTCAAACAGTCTGGGTGGCTCTTCAAATGACCCTTTCAAAGAAGGAAAGCTGTGTGTGATGAAAGAAATGCAGCGAGATTCCGTTCCTTCAGAACTTGAGTATCTCCAAACCCCTTCCAGTAAAGCAGCTGTTCAGAGTTTAGATTTATACCTGGACAACGAGGTGTCATTCTCCTTAACCCTCCTTCCCCAGTAAACTCTCCATTTCCCACAAAGCTGTCATTGACAAATTCCCCATCTGTTTAACATCAAAATATACGTTTGCTTTTTGTTTTTAAATGGTTGTGATTTAAAGTAAGTCAACATTAAATTTTGAAGCTGGATTATTTGTGGGTGGAAACAAATTCACGAAATGTGACAACAAGACAGTGGTTCTTCTGTCATCATTCCCCAGTCTTCCCCACCAGTGAGGAAGAATAGGTAAAACCATGCAGTATGACAATGAAGTCACAAATCCTGTACTTTTGGGTAAGGAACACCATTTAACTAAACTGATCATCAATTTTTACCACAATCAGTGTAAACATCTAGGTGTACAAACTACCTTAAATATGATTAGAACTAGTGGATTTTGGATTCCTAGGATGAGACAGTGTGTTAAGCGTGTTTGAAGCAAATGTGTTACTTGCAAGAAGTTTAACAGTTTGTCTTTTCGTTATCCTAAAATTACCAATCTTCCTAAGAATAGGGTTAATTTTATCAAACCTTTTATGCACACTGGTGTTGATTTTACGGGTCACCTATTTGTCACTAATGAAGCTGGTAAAGACACAAAGATGTTTCTTTTAATATTCACTTGTCTGAACATCAGAGCTGTTCACATGGAGTAGTTGCCTGATATGTCTACTTAGCGTTTTTAAGGTTTGTAAATTTATATGGGATTCCTTCATTTCTGTACAGTGATAATGCAAAATCATTCACTGTTGGGTATAAAATAGTGGAGCAAGCTTTGGTCTGTGATGAATACAAGTCTCATTTTCACAACTATAATATTCAGCATATCAAATTCCTTTGTATTCAGCTTGGGTTGGAGCTTCTTGGGGACGTCTCATCAAAACCATCAAAACTTCTCTTTACAAAACTGTCAGTAGAGCTAGACTTGATTATTTTGCACTACTTACAGTAATCAGTAATGTTCAAAGTGCTGTCAGTGTACGTCCTCTTACGTATAGGTCGTCAGATGATGACTTGGAAGTCATTACTTCTTTCTCTTTCCTGAAATTCCATTCCATTCCTTATTTGATGTTCAAGGAGACAAAAGAAGGGTATTTATGGGAGCAGGAGCCTCCCTCTCAAGATTCAGTCATTCAAACTAGCTGTTCGAGATCAAGCCTTCTTTCATTTTAAGGAGCAATGGTACGAGGATTATCTACTCAGTCTTCGTGAACACTGTAGAGATATTCACCAATGTGACTGGAAGAACAAGACTCAAGCTGGAGATGTAGTTCTGGTCAAAACACCTAACAAATCCAGGCCTTATTGGTTGTTGGGCCGGGCTTTGGAGTTGATCGTAGGTCATGATGGAGCAGTGTGAAGTGTCAAATTGAAGAAAGGCGATGGGATGGCGGCTCATCATTCCTTCAACCATTTATATCCATTGGGGTTGTCTCTCATTCATTCTTATTCAGATTCTTCAGGGAATGAGTCAAATATTCAGATAGAAGAGGGTGTAGATCCTCATCAAAGGTCCTCTGAAATTGTTGATAGTCAGGGGGACCAAACCGCAAATCAAATTTTCGAGAGTGATGACTCTCTTCAAAGGTCTTCCTCCGTCCTTGTTGATAGTCAGGGAGATCACTCATCAAATTGTCAAAGTCTTGCGGGTCTGCTTCGTTGTGTAGAAAGACTTCATGAGCGCCCTCGACTTAAAGCTGCCGCAGATGGTGTGCTCTGTTAACTCATGAAATTCAAATTATTAGTTACATTTCCTATCATACATTCCTTTGACTTGTTACTAAAAAAATCCAATATTACAATGACATTTTTTTTTGTCTGTCAGGAGTGTGTGAGAAATTTTAAATCATTTACTTAAATTTTCATGTATATATTAATACATTAAATATTTTATTTATTTCGTAATTTCAAATTCTTATACAAGTATTAATAATCAAGTCAAAATCAAAGAAATAAGGTCTTTATTTAGCAATGCGTATAAAGTTAATATAATGGACATCACGACGCATGCGTTGAGGCTTTCTCGTGCCGAAAAGGAGCGTTACCTCCTTGTCTTTTACTTCTCATCAAGCAATTCACCAAACTAGAGGTGAATGGAGGTTGGATGTGAACCTCAATGTCTTCAAGTAAAAGCCGGCTCAAGGGGCTATAGGTGATACTTCCTTCATCCTCAAGAATTTAATCAAATTTCAACTTAAAATCTAATGATCCTACTGAGTGAACTATTCTGTTAACAAGGATTTCCTGGAGTTTTACACTCACCGAGATGCCCGGCTATCCTTTGACAAGAAACATTTTCGTCGAAAGCCTGTGTACCTCCTACTTCATGGCAAGCCCTTATATGAAGGTAAGACCTTATGGAGTTTTGGTTCTTGACTTGAAAATGTATTTTCCAGATTAAATTAATTGTGAAGCGTGAACTTACAGTCACTGAGTCATAGTTTTGGGCGCGCAGGCTACATTCAAAGAGAATTAGAAAAAATAGTTCTCACAAATGGCTGAATGTAAGTCGTAGTGGTAATTCTTTCTCCCTCTCTCTCTCTTTGGCTGGAAAAGGGTATTAATGTTTAAGATAACTGAAATTATATATATAAATAATATAATTTCAAAGATTAAGACAATAGTAATAGGATAATAATTTAAGCTATATTTGATGTAAGATAATACTTCAAGAAGAAATGTGGGAGCACTGTAGTTCTGTGAAATTCCAAGTCTGGTAGATAAGCGGTGAGGCAGTCTCTCTCTCTCTCTCTCTCTCTCTCTCTCTCTCTCTCTCTCTCTCTCTCTCTCTCTCTCTCTCTCTCTCTCTCTCTCTATGGCTCCAAAACAGCGGAATGGTAAAATTTTCTAGGGTTTTTATGAAAGACTCAATAAAAATGCAGGTTACCTCATTTTCAAGATACCCAAGGGATGCTCAAAGGATTAAAAGTAAGTTTTTTTACGATTTTCGATGATTATTTCGGTTTATGACGATTGTCGGCTTTATATATATATATATATATATATATATATATATATATATATATATATATATATGTGTTGTGTGTGTGTGTGTGTATATATATATATATATATATATATATATATATATATATATATATATATATATATATATATATATATATATATATATATATATATATATATATATATATATATATATATATATATATATATATATATATATATATATATATATATATATTTATATATATATATATTTATATATATATATATATATATATATATATATATATATATATATATATATATATATATATATATATATATATATATATATATATATGTATATGTATATATATATATATATATATATATATATATATATATATATATATATATATATATATATATATATATATATGTAATGTTCCTTTTATTATTATTCTTTCCTTCTGTCTACGTCTGCCATTCATTTAAGAAGATTACTTTTTTATAGATGTTGATCTTTCTAACTTTTGTTATGTGGTAGCATAGTTTTCCCAGGGGGCTTTAAGAATACACTTATTATTTTCTTCATTCATTAGCACCAAAGAATATATTTACAATAGATGTACAAGGTAATTTGCAGTACAAAATACAGGGTGAGTCAATGTGAGCCTTTCTTCTTATATCAACCCACAATCGGCGAGGCTTGCAACCTCATGCCCTTCTCTCTTCTCTTCTCTTCTCTGTTCTGTGGTCTTTCCTTCTCTGCTACCTTCTCTTATCTGCTGCTCCCCCTCAGAATTGGACTTCTTAAGGATTTCTGGAAGTCGATTGTCCCACTCATCGAAGGCGGAAACTTTGCTTTTGTCTCCTGCCTTGGTAGATGTTTAATTGGTTGAAGTTATCTAAAGATGTCCCATTTTTGGGTGGATTTTGGAAAATGTACCGCCTTCAAAAGGAGGTGCTTTAATGTCACCAGAAACTGTCGGTTCCGGTGGCTGTTTCTCCAATTGAGGCCACCATGCGTTTTGTTACGAATTCCTCGTGATTTTCAACTCGATTAAGTACAGTCCTAATAGCTTCGATAGCTTCGTAACCACGACACAGTCATAACACGTACCTGAGTTTGGCATTTATAATCATAACACAGGTTTTGCTTTTCTAGCGTGAGCTTACACAACTCTTTGTTCCCGAGTTCTGGCCTTGTCATCATGGTATAGCCAAAACACAGAGATGTTTTGAAATCTCTCTCTCTCTCTCTCTCTCTCTCTCTCTCTCTCTCTCTCTCTCTCTCTCTCTCTCTCTCTCTCTCTCTCTCTCTCTCTCGTTATTTTGATTAACACTTAGAATATTCAGAATTCTTAGTTATCATTACATCACTTGGTCACGTATCGACATTGTCTTCAGTGTTTAAATGTGATTATAATAAAATGAATACAACATTAAAAAAAATCAAACTGGTAATAAAATGACATAACAAAAATTGTTTCTCCAACTTTGGAGTAAAAGATATATGTGTATTAAAGCATCACACTAAATTATAATTAAACACATTAAGATATCAAATATTTCAACTACAAGTTCAATACCTCATTTGCATGTCAAACAATGTTAATATAATGTATACATGATGTTAACACCAATTATCAATTATTGTTTCCCTTAATTCTGTCAAAATCTCTTGTATTTTTCTGATCATAAGATTCCTTACTATAATGATGGATAAAACAGCAAATACCACTACTAGCATTAGATTTAACAATGATAAAACTGGGGAGACGGGTTCTTTATATATAGTAGAAATATTCATCAACATAGTTCAGATTCTCAGGTTTCTTTAACTCTGAGACAACTTAAATTCATCAATTTTGTATGAGTAATTCGTATATGGCACCTTTGTTTTAATTTATGTTGTGAAAAGATGAGGTTCATAATACAATTGGTTTGCTATAACTATCTGACATGATGTGGTAAAAGATTTAACATTTTCAAATTTTACTTCTGTAGTAATGTTGTGACATTTAACTTCAGCTACAACATTTTCTGTTGAAAACACAAAAATCTCCTGATCGACAACAATTGTCTCAAAATTTTTGTCAAATTCTGTTGTACATACACTTTTCTCTTGGTTTTGGTTTAACGCAATTTCTTGAAAACATGGATATGCATTAGTGTTTCTATACAAGTTATCAAAATTACATATATATTCCTGTTCTCTTAACAAAACACACTCCTCAAACTGTTTTTGTGTAAAGAAAGATAACAACAAAGCGTGTTCTTCTAATGCAAAATGTTTGGTTGTTCCCTTTTGAATGATGGGTTGGTTATTAACCAACATGGGAAATGGATACAGTGTGATTAATGTGTTTATGATCCTAGTATTGAAAGGCACAATCAATATAATTTTATCAAAAAGTTCTTTGGCACTTATTAAATTGTAATACATAAATACAACATCTACAGTTGGTTGCAAATGTTTCTACATGATACAAAACTTAATAATGTTTTCTAATTCTTTTAGGAGTGATTAGTGTTGGGCTCAAAATACAAATGAACAATAAAATAAAAAATGAACAACACTGTTAATTATCACCCTTCTGTCTCCTTGAATTGCATTTAATGTTTTCGCACTATTGCATCTGTAAGAAGAGGATTTTATCAGATTTTCTTTATATATACAAGTTTCATTACATACATTATATTTATGATTTTTCAGTCTTATACTTATACATATACATACATAGATATTTAACTCTGTCTGTTTCGTAGATTATATCTTTTGTTTACAACATTATCCACAGCATTATCATCCCTTAGGTTTTCTACAACTTCAGTGGACAATGGATCTGTTTATACTATTTTTATATGATTCCAGTGAACTACTTTTTCCTTTAGATCACTTTCATTGATTACTCTATATTTGTTTAATTTTAACACTTCTACAACTCTATATGGTCCAGTGAACTTGGGAGATACTTTTACATTTGGTCCTTCTAGAACATGATTTTGCACATAAATTTGAGTACCTACTTTAATGTCTGGTTTAATGGTACTTCTATTATAATATTTGGCATGAGTGTTATGACCCTCTTTTAATTTTTCTCTTGTTTTATGATTGTCTTGTAAGTACGTCTGGTCCTCCATGCAACTTAATCATCATAGTTATAAGTATGTCTGGGTGGTGTTGCATCGTCTAATAATGTTAGGCATTCTTTTCTGATAACCGCATAGCAAATAATGTGGAGATTCTCCTAATGTCTCATTTACAGTATTATTCAATGCGAATTGTACGTCTTCTAGTGCTAAGTCCCAATCTTCTGTCCTTGGGCTCACTAAAGTTTTCAGGACATCCTTTATTTTACGATTAGTTCTTTCTACTGCTCCATTAGAACTTGGTTTATAAACTGTTATTTGACACTTATTTATTTCATAAAATTCACATATTTTCTTTAAAAGATCACTAGTAAACTCGGCAGCATTCCCGAAAGAAGAACTTGTGGACATGAATGTCTTGTGATAATTCCAGATTTAAGAGCTTCTGCTACTGTAGCTGGATCTCTATTTCTTACTGGTACTATTTCTACATATCTAGTTAAATAGTCTAAGAAGACTAATATTTGTCTATTTCCTCTAATAGTGGTTGGAAATGGACCTAAAAAGTCCATTGTGACTGCTTGAAATGGACTTAATTCCGATGGATATTTTTCAAGTGGAGCTTTAAGATTTACGTTAACTTTATGTTGATTACAAACTATACAGTTTTTGGCATCTTTACTAAAATGTGGCCAAAAATAATTTATGGTTATGATTCTGCTTGTCTTTTTTATTTCCTGGATGTCCTGCTAACTTATATGAGTGTGTTATTCTAAAACTTCTCTGATTAGTGTTTTTGGGATGTATAGACGAGAACAACCATTCTTCTCTGTTGGCTTTTTATACAACAATCCATTTATCAATTGAAAATCAGGTTCTATAGATTCATCTGTCATTGACTGTCCTACTATCTGTTTGATTTCTGCATCATTTTCTTGTTTTATTTTCATTCTTTCTAGATGAAAATCTACTACTTGACAACTAAAACAAAAGTTATAGTGGTAATGCATTTTTCTGTTTCTTCTTGAGATCTGGATAATGCATCTGCCAAGGTGTTAAATTTCCCTGGAATATACCTGAATTCTGGTGCAAATTCTAATACACTAATGAACCATCTATTGAACTTCATGTTGTTGGTAAAGGCTCTCTTTTTAAATAAGTCACAAATGGGTTTGTAATCAGTAAGCACATTAACCTTATGACCTAAAAGTATGTATCTTTAAACCCCAATATGAAGCTAAACACACTCTTTCTGTGGTATTGGAGTTTGTTTCTGCTGAATTTAAAACTCTACTAGCATAATATACTGCCCTCATTCTAGTTTTTGCCTTTTGTAACAATACAGCCCCTAGCCCTGTACTTGAGGCATCACAAGCTAGGTAAAAGTCTTTGGAAAAATTTGGTTGGACTAAAACAGGGTTCCTGGTCATTTTGCTCTTTAGTGTTTGAAAGCCTGTTTCTCGTTCATCCTTCCATTCGTAATTTACCTTTTTCTTTGTTAATTCTGTCAAAGATTTGGCTATAGTAGCAAAACCCTTTATGAAAGGTCTATAATAACCTACCATGCCTAGGAACCTTCTTAATGCTTTCAAATTAGTGGGAGCTGGGTAATCAACTATTACCTTTATTTTACCTGCCTGCATGCGCAGTCCATCTTCACTAACTACATGACCCAAGTATTCTAAGGATTTCATCAGGAATTGACATTTCTTTTTTTATTTTTAGTCCTGCAATTTTTAATCTCTTTAGGACCATTTCTAATGTTCTGAGGTGACTTTCTAAGTCTTTGCTAAAAATTATAGCATCGCCCAAGTATACAGCAACATTTTCTGTATCCCCTAGAATCTGTAACATTAATCTGACAAATGTTAATGGGGCTAATGAGAGTCCAAAAGGCATTATTTCAAGTTGTAAATGTTCCTTATGTGTGCTGACGACTGTGAATGGTTTCGATTCTTCATCTAGAGGTACTTGCCAATATCCACTAAGCAAATCTAAGGGTGAAAATATTTTGGCCCCTCTTAATTGAGCTAACTTGTCCTGGATTACTGGCATCGGCATTCTATCTGGAACTGTGTTGGAATTCAACTTCCTGTAATCTGTTACAAGTCTGCAACTACCATCTTTCTTTGGAACAAGTAACATTGGGGAATTATATGGAGATTTAGAAGGAATTACTGCTCCATCTTCTTTCATTTCCTCTATCAACTTGTCAACTATAGGTCTCTGGCTTATTGGTAATCTGTAATTAGGAATGAAAAATGGCTTGGCTCCATCATCTAACAAAATTCTATATTGTAGAACATTTTTAAGAGGTGCGAAAGAAACAAGCAGGATAAAGTTACTGCTGCTTTATTGAGGACACAGGTGGATTATATAGTGGCGGACTGACATCACACCGAGGAATACAATGAGAACCAGGGTGACCTGAGGTCAGTAACATTTGACAATAAATACAATGAATAAATACACTCTGAGTTACAAAAATAGACAATAATGAAGTTGAATATATTCTGATACCTGAGCAAAAGAAACATATAATGTACAAGTTGGTAACAGGTAAATATTTACATAAATCAGTTTAAATGATTGGGTATGGCTGATCCTACGTGACCCTTTATCCTAGGAGCGGCAAAGAAAACTGGACGCCATCATAGAAAACCCACTTAGTGGGGACTTACAAATACTCCCCCCCCCAAGACATGGGTAACGTCTGATTAATCGACGTATCTGCTGGGGCATTGAAGAGTGCCACGGCTACGCGAAGTGAGCAGGGGGTTGTGCTGTGCATGGGAGCGGGTGTGGGCGGATGTTTCTGGGGGGGCCCCGCGTCCTCCTTCAGCGGCGGCCCGGCTGTGGAGACGACTGCTCAGGCGGAGGGTGCGGTGCGGTGACGTCTGTTTCCTCCTCCAGGAGGGCAGGCTTGATGCGGTCGACCGACACCCAGTCATCCTTTCCGTGAAGGACGAGCCGGAAAGCCTTGTCGCGGAGGGGCCTCCTGTGGGGCCTGGTCAGTGATGGGCGGATGGCGTCATCCCTGACGAAGACATGAGTGGTGGATGACAAGTCGGGGGGCGTGAAGGCGACTGACCTGTCGGTGTATGTTCGCTTACAGGGGCGAACTTGCTGACTATGTCACGAAGCCTCTGGACTGATGGGTTGTGGCAGTCCTCTGTGACCAGTTCGCCCGGGACTACGAGAGGCTCCCCCTAGATTTTCTCCGCTGCGGACGGGTCACTGTTGGCTCTGGGGGCGGTTCTCAACCCGAGGAGGACCCACGGCAGCTGGTATTTCCAATCCTCAGCGGTGCAGCAGGCCATGAGGGACGCTTTTAGGGACCTGTGGAACCGCTCGACCAAGCCATTGGCTGTGGGGTTTTAAGCAGTGGTGGTGTGGTGAGATGTCCCCAGCAGGCGTGCCAGGGTGGACCACAACTCGGACAGGAAGGCAGGGCCCCTGTCAGTGGTTATGTGGTCCGGGACGCCGAACCGGCTGATCCAGCTGGAGAGGAGGGCCTCGGCGCATGTACTGGTGGTGGCTTCCTGCATGGGTGTCGCTTCGGGCCACCTGGTTCAGCGGTTGACAACCATCAGGAGATATCTGGCCCCGCCTGACGGGGGAAGAGGGCCGATGACGTCGATGTGACGACCTATCTTGCTGGTTTGGCACCGAAGACACTGTCTCGCCCAAGTCCTCGTGTCCTTCTGCATTCCGTGCCAGACGAAATTCTCTGTCAGCAGCTTGGCCATCATCCTGCCGGAGGGGTGGGACAGCCCGTGGAATGACGTTGAACACCTGTCGGCGGCGGGAGGCGGGCACCAGGGGGCAAGGCTGGCCAGCGCTGACGTCGCAGGGGAGTTTTGGACCCCCGGGGGCGAGGGCCACGTCTCTCCACTTCAGGGACGTGATGGCGGTGCGGTAGGCTGGAGTCTCTGGGTCGGCGGTCTGCTCCTGGGCGAGGTCCTCGTAGTTGATCCCGAGCTGCACCACGTTGAGCTCGATTCTGGAGAGGGCGTCTGTTACAGAGTTCTTCCTGCCGGGAAGGTATTTGATTGAGCAGGTGAACTCTGTGATGGCCGCGAGGTGTCGCCGCTGCCTGGAAGACCATGCGTCCCCCTGCTTGGTGAAGGCGTGGACCAGCGGCTGGTGGTTCGTGTAGATTGTGAAGGGCGTACCCTCCAGGAGGAATTTGAAGTGCCGGACTGCCTGGTATACTGCACAGAGTTCCCTGTCGAAGGTGCTGTAGCGGGCCTCTGCAGGGTTGAACTTTTTGCTGAAGAAGGTGTTGGGCTGGGGGGGTGCCGTCGATGATCTGGTCCAGGACGACTCCGCATGTGACGCTACTGCCGTCCGTCGTCAGTTGGAGGGGAGCACTGGGGTCCTGGTGGGCCAAGGCGGTTGCCTCAGCGAGGGCAGCCTTCATCAGGGAGAAGGCCTGCTGCTGGCTGGGTCCCCACACTAAGGATTTTGGTTGGCCTTTCAGGATCTCCGTCAGGGGGACCATGGTGTGTGCAATCCCGGGGATGAACCTCCTGTAGTAATTTACCATCCCGAGGAACTCCTGGACGGCATTGACGGAGGTGGGGATGGGGAACCTGGTGACGGCTGCGACCTTTGATGTGAGCGGGCGGATGCCATCCAGGGATATCTCGTGGCCTAGGAAGTCATCTTTCTCGACGCCGAAGGTGCACTTGTCAAACCTGACGACGAGGCTGTTCTCCTGCAGGCACTGCAGGACTGCCTGGATGTGCCTCTGGTGCTCTTTATGGGACCTGGAAGATATAAGGATATCATCCATGTAGTAGAGGCAGAACTTCAGGTCTCCCAGGATGCTGTCCATGAGCTGCTGGAAAGTCACCCCCGCATTCCTCAGGCCGAAAGTGGAGAAGGCAAAGACGTAGGACCCGAAGGGCGTGATGATGGCGGTTTTCGGGATATCCTCTGGAGCAGCTGGTACCTGAAAGTAAGATTTTAAAAGATCCAGCTTAGAAAATATTTTGGCCCCGTGGAAGAAGGCCGTGAGGTCCTGCATGTTCGGCAGGGGGTAATGGTCGGGTTCAGTTGCAAGGTTGAGCCGCCTGTAGTCGCCGCAGGGTCTCCAGGAGCCATCCGGTTTCTGCACCATGTGGAGGGGAGAGGCCCACGGGCTGGAGGCCTTCATGCATATGCCCATCCGCTCCATTTCGGCAAAGGTGTCCTTGGCCTCCTGAAGGTGCCGAGGGGGAAGCCTCCGGAACCTTGCGTGTGCAGGGGGCGCCTTTGTCTTTATGTGATGGTAGATGCCATGTTTTGCTGGGATGGAGCTCGGGCCTGAATACGTTGGGGAACTCCTTCAGCAGCTGGGCGTACTGGTGGGGGGCGACGGAGCAGATGGTAGGCGCACTGGGTCCCATCGCCAACGGGAGGGACTGGCAGGAGTTGGTGTCAAGGAGACGCTTATGACCGACTTCGACTGCCAGCCCGAAGTGGGCGAGGAAATCTGCACCCAGGAGCGGGGTCCTTACGTCTGTGATGACGAAGTTCCAAGAATACCTCTGGCCAAGGATGGAGATCGACAGGAGCCTGGTGCCATAGGAAGGCAGCCGGGTCCGGTGAGCGCTTGCGGTCCTCCCTGGACAGCGGAAATATTTATCAAACGACCCCGGTGTCGACCAACATCCTGCCGGAGATGGTGTTGCGAACGTAGAATCCTAATGGTTCTGGGCTCCTGGGTTCCTCTGTTGCCATGGCGGCCTGTTCTGTTGGCTGCCGCCTCCCCCGTTTTTTGGATGGGTGAATGAGCATGGGGGTTGGCAGTTCCGGGCATCCTTGCCTGGTGGGTTCCTCTTGTGATGATACGGTGGCCGCCTTCTGGTGACGACACTTATCTCCTCCTCTGCGCCCTCCTCCTGTTGAATGGAACTGATGGGGTGTGCGGGCGCTGATGCCTGCTTCGCTGCCCTTGCAGAGTCGGTTAGCTGCTGCGCCGTTCTAATCAAGACCTCGAGTGGCATGGTGTAGGGCTCGAGGATCTGAGTCCGGACCTCTGGGAGGAGCTGGCAGAGGAGAATCTCCCTCGACAGGCTTGATCTCGGCCTGCCTGCCCTTGCTGTCGGTGTCAGGGAGGGTGAGGAGGTCCTGGATCATGCCCCACGACTCCATGACGCTCTGTTCCTGCCATGGGTTGATGATGAGGTCGAGGGCGCGGGTGGCCCTCTCGGCGATTGGCAGGGAGCAAGCCTAGATGAGGGATGTTTTCAGGTGGCGGTAGGTGAGGGAGCGTGCGGTGGACACCCACGGAACGAGTGTCCTGTAGACCTCCTCCGGCTTGTAGCACCTCGTCCGTGAGCCCCGCCAGCCTGAACTGACCCTCGACCCTGTACAGCCATGATGATGGGTTTCCCTTAGTGAAAGGCGGCAGCTTTATGGCGAGGGTGGCTTTTGTTTGTCCTGCTGGGCAGGGCAGCGTGCCGGGCGCGGGCAGCATGCCAGGCGCGGGCAGCGGTGTGGAGGAGTGCGTGAACCTTGGCGCGGCGGAGGGCGCGGGTGATACGGGTGGGAGGTAAACGTCTGAATCCGCGAGGTTCACGGTTAACTGAACGTGGGAGGGGATGTCCTCATCCATGCTCGCTCTAGCCCTCTTAATTGGAGTGGGATACTCGTGTCAATACATGCTTGGGAGCACGCCGTGAGAGTCCATTAATGACGCTGGTGATTTGCCAACGAGAGTCAGCACGCCCGAATGCTGGTTACAGCGCCGTAATGAGTCCGCTAGGGGCGTGGGTAGTTCCTGGAGCCAAGACTAAGTCGCCGTGTGAGTCTGCTAATGGCGGGGACTTTACACATTTGTTCTTCCTAGTTTATCTCCTCCTATTGCTATTACATTTCTGTACTTCTCTAACACCTGAATTAACTTGTGTCTGTTTTCTGGAAAATCTGTTTTGTTTACTTCTGAATTTATTTGAGTTTTGGCCATTTATAGAGAAAAATGCTTTTTCTTCTATTGTTAGTAAAGGATTGTTAATAGGGATTCTTACGCAAAAGACAATGCCTGGGTTATAGTGTTAGTCTGTTATCTGAATAGTTTTGGACATAAACTTTGCAGCTGTTATTGTTCATGTGGACAAGTGACTTATCCAATCTGACAAAATCTGGCAATTCTTCATTCAATAATAGAACATCCTTACCCTTTACATTCTCTTTTGATCTCAAATATATCATTGTTAAACATTTTGGATACAAAGTTACTGCTCTCTTGAGTACAAATTGTACTTTATTATCGTCAGCTGTGCTAACACAACATATTTCTTTTTCTTTTGTGTCTGAAAAATAACAAAGTTCTACATCTCCAGTGGCTTCCTCTGCTACTTCTATTATACTATTTATATCTGATTTATCTATTATATCTAAGAGCATTACTTCATTTAATATTTTCTCTTCTTTTTCACAACTTATTAATACATTGCAGAAATCATAAGTATAGGCGCCTTGATTTTCGTTAGATTCAGTGTTTTGGTGATCACCATTATTCATATCTGAGTAATTATTGATATTGGAGTATATATATCATATATATGTGTATTGTTAAGATGTGCACGTCTCAACAGTTCTTTATTCTGTGATTGTGGGAATTCCTCTTTTCTATTTGTTTCAATTTTATCTTGCTTGTTCTGGTTACTTATCTGTCTTTCCGGTATGTTCATCTTGCTTGTCAAAACTGTTTCAGACAAATTGATCAGATTTGGGTGAAACTCTTCTTTGTCAAGCGTAAAACATACACTCTTCTGATTATCTTGTTTCAAGCCAATCTTGCCTTCACTACCGTCTAATATCATTCCACATCTCCTCATTGACGTAAATGAAAACGATACTTGTGCAGGAAAAAACCGGTCTTCTAAAACTAGGAAACTTTCAATAAATTTGTGTAACAGAATCTCAATTTCTAGGTTCACATCCATAGACTTTTAATCTGTTTCCCTGCTACTCCTTTCATTACTCTACTTTAACTCTGAATCTGAGTTTCTGCAATGGCTAAATATCTAGTTAAAGTTATTTTATCAGTTATATTTACAGTACTACCTGAATCAATGAGTACTGTACAGGTCTTTCCATTCATTGGAGTTTTTACTATAGGCAAATCCTTTATATTTATTCCTTCCTCTTTTATGGAAAATATTACTTCTTTGCTATGTAAATAGGAAAATGCGGATGAACCTTCATTTCCCATTGTAACTATTTCTTATTTTTCTCTTTCATTTCCTTGAAGTGATTCCCTTTCTTTTCTCTGTAGAGGGGTTAATTGTCACTGGTTAGCTGATTTATTGATTTTTGGGCGACTGTTACTTATCTCTACAGTCTCTTTATTGGCTTCCTTATTATTGAGCCAACAGTACTTAGTTAAATGCCCGATCTTTTTGCAGACTGCACAGATTTTAGGCTTTCTGCATTTATTAGTAATATGATTTGTATACCCGCAGTTTTCCCATGTTATTTTTGGTATAGCTCCTCGAGTTGCACGATTCTCTGGTTTTGAGTTATTTATGTTTGGATATTGACCATTATGATATCTCATGGGTGGACTGTGGAATAATCCATTCCTCGGTTGATTCTGTCTTCCCTGCTGGTTTGGATTCCACTTTCTTCTAGTATTTTGTGCATAGTTCCTTTGAAAGGAAGTTTGTCTATTCCTTACTTGTCTGGAATTATCATTGTACATATTATTTCTTTTATATGACTCATTGGTATTTCTGCCTTTCCTTTCATTTTGTGTTTCTGTTACCCCTACAGATTCCGTGGAAAAATCTATTTCTTTCTTCTGAATTTCTTGTCTCATGGCTATTGAAGTGGTAAGGCTACCACTTTTAGGATCAGTTTTGATTTTCTTGAAAGCCTTCTCTTTTTCTTCAAGTGTGTTATACATGGTTCCAAATGACTAGTGATTTAACACGTCTCAAACTTATTAAATCATTTTCTGTATCACCAAAATCATTCTTACCTCCTATGGTGATGTTTGCTTTTCTTAAGTCTTTTATTAATTTGTCTGCCGATCCTTCAATGTCTGTGTGAAGATTTGCTATTGATTCTCCATCTTAATGTTGATTAAGGAATTTATTAATATTATATAAGGCATCACTCTGACTCACTGGTTTCTATATTGATAAGCAGATTCTTTTAAACTCAGCATATGTGGTTATGTTGCTGAATCTAACTGAATTTAGTGTTGTGTGTGTATCACCCCTTCTGAACTAGCTAAAAGCAAGGCTTCGTTAACCTTTGTTCTTTCATCTGTTATTCTATTTGTAGAAATACGACTGTCAGCGTCTGCTAACCACTGGTTCACAGAGTATGATTCTAATCAAATATTGTCAGAATTGGAACTCTCAACTCTTCCACAAAAATGTGTGGCTTGCTTAATGATCGCTGCTTGTGCCATTGTTCTAAATTGAAATGTGTTAGTATGGGTAGTGTTATTGTTATTGCTACTTGTGTTAGTACTTCCTTGAGTAAATATTTGTGAACTTGGTGCTGGGATTCGACTTTGTCTATCTGCTGTTTGTCGTAAACGATAAGGGCTATTTCTAATTGCATTCCTCAATGCATCAAATGGACTCTGCATTACACTGGTATTCTAAAATCATATGAAAATCTATACCCAAATACACAGCAGTATTCAAAAATACGTCATAAAAATCATATGTAAAAAAGTTTCTAATTATCAAACCTCAAAAAAAAAAAATCAAGATAAAAAAAATTCTTGAGAGAATTATAAATGTTATACCTTTCAAGAGAGATAATCATAAAGTCTTATATATTTTGAGAGAGATTAAAAAAAAAATATACTCACTGAGAGACAGAACTTTTGAGAGAATTAATGTTCCAACTTAGGCATTTTCTGTTGCCGTCCTCCAATCTTAAATTTGCTGTGGTTTTGTTAACTGCTGCCTTTTTATCACTTTCGCGACCAACACAATTTTGTTGTAGCATTCGCTGCCGACTTTCACTGCTGCCGACGTTCACTGCTTTCGCTGTATACCCTCAGGATATATATTCACTGCTTTCACTGTAGACATTCAGGATACGTTTGCCTGTAGACATTCAACTGTTCACTTGTTGTTTTTAAAAGTTGAAGGTTTTACTGGATGCTTGTGTTGCCGTTCGCCAATGTTTTGATTCACTTCAACACTTATGATTCATTGTTCTGTTTCAGCTGTTGACGTTTGCAGAGAGCAGAGAGATGCTTGTTATGAAATTCTGGTATATATGTGTCCTTCACACTGCCTTACACTGCACTATTTGTCTTATTATTTGATCCCACTGCTGCCACCACTTATGTAATGTTCTTTTTATTATTATTCTCTCCTTTTGTTTATGTCTGCTATTCGTTTACGAAGATTACTTCTTTAAAGATGTTGATCTTTCTAACTTTTGTTAAGTAGTAGCGTAGTTTTCCCAGGAGGCTTTAAGAAGACACTTACTAGTTTCTTCATTCATTAGCACCAAAGAAATATATTTACAGTAGATGTACAAGGTAATTTGCAGTACAAAATATAGGGTGAGTCAATGTGAGGCTTTCTTTTTATATCAACCCACAATTGGTGAGGCTTGCAACCTCATGCCCTTCTTCTCTCTTCTCTTCTCTGTTCTGTGGTCTTTCCTTCTCTGCTACCTTCTCTTATCTGCTGCTCCCCCTCAGAATTGGACTTCTTAAGGATTTCTGGAAGTCGATTGTCCCACTCATCGAAGGCGGAAACTTTGCTTTTGTCTCCTGCCTTGGTAGATGTTTAATTGGTTGAAGTTATCTAAAGACATCCCATTTTTGGGTGGATTTTGGAAAATGTACCGCCTTCAAAAGGAGGTGCTTTGACGTCACCGGAAACTGTCGGTTCCGGTGGTTGTTTCTCCAGTTGAGGCCACCATGCGTTTTGTTATGAATTCCTCGTGATTTTCAACTCGATTAAGTACAGTCATAAAAGCTTTGTAACCACGACACAATCATAACACATACCCGAGTTTGGCATTTATAAACATAACACAGGTTTTGCTTTTCTAGTGCGAGTTTACACAACTCTTTGTTCCAAAGTTCTGGCCTCGTCATCACGGTATAGCCAAAACACAGAGATGTTTTGAAATTCTCTCTCTCTCTGTCGTTTCTTCTAAATCTCACTCTCCCTTTCTCTCTAATTATCAATGTCTAACAATGGAAGGTTTCTCTCTCTCTCTCTCTCTCTCTCTCTCTCTCTCTCTCTCTCTCTCTCTCTCTCTCTCTCTCTCTCTCTCTCTCTCTCTCTCTCTCTCATATTCAGAATTCAATGATCATTCCTGCTCACACCAAAGGATATTCCTGATATTTGTTTCTTAGGAACAAATATGTCTTGGTGTTCATACGGAGACATTTTAAACACATTTCAAGTTATTAATTTTAGAAAATGTATATGTAAAATGAACACAAGAAAACTTACGTACAAGGCTTCAAAAATTTGCCATCATTAAGGAAATAAATAAATACCCTTAAATGAAGTCGTATATTTCATGTCTTCCAGCAGTGGTAAATTGCACTGGATATTACATATTGGAGAGGTATACTTTATGCATAAACTTATTCATTGTACCACAGAAATGAAAAATCAGAACTCATCCTTGGCTTCAGTTTATATGTTATGTAGACATCCATCATGTATCAAAATTCAAGGATACTTCATTTTGTTAAAAATATGTAGAATATTGACTTTTAATGTGACAGGATAAAGAATATTATGATGGGAAAATATATAACTTACTTTCAACATAGACAATAAGAATATAATGATGGGAAAATACATAACTTACTTTCAATAAGAATATAATGATGGGAAAATACATAACTTACTTTCAACACAGGCAATAAGCCTAAGATAAAAATGGGATCAAAGTGACAAATGGAATGGCATGGGAAGGAATACAGAGAATGACACACGGCCTTTAAATAAACATATAGAAATTACATAATGTACATTTAAAAAAAGGATACTTGGAAATTCTATGGATATGAAAATCAGCATATACTAACCAGTAAAGTTCCATTGGGTTACAAAAAATACAATTTACACAATCCTTTACTTTGAGAAAAACTACATTAGGTGTCTACAATATACTTTAAACTAAACAATTTGATAAAATGCACAAAACCAAGTTGAAATAAATTTCATGAATAACTCGGGAAAAGTAAACCAAAGGATGTTTTAAATTTCATGACTTAAGATAAATATATATAAAAATACAATTACATCAAGCCTTTCTTTTGCAACTATGATTAATTCTTAAATGCTGGGTAGCACAGATGCTGCTCCATTTCTGACACGAGACTCCTGATATGAAAAGCAATGTTTTAAGCTAGTGAGATAAAGTGGCATTTTATTACTTTTTGTTCTTTTACAAAGTAAATTTCTATTCTCTAAAATGCAATTAGCTTACATATTGTTAATAACTAAAAAAATATTGTTTTTGAAGGAGGTGAAAATTACAAAACAAACATCCACTTTTCAAAACTTGAAAAACTTTTTCCTTCAGTAGCATGGTACTACTATGCTATGAATGCCTCTCAACACCCTGGGTGTCAGAAAAACTACCAGCTGACATGTATAGTCTTTATAACCTACCCAGCATGGAGAATTAAGCTAGTTTCTAACTTATGTGAGTAGCAGATGTGAACTCCTAAAGTAGACAAGATAAAATAGTCATAAAGTAAAAGTTATTAAAGAACCACAATAAAGACCCAATCCATCACAGCCTTCAATTTCGAAGAAAGTTTACTTCATAAGCGCATAAACGACTGCCTTTGCATCCAACTTCCGCAGATCAGTGTATGTCTGGCCGGTACCAACAAATACAATGGGTTGTCCAGTAATGTATGTCATAGAAATTGCAGCCCCAACCTAGATAGACAAAAGAAAAAAAAAATTAAATTTTACACTAAACAAACCAAAACCATTATACAGTGTACAGATAAATATAAGGCAAATCTTAAGCAAAGCTATCATAGTTAAAGTACATCAGTGCAGTATTCTTGTTCAAATGGTGGTTTTAATCCACCCATGAAAAACAATGATGTCATCATTACCCTTGACAAAGAATGATAAGGGCACAGAAGCATGAAATTTTCCATTCTGGTAATTTGGTTGAAAAGTGAACATAAAAAATACATATTAACCCTATTATGGGAGATTTTCCCAGGGTGAAGATGGGCACTTAGTAATTCACTAAGCAGAATTAAATAAAAAGTTCAAAAGACGAAATGTGTATGATTCACGAGAACTCTCTGAACTTCTATTGAAATTGTAAATTACAGCATCAAATTTATTTTTACACCATATGAATTTAGGAGTTTTACACCACTATTTACATACGTGAAAATGGAGTAACTAGAAAGACTGAAAAAAATTACTTTTATTAACCCTTAAACGCCAACTGGACGTACCGTACGTCGACTACAAAAAATTTCAACCTTCGGTCAACTTTGACTCGACCGAAATGGTCGAAAAACGCAATTGTAAGCTAAAACCCTTACATTCTAGTAATATTTAATCATTTACCTTCATTTTGCAACAAATTGGAAATCTCTAGCACAATATTTCGATTTATGGTGAATTTTAAAAAAAAATTTTTCCTTATGTCCGTGCGGTAACTCTGCCTGAAAATTTCAGAAATTCTTTCGTCATTTTGTCGTAATGTTTGCACCGGTTTATATTAGTCGTTACATGAAGTTTTATATATGGAAATGTGCGCAATTTCATGTAGAATACAACAGAAAATAACTCATGGTTGTAGCTTTTATCAGTTTTGAAATATTTCCATATACATCACGATAAGTGCCAAAATTTCAACCTTCGGTCAAATTTAACTTTACCAAAATGGTAGAAAAACGCAATTGTAAGCTAAAACTTACATTCTAGTAATATTCAATCATGTACCTTCATTTTGCAACAAACTGGAAGTCTCTAGCACGATATTTTGATTTATGGTGAATTTTTGAAGAAAAAAAAAACTTTCCTTACGTCCGCACGCGGTAACTCGGCCGAACATCTCGGAAATTCTTTCATCATTTTGTCGTAATGTTTGCACCGGTTTATATTAGTCGTTACATAAAGTTTTATATATGAAAATGTGCGCAATTTCATGTAGAATACAACAGAAAATAACTCATGGTTGTATCTTTTATCAGTTTTGAAATATTTTCATATAAATGATAAGTGCCAAAATTTCAACCTTGGTCAACTTTAACTCGACGAAATGATCGAAAAAACGCAATTGTAAGCTAAAACTCTTACATTCTAGTAATATTCAATCACGTACCTTCATTTTGCAACAAACTGGAAGTCTCTAGCACAATATTTCGATTTATGGTGAATTTTTGAAAAAACTTTTTTCCTTACGTCCATTGTAACTCGCCAACATCTCGAAATTCTTTTGTCACTTTGTCGTAATGTTTGCACCGTTTTATTTTAGTCATTACATAAAGTTTTATATATGGAAATGTGCCCAATTTCATGTAGAATACAACAAAAAATAACTCATGCTTGTAGCTTTTATAAGTTTTGAAATATTTTCATATAAATCACGATAAATTGAAAAAATTCTTTCGGTCAACTTTAACTCGACCGAAATGGTCGAAAACTGCAATTGTAAGCTAAAACACTTACAGTCTAGTAATATTCAATCAATTACCTTCATTTTGCAACAAACGGGAAGTCTCTAGCACAATATTTCGATTTATGGTGAATTTTTGAAAAAAAACTTTTTTTACGTCAGCACGTTACGAATTCATGCATCATTTTGTGATAATATTTTCTCTGTGTTGCTCTGATCGTTTTACAATTTGTTATATACCAAAATCATTGCAATTTAGTGTACAATACAAAGAAAAAAAAAATAACTCTTTAGCTTTAACCGTTTTGCTCACAGCACGATTTGTATACAATTATAAATGAAATTTTTTTTTGCGCTGTCATATATTTCAATATTTATATATGATAATGATATTTTTTTCATTTCTGATGGTTGCATACTAAACTTCAGGCAATTACAAAAAAAGGAGCCAAAAATGAACTGTTAATCTTAAAAACTAAGCGTGCTGTGATTTTTTGGAAAAAAAAAAAAAAAAAAAAAAAAAAAAAAACTTTTTTTCCGCTTCGGCGCTAACTCCCGAACGCCGCCGGCATACGACAGACACTTTTGTAAATAGAGGCTCGGCGTTAGAGGGTTAAGCAGTGAATGGAGAGAAAGAATATGAAAGGGTGGATGTTTATATGACAGGAACCATTCTCTTTACAGTACTTAAATCTATTTTTCACTACAAACCATTACTTCTAGTGTACACTTCATCTGTCACAAAACCATTACTTCTGGTCTGCACTTCATTTGTACCAAAACCATTACTTCTAGTGTACACTTCATTTGTCACAAAATCATTAATTCTAAATAGTTTACACTTCATTTGTCCCAAAACCAGTTTTTCTAGTGTACACTTCGTTTGTCACAAAATTACCTCATTCTTCAATTTGTGCTACCTTCAACAGGGATGTGGAAAAATCTGTGTAATTAATGAGTTTGTATGAAAATTTATTTTGTTTTATAAATTACATTTGATGCACAAGAAATCTATTGTTTGTAGTGGCAAAATTTCAATGGAAGGAACTGACTTATGACAAATCATCAATATATGGTAATTTTTTTCTCTTTTATTCTATTTTTTTTTCAACCTTTTCATAAATCATTTTTCTCATTATTAACCCTTAAACGTCTACTGGACGTATCATACGTCGACTAAAATTGTCTGTTGGGTGCCGAGTGGACGTACCGTACGTCGACTACAAAAAATTTCAACCTTCGGTCAACTTTGACTCGACCGAAATGGTCGAAAAACGCAATTGTAAGCTAAAACTCTTACATTCTAGTAATATTCAATCATGTACCTGCATTTTGCAACAAATTAGAAGTCTCTAGCACAATATTTCGATTTATGGTGAATTTTTGAAAAATTTTTTCTTATGCACGGGCGGTAACTCAGCCGAAAATTTCATAAATTCTTTCGTCGTTTGTCATAATTTTTGCACTGTTCTATATTAGCCGTTACATAAAGTTTTATATATGAAAATGTGCGCAATTTCATGTACAATACAGCAAAATACAACCCATGGTTGTAGCTTTATCAGTTTGGAAATATTTTCATATAAACCACGATACCTGCCAAAATTTCAACCTTCGGTCAACTTTGACTCGACCGAAATGGTAAAAAAACGCAATTGTAGGCTAAAGCTCTTACATTCTAGTAATATTCAATCATTTACCTTCATTTTGCAACCAACTGGAAGTCTTACCTTCATTTTGCAACCAACTGGAAGTCTCTAGCACAATATTTCGATTTATGGTGAATTTTTGAAAAAAACTTTTTCCTTACGTCCACGCCAGAAATTCTTTCGTCACGTTGTCGTAATGTTTGCACTGTTTTATATTAGTCGTTACATAAAGTTTTATATATGGAAATGTGCGCAATTTCATGTAGAATACAACAGAAAATAACTCATGGTTGTAGCTTTTATCAGTTTTGAAATATTTTCATATAAATCACGATAACTGCCAAAATTTCAAGCTTCAGTCAACTTTAACTCGGCGAAATGGTCAAAAAACGCAATTATAAGCTAAAACTCTTACATTCTAGTAATATTCAATCATGTACCTTCATTTTGCAACAAACTGGAAGTCTCTAGCACAATATTTCGATTTATGGTGAATTTCTGAAAAAAAAAAAAAAAAATTTTTCCTTACGTCTGCGTGCGGTAACTCGGCCGAACATCTCAGAAATTCTTTTGTCATGTTGTCGTAATGTTTGCATAGTTTTACATTAGTCATTACATAAAGTTTTATATATGAAAATGTGCGCAATTTCATGTAGAATACAACAGAAAATAGCTCATGGTTGTAGCTTTTATCAGTTTTGAAATATTTTCACATAAATCACGATAACTGCCAAAATTTCAACCTTCGGTCAACTTTAACTCGACCGAAATGGTAAAAAAATGCAATTGTAAGCTAAAACTCTTACATTCTAGTAATATTCAATCGTTTACCTTCATTTTGCAATAAATTGGAAGTCTCTAGCACAATATTTCGATTTATGGTGAATTTTTTAAAAAAACATTTTCCTTACGTCTCGCGCGGTAACTCGGCCGAACATCTCAGAAATTCTTTCGTCTCGTTGTCGTAATATTTGCACAGTTTTATATTAGTCGTTACATAAAGCTTTATATATGAAAATGTGCGCAATTTCATGTAGAATACAACAAAAAATAACTCATGGTTGTAGCTTTTTTCAGTTTTGAAATATTTTCATATAAATCACGATAAATAGAAAAAATTCGACTTTCGGTCAACTTTAACTCGACCGAAATGGTCGAAACTGCAATTGTAAGCTAAAACACTTACAGTCTAGTAATATTCAATCAATTAGCTTCATTTTTCAACAAACGGGAAGTCTCTAGCACAATATTTCAATTTATGGTGAATTTTGAAAAAAATTTTTTTACTTCATAGCGTTACAATTCATGCATCATTTTGTGATAATATTTTCTCTGTGTTGCTTTGATCGTTTTAAAATTTGTTATATACCAAAATCATAGCAATTTAGTGTACAATACAACTAAAAAAATTAACTCATTAGCTTTAACCGTTTTGCTTACAGCGATTTGTATACAATTATATACGAGTTTTTTTTTTTCGCTGTCATATATTCCAATATTTATATATGATAATGATATTTTTTTCAGTTCTGATGGTTGCATACTAAACTTCAGGCAATGACAAAAAAAGGAGCCAAAAATGAACTGTTAATCTTAAAAACTAAGCGTGCTGTGATTTTTTGAAAAAAACTTTTTTTCCGCTTCAGCGCTAACTCACCGAACGCCGCCGGCATACGGGAGACGTTTTTGTAAATAGGGCTTCGGCGTTAAAGGGTTAACCTCTTTTTCTTTGCCTTCTTTCCAGGGCTTGGTGAACCAGAGACAGTTAATCTTTCACCCCCAAAGACAGCAATCAGAGTTACTTCAGTGACAAGTTGGAGATCATCAGTTAAGCTCAAATGAAAATCATTGTCTGGTGTTTCAGCTCCATCAATATCAGAATTTACCTTTTTTGGTCATTTGCCTTTGTATTTCAAGAAAGCCTGCCAGGTATGGCACCTAAGACCTGCAACTGTCTTAGAGACAGCATTAGTAGCCTAAGCCTACAGCATGGTCTCATCAAGAGGAGGGCACTACCATTCCCCTTTTGGTTTTCTCTCCTTGTACAGAAAAAATGGCTGCTGAATGAATGAATAATTATGTTGTCTGACATCATATCAAAAGTCTTTGATGTCAACATCAGTATTAATAAAATTATACTATATATAATTAAAAACAAAAACTAAAAGTAAATTCTTAAAATTATAGACCTTGGGCAGAAAGCCGGCTTCTGAAAATATATCTGAAAATTCCACTCACATCATACACTACTAATACTGCTCCAACTGACTGATTTATTAGGTGTTACCTGGTGTCATGACTGCCAGGGTAGTTGATGTCAAATTCTTAATATAACTTTAGATAAAAATTTCAGATGATGTATAATAAATTCTCTAAGTATAATTGTTAACAGACTAATATACACATTAGTATAACGGTAAAATGTTAATAAAACATTCTAGAACTTGAATTTGTTGCAAAATACCTATTCTGCTATAAATTTACAAACTTCAGTATCCTTGTAACTTGTATTCTCTCTCTTAGAATCTTGACCTCAAGTGACAAATTAGCCCCTATAATCCCAAGACCAAGGCACTCGATCAATAAGTACTTCACAACCAAGGGGACCTGCCCCGGCTCTGACATCTCTCTTGTAGGGGGACCGAAAAAAGTTGATGGGGGGGTCATTGCCCTAATATACGGTCAAATTTCTAACCATTATAAAAGAATATTTCTCAGTGACCTATTATTTTTCTCCTGAACCACATAGGGAGCAAAAGAAGTTAGAAATACTGCAATCGGCTACAGCACGTACATTTATCTTAACACAATGTACGTGTGTATGTAAACATGCACACACACAGAGGAGCCACAGTATGTGCCATGTTTAGTGACATAATTCTTGTGTACATATAGACCTGCACACATACAGCACAAAATCTTACCTTAAGGTAATAAAATATAAACAATAATACATTAAATATAAATCAAAATAGTAAACCTTATAAGATATGTACAGTACATTTTGTGTAAGGGGCATAGTGAGGCTCAGTGGGACTGTGGTGACTGGACATTTTATCACTTAGTGACACTAAGCAGCATGGTGCAATGACAAAAAATTCACTAAGAAACTATTCAATACCTTCCATTAACAATGACTTCCTATTCTGTAGTACACAGTGCAATCATATTTCTTTTAACCACAGACCTTAGTATTTCAAAACACATCCTCAAGCAGTAAAACTAAATAACTTTAATAGAATCCACACACACACAACTCTTACAGGTTTTATTAACAATGATCTACAGTAGTGTGACTGTTCTGCAATACAGGTACAGTACTTAAATGCATGGAATTACACTTAATTTAACCAAATATCTCAGAATTTCTTAGCATGATTGCAAGATAAACATTGATCCTTGCAATTCAAAATACTACTCAAGTATAAATTAAACACTGTACAGCTGGCACATTACATTATGTAACTATGTTGCATACCATATTATACTTGCATAACCAAAAACACAAAAGTAAAAATATTATATTTTTGCTGGACTCTATGACAAGTCTATTAACTAATGAAATCTGTTAAGTCGATGCCCATTAGCCGAGGTGCCAGTGTGTTTCCTAATGTAATGTTTAGCTTTTCTTTCGCCAGCGATTTAAAAATTGGTGCATAAGCCTACACCCAATATTATCAGAATCTTAAAACACTGCACCAGCTGTAGCCCTATTCATTTGCACACACTTGGGCACTGTTGGCCAGAAAAATTGCTAATGAAACACAGCTAGGCTGTTTTACATGTTCCTTTGTAATCCGTTTTGAGTTTTTCAGATTGCTGTTATGTCAAATTCAGAAAAGCTTATTAACCCCTAAATGCCGACTGGGCGTATCGTAAGTCGACTAAAATTGTCTGTCAGGTGACGAGTGGACGTACCGTACGTCGACTACAAAAAATTTCAACCTTCGGTCAACTTTGACTCAACCGAAATGGTCGAAAAATGCAATTGTAAGCTAAAACTGTTACATTCTAGTAATATTCAATCATTTATCTTCATTTTGCTACAAATTGGAAGTCTCTAGCACAATATTTTGATTTATGGTGAATTTTTGAAAAAAACTTTTTCCTTACGTCCACGCGGTAACTCGGCCAAAAATTTCAGAAATTCTTTCGTTATTTTGTCGTACTTTTTGCACCATTTTATATTAGCCGTTACATAAAGTTTTATATGTGAAAATGTGCGCAATTTCATGTAGAATACAACAAAAAACAACCCATGGTTGTAGCTGTTATCAGTTTGGAAATATTTTCATATAAATCACGATAAGTGCCAAAATTTCAACCTTCGGTCAAATTTGACTCGACCGAAATGGTCGAAAAACGCAATTGTAAGCTAAAACACTTATAGCCTAGTAATATTCAATCAATTACCTTCATTTTTCAACACACGGGAAGTCTCTAGCACAATATTTCGATTTATGGTGAATTTTTAAAGAAAAAAAAAAAAAAAAAAAAAAAACTTTTTTACATCTGTAAGTTACGAATTCTTGCATCATTTTGTGATAATATTTTCTCTGTGTTGCTTTGATCGTTTTACATTTGTTATATACCAAAATCATCACAATTTAGTGTACAATACAAAAAAAAAAATAACTCATTAGCTTTAACCGTTTTGCTCACAGCACGATTTGTATACAATTATGTATGAAATTTTTTTTGTGCTGTCATATATTTCAATAATTACATATGATAATGATATTTTTTCATTTCTGATGGTTGCATACTAAACTTCAGGCAATGACAAAAAAAAGGAGCCAAAAATGAACTCTTAATCTTAAAAACTAAGCGTGCTGTGATTTTTTGAAAAAAACTTTTTTTCCGCTTCAGTGCTAACTCCCGAACGCCGCCGGCATACGGCAGACACTTGTAAATAGAGGCTCGGCGTTTAAAGGTTAAACAATGCAGTCAACAAACTTTAAAAACCAGAAAGCAAAGAATTTAAAAAATAAATGAAGTGGAAAAACGTCAAAAATCAAGAAGCTGTATCAGCCAAAGCTAGGGTAAATCAGTGCATTATTGCAGCTTTTGGTGGTGCAACCTTATTCTCTAAATTTTTCTTCAAAATTTTGCCAGTCAAAATGGGGGTGTGTCTTTGAGGTTAGAGCATTTTTGATATCTGGAAATCATTACCGTTATTATTATTAAACTAATTATGAATTTTTTTCTGCATACACTAATAATACAGTACTTTTACTATTATTTACTACCACTACCATATATTTTGGCGTGTAAGACGACCTTTAAATCATAAAATTCACCCTTAAAAATTGGGGTCATCTTATACTACCATTCTAAAAATCCAACCTTGAATTCTACGTGATGTATATCGGTAGGCTAGCCTTGGCCTCAGTGCAATAACCACTGACATACATGAAAAGATTCACATTATGAAATAAAGTGATATTAAAAATAATAAAATTATTTTTACCTTATATACAGTATTATTGGCATATCTTCATAATAAATAATCAAATTCAAGGAATAATCCCATATCAATGAAATAGGAATAGCATGTAGGATAAGATATTCATTTTTCATTAAAATCAGGCTGTTTGCAACTGTTTAGAACAATTCAGTCATACGAACGATAATTATCATACTTTATCGTATTGTTGTTAGGGGTTGCTTATGACTGGCGATGAGACGTACACAAAACAAAGGTTTCCCTTTTAGGCGACATGTGTAGGAAAAACATGATATAGAATTGACTTAGTCACTTCGTTTACCATATATACTTGTTAACGAACGATCTCGCAAATCGTGCAACCCCAAAATTTTCACCCATAACAAGTCATTTTATCATGTATCATGCAACTTCCGTTTTTGAGAGACCAGATTACTATGGACTAACCTCTTTTACTCCATCTCTTTATCCCATCTTCTAGATAAATAAGTAAAAAAAGTAAAAGCGAATGATAAAAGTATCGTTAGTTACGTTAAAAAAGTAAAAGCGAATGATAAAAGTATCGTTAGTTACGTTATACTCGTTGAGTAAACGAGTACAGCCATAAACAACCAAACGAGAAACAACTGTTTTGCTTGCATTTCAACCATCATAAAACAGCAAACAATTACTGTCATTATGTTACAAATAACGTTAAGCAGAATTGGACTGATATATATTTTACATTATACCCTTATTCACCATGGAGAAAAGATCACAAGGAAATATACTGCTAAATTTAAGCTGCAAGTTACAGCTGAAGCTGAGATAACAAACAATATTCAAGCACTGACTATAAATTATTGTGCATCAGCAACATGGATGAAACTTCTAAACTTAGATATGCCATCAGACTCGACCGTACACAATACTGGAGAGAAAACTATTTTAATCAAAACTACTAGGCATGAAAGAACACATTTCACTTTTATCTCAACAAGTATGGCACATGGGACAAAACCTTCCCCCTTGGTTATTGTTATAACAGAATTTGAATTGATGCTGAAACAAAAATTCCTAGAAGGTGTCGCTGTCCACATTCACAAAAACCTAAATAATGCAAATGGCGCAAGATCGCTATGCTTGTATTTTATAATAAAATTAGCAATATGCAAATACACACAATATTAATGGATACAGTGAAGTAAAGCATACCTGTTAAAATATCCATGGAAAAGATGTATATTTGTTGTGTGTGTATTTTATATGATACTAATACTGTACGTGAATATTACGTACGCTAATTTTACGTTTTGTGTATAATGCGACCCCCTTAAAATTAGCTTCAAAATTAGGTCTTCAGAAGTCGCATGATACACAAGTATATAAGGTATTTTGATTTTCTAACGATACAGTAAGTAATACAGCATTTGTAATAACATCATCTTTACATAACCAATATTCCATAAGATACCTGTTGTTGCAAATGCTAGCCTATACACTGATGGTTTTGTAATTTAGCAGTCATCTTATACTACAGATATGAGATATAAATTCATGAAAATTTGACATAATTTTTACCTCGTCTTACCTAAAGGTCGTCTTATACAAGAAAATATATGGTAGTTATTGCTTAATTTTCAAGATTCACTTTTTGACGATTAGATATCGAGTGAATGGTAGTCTCTGATATAGATCACTCCCATGACCTCCCTCCACTATGATGAATTATACACTGAGTGTCTGTGATTCCACATACTGGCAAGGTCACTGGATACTTCTATAGCAATTATTACTAACCAAAAAGACATTTGAAAGGCTTGAAAATTCCAATATACTAAAGCATCACATGATGTTCAAACCCACGCACACAAAGCCTGTATGACATTTATGCACTAAGTACAGTATTGTTACTAACCTTGTCATCAATGGTATCAAACTTGGTAAGGACAATTCCATCAATGCCTTGAGGTGGATGTTTTACAGAATGATTTGCTAGAGCCCTGTTGAACTTTACTAGCTGATCCACTGCTTCATTTCCCACTAGTGCCTCACCCACAAAAAGGGTGAGGTGAGGCTCATTCACCATTATAAGCTGGAAGTATGAACAAAGATATACTGTACAATGAGAGTGACAACTGCATTTTCACTGAGTTGAATATTTTGCAGCAATCGTGATAAAGTTCCAATATAAATAATGAAAAAATATTAAAAAGTTTCATGTTTCACACATACATACATACATACATAATGTTTTTAATATTGTACAAGTGAATGGCTTAAATTAATGCTAATACTGCAGCAGATAAACTGAGTGATACACTTTTAAGCAAGCAGTATTCCTTCAGATCCCTGACCTGTTGTCATTGGGGGGCTTAGAGGATGCCAGCTGAGGTGCAATGTCCCAGTACTTGATGATGGTACACATCAAAGCACAGGAATCCTTGCACCTACCTGCTGACCCAACAAATATTTTCCTCTTAATGACAATTTAATTTTTCTTTCCTTCTATCAAAACAGACTATGCGATGAAGGCTAAAGTAATCTGATTTATGGCAAATTCTACTCTGGAAACTTTGATGGTGGCTGGAGTTGGGCAGCAGGCCTCTCTACCATTAAAACTTGAGTACCTGACATGGCCAAGTGAGGAACTGTCAAACCTTGCCCTCAGTGCTCGGTCCATTCTCAACAGACTGAAAAGCTGAGAGAAAGATGTAAATTCAGGTGGATCTTCCAGGCCAGCTGCCTTTTTAAAGGTCCTTCTTGGGACCCCTTGGATGGTATAGTAGTAAAATCAACTTTTTTCTTCATGCATGCTACAATATGGCAGCAAATATAAAATTCATATGTTATAAATCAAATTAAAATCATAAAAGCTCTTAAGACAGTTTACAGTTACTTAAGTCTGCCGTTAAAATAAATTCATTTTTGCCCAGAAATTTGGCAAAAATGAATTGGGTAAAAAGGAAAGGACTGCACCACCATTCAAAAAGCCAACTCTATCAGAAAGGTTTCCAACTCACTCTTTCTGCTGTAGCTGGTACTAACAAAGAAAGGATTTTGGATGTTATATCCTTTAAACAGATGACTTCTAAGGACTCCACAGGTGGTCTCATCAAGAATCCTAGAACTGCATCCAAATTAAAAAAAATAACTTTCATATAAACAGGTTAGGGTGTCCTATTTTGAATTGTCAAATGGATGGATGTATGATATTTAGGGCAAAAGCCCAGGCACTGGGGCCAAGAAGGCCATTCAGCGCCGGAATTGTCAAATGACTTCTTGATTGTCCCTTTTGTTAGATATTTCAATGTTAGAAAGATGAAGCACAGAGGATAACAATGACTTTTAACTTATGATGTCATCCACAGGTAGTTTTCTTAGAATGTCAAAGAAACCAGTAAAAGGTAATATTTATTAGAGGGGTAAGGGAGCAGGAAATCCCTCATGACCAACATCAACTCTGGCAAAGGCCATTTTCTTGTTTGTTGAGCTATTTAGTTGACTCTCTCTTCATGAAGAGGTTTAAGTGACAGGCTTGAATAACCATCCAGCATGTAGGATATGGTTGAGAGTCTCCAGATGGTTAGCTGAAGCATAAGGAAGATTTGTGAATTCTGACCTATGTACGATTGCTTAGGCAGAGCTGGCATAGAAAATAGGGGAAAAAACTTATTTATCACCCATGACATTGAGCCTGGTAATCATTCTATTTCTGGACATAATGGGGTTCAGAGGGTTATTAATGCATTCTTGGAGGTCTGGAATCTGTTTAGAAATTGCTATGTATATATACATTATATATATATATATATATATATATATAAAATGAATGTCTTTTGCTATAATACCACAGTGTAATATGAATACAAGAAGGCCCTTAAAACACTATTTGAACGTTGCAACCATATATTTCGAGCACTTCCTTCTGTGCCCCTGTTCACTGGTAAAATATGGACAGATGAAATGATACAGGAGTATATATACAAAGCTTATGTAAGTGTGGCATTAAGTCTCCGATGGTATGCAGGTGACCGTTTCCCAAGAAGGAGGGGAAACAATTCCCTAGTGGTTTTTGGCCTCATTAACTCCACCAGACGAATCGCAAAACAGGAGTTAGGTTCCGGAACCTAACCTCGCGTAAATTCGGGGTATGACTGTATATGTGTATATATGTATATATAAAATATATATGTATATGTATTTATGTATATGTATATATATACGTATATATAAATAAAGATAAAATCCACGAAGGAAACAGAAACACTGGAGTGATACGAGGCCTTTCAACACTAGGTCCTTTACTTAGCAGATTGCTAAGTAAAGGACCTAGTGTCGAAAGGCCTCGCAGCACTCCAGTGTTTCTGTTTCTCTTCGGATTTTATCTTTATTTATATATTCATCACGTTCCATATTTTTGTGATTCAGTTATACATATGTATATATAAGTATATACTGTATATATGTATATACACACACATATATATATATATATATATATATATATATATATATATATATATATATATATATATATATATATATATATATATATATATATATATATATATATATATATATATAAAAATCAGTGAATGAGGCCATGCAAGTAAGGTAAGCCATTTCATTAAAGTAAACTGAAGAAAACATAAAAGATATAACAACATAATTAACAGCAGTGAAAACCTTTTATATCAAAACATACAAGCCACATGCAAGGCATGTACAACAAAATTTTGTACAAGGTCATAGTTTAAAAATACTTTTAACATGTACATAACCACAACATGCATCAAATGTGGTTTATAAGTTATCACAGAAATTATAGAGGAAAAAACATATTGTAAAGACAATGTAGAAAGCACAAACATATGATCACGATTCTTATACCATCCTGCGCTGTGTCTACCTTTACCTATAGGGTAGATGCAGGTAGCAGGGTAAATGTAGCAGTTGCAAGTTGTTAAAAGCACCTGTAATAATATCAATAAATCTCCTCTAACACATCAACTGCAGTACTGTACTACAAATTACAGTTATCTGATAAAATTTCATGAATGTGTGTATTGCGGGACCAGGTTATATTAAAGCTGTCAGCTTTTTACTGTTAAAATGCTTCCTAATGGGTACACCATTTGGTTGCTTAAAAATTCATAACCAAGTTTGAATATAAGAAGGTACTGAAGTTCATCTTTGAAAGGGAACTTATTTACCTAATCCCAGACCCAGGTCTACATGCATCTATTCTTTCCCTGACAGCTTTCTATTCTATTTGCAATTGATACCTATCCTGTATCATGTTATTCTGTACCATTATAATTTCTTATTTAGTGTACTCATACATCTTACTGTACAGTCCCTGGCTTAAGAAAATGCCTATCAATAATTTCATTCTTTTATAGAAAATAAATGTAACATGTGCTCTTAAATTAAAAAGAAAAACTTTTAGTATTTGGTTCTCATTTTGACAGATAGCAATTATAAAGGATACTTTTGTAACACCATATTTTTCAATAAAGAAAGACTTTTTCACTAAATACCTTTGCAAGTGCTCGCATAAGTGGTTCATTGTCCTGCATCCGGCCAGCAGTGTCAACAAGAACCACATCAAAATTATTTTTCCGTGCATGTTCAATGGCATGTCGAGCAATTTCAGCAGCATCTTTACCATAACCCTAGAAATAAGTAAAAAATATAAAATGAAACAGTTTTTTATACAGCTTTTCAACTATAAAACACAACTGATATGTCACCTACAGCAACGAAGAATGGTCTCTGATTTAGGAATACTTTTGGAATTTACAAACAAAAACCACTACTGTGATGAGATCTGTAGTTGTGGCCTGAGGTATGAGTGATAACCAGAAGATCCTTATATAAGGAAAAGGTTTAAATAATGCTTAGGAGAAGAAACAAAGAAAATAGCCAAAGTATCATTTGGATTTTGAATGCTTGTTATCATTATTCATCATTTACTGTGTATCTGGTGTACACAAGCTGATTGCCTGAAATGCAGTATTCAATTAGTGAAAATCTACTGAAAGGAAGATCTAACTTCAAATTATGCAGATATCTGGCCTTGATTAATCCTTTAATATGACAAAAAAAAGGCACCTAAACAGACATAATGATAGAGAAAACCCATGAAAATCTGATACTTTTCTACATTTATCAGGTAAAAGAAAAAATGCCTGATAAGAAACGTCATACTCCAGCTCAGCCAATTTCCACTTTTGAAATAATTTACCCTTTCTAAGTCAATAATGGTAGTGTGGGAGGGGCTACTATACTAGGAAACATGTGCTACTATACTAGGAAACATGTAAAAGGCACTTATAATTACAATACAATATAAATGATGCTCTCTCACTAATGCCACTGAGCATCTGAGTTGTGCGAGTTGTCACAGTATCAGGCAGTAAGCAGGCTCCATTGAAGACTGAGTAATGCTTTGACTTGAAAAAAGGGCAAAAGAGAGGTTGTCGAGTAAGAGAACTTGAAGGCAGAATGGGGGAAAACTCAGCAGTTGGAGAGGTTGGAAAGCAAGATTGGAAAAAGCTGATGAAGTCCAAGAGATATAGGTAACAATGAGAAATTGTACAGTAAGATATTTAGACCTGGCCTATGGGGAAAAGATTAACCAAGTTCAAGGGCCCTCTTGGCTATCTTCCCAAGAAAATAATGCTATCTGGATACTGGACTGCTCATTTACATTTTAAGGATGTTACTGAGTTGACAGCTATCCAAGTGGCTGACCATGAAATTTAAAGACATCATTCCTTCCATCTACTTCAGTACTGTGTTCATTGATAAGTTGCAGTGGTAACAATCATGATTGACAACTATGCAGGACTTGGTATATTTGCTCACTAAAATACGTTATTGTAAGGGACTGTTCACTGGACTGTAAACAAGAAATAGAGATGCTATAGAGCACTTATTTCTTTGTTTTTATGTTTTTTACATCTGCATAGAGTAAGCTATGTATTTGGCAAAATTAGGTCCAGGTTTGGGGATGGGGTTAGTAGCTCAATATCCAAGTTTTTCCAATATACAGTAAACCCCTGTATTTGCGGGGACTGCGTACTGCATCCCCCTGCGAATAGCTAAAATCCACGAATACTTAAAACCCCTCTAAAACACTTAGAACTGCCTATTTTGATAGTTTAAACACAAGAAAAACCCTCTAAAAATGCTTATACCTATTTTAATAGGTTTATCATAAAAAGTGCATTTAGTCATGAAAATTATATGAAAATACAGTACTGTAATTAGTTAATATTTCTCAGTGAAAAATACCGCAAATGGGCGAATTTTCCACGAATAATGGGTAGATATGTTCCACAGAGAAATCCGCGAATACGTGAGTCCGCGAATCGTGAGAATGCGAATATGGGGGGTTTACTGTACAACACCAATTAAGGTTATGATCAGTTGGATGAAAAAGGTGTTACCAAATATAAATGAACAGTTGCCTGGTATACTGCACAAATGTTGCCAAGCTTTAAGATGGAAGCCTTGGTTCAAAATGAAGGGGATCAGTTTATCATAAAAACATGAAAATTCAGAATAAAAATTTTTTTGGATACCTACTGTATTGTTAAAGACAGCTATATCTTTGTGCCAGCATGTGAGTTGGCATTAAAAAATAAAGAATATAGCTTAGATCTCTAGTTCAACTGTTCTCCACCAAGTGTGTCTTGAATGTTTTAGCTCTTGTCAGAATTCCTTGTGACTGCCCACCCAGTTAGTAAGAGGTTGAGCAGGTTCTACTGCAACAGTGGTTAAAGATAGTTAATTCCCACACTGAGAAGAGGATTAAGGCAGCTAGAAAAAATCTGCTCAAGCAAACAAGCTATAAGTTTCTTTCATGAAACCCAAATACTGTTCCTTCCCAGATAGTACTGCTACCAGGAAGTGGAAATCAAGAAAAATGTCAAATCTGATACAGAATGAAAGGACCCCTGTGCCTGGGTCCAGAAGCCCACTTCCCCCCCCCCAAAAAAAAAAAAAGTCCAAAAAAGAATTACTCCATAACATAAAGGTAAGCTCCTATACAAACATTTACCTTCACACTCCCTGCAAAGTCAAACCATGGAATTTCAGTGAGAAGAAATTTTATAATCACTCTTTGGCTCAGGAAACGACTTAACCCATTACAACTAGCAGACTAAGGGATTTACAATTCTCAAATTACATTTCCATCTTTGCGCCAAATAATATTCTTTATTTCTGAATGCCCACTCACCTGCCAGTGTGAAGGTAAGATTAATCCCAAATAAATTAGCTTCTAGTACAAATATATCTATTAATGAAAATCCATTTACAAACCTGTTCAAATAATTGAACCATTGAAGTGCCATTATGTTTCTCAGGTGGATGAAGAGCATTCAAATGATGCATGTGTGTTCTCAACTGTTCTACAGCTCCAGCTCGGAAGGTGTCACATGCAGCGATGAGGACACGGTAGTTATTTTCAATGAGCCAGAAAGTAATCTGAGAAAGAGAAATGGAGGAATATTCTAGCAAGCTTTAACGATAATATTACTTGACATATTTCTACAGCTTCAATGAAATGAATAATATAAAATACACAGATAGTGTAATCTTACCTTGGCTAAATTGGTACTTTTTCCAACACCATTTACACCACAGAAGACCATGGTATACACCCTACCATTGGCTTTAGCTTCAACAACATCACGTAAGACATCGATACGACGTTTTGGAGTTAGAAGCTGAACTAAAGCCTCAGTCAAAGTACTGCGGACTGTTGCTGTGACACCATCAAAAGTACCAATGACCTATGACAGAGATACAGACTATTAGAACAGGCTTAGTTTCACACTATTTACAGCAAGAGAAAATCTAAATACTTGAAATTCTTTACACAGAAAAGTAAAAGGGAATTTTAATTTTACACAATTACTGTACACTATTTTTTTATTATAAATAAAAATATTGAACATTCAAATTTTTTCAACATACCAAATATAATCTCATCATTTTCTTGATGGTACTGTATATATACAGATAGTCGTCGACTTACGACCGACCGACTTTACGACAATATAATAATATATAATAATATTTAATTTTATATTTTGCTAAAATACGTCGGCCTAGCAAACAATACTTTTTCCGCTACCGCAGCATACACATATCCGAGAGATGCTCAGCTTTTGGCAGCATTCAGTGTGTTTGTGTCGTTCAAAATGGTAAAAGATTCATATTTTTGTAATGTATTTTGTATTTCTATTTTTTGCAAATAAATCAAATGTAATAACAAATTACCGTATTTGATGGCTTATAAGATGCATGTCTGCACAGGACGCACCCCAATTTCAGCAGGACATTGAGGGAAAAAAAATAAGGTTTTCTAGCCTATGCTCATATGATTTTGGTGAGTAAAAACTGTAGTATTAGGTTATCATATGCATATTGTTTCTTACCAACAGAATCAACAAAAACATTAATAAAGAAGTTATTTACCATATTTATATTTATCAAAATATGTATTATACAATCAGCCATTTACTACGATCGAATGTTTCGTCTACTGCTGAAAGCTACCTCATAGGTTTACCAATAGATTTCAACACATTCATTTGTAAACATTGTTTCTTACCGGAAGAATCAACAAAAACATTAATAAAGATGTTACCTATGGTAATATATGTTATATATATCCATTATATATTATAAAAGTATGCAATCAAGGGGTAAAATCCAATAAATAAAAATGTTTCCTATGTAACGGCTCAAGTCTCGTGAGCAACTGAACAAAGCCATGTTATTATTCTTAAAAGAGATTGCTAGTATGAGTTACGAAGTATCAACTCAACGAAGCATTGTTATTATGCCTAAAGAGAATGGTATGCCTTCATCGAAAGAGAAAAAAAATGTTAGCAGGAATTGCCAACTACCAACTGAACAAGCCTTGTTATCCGTAAAGCTCTCAAGATAATCATCAATAGGTGGCAGCACGTACTGTAGTCTGTAAATGTGGAATCATGTTGTTAGACGACGATAATGATATTAACACATTTTAATGAAAATATCGATAACAACAACGTAGATATTGATTATAATACTAGCAGTAGTAATTGCAGTGATGGTAAGTGTGATAATGATAGATAATTATAATAAACTTTGTTCTTTAATAGGTTATGAGGATAATACCGAATGTTAGGCTAGGCTACAACATCTATGTGACGATTCGTGTATAATTTCGGCTAAAATTCTTAAATTTTGAGCCTACATTATGTACATAGGACACAGGGGGATTTTTTAGGCCATTTTTTTTTTGTTAAAAAAGTGCGTCTTATATGCCGTCAAATACGGTATGTATTTAATTCAAACCTATAAATAAATAAACAGGTTTTGACATAGGAAAAACCTATTTTTGGTAGTTGCTGTTGAGTCCTCAAAGGAGTTACCCCCCATGGTGTGCCAGTGCTCCCATGGTGACTAGACTAGTATCAAAGAAATATTTTTCTAGCCTGGTATTGTAGCCGGGTATTGTGTCGTAATGAAAACACTATGACACGTGATAGAGTATAATGGACTCAAAGATAAGAGGGCATTTTCCCTTATCTTCAGCGAAGCTGAACCCAGTTTTTCCTACGTCAAAACTGCAAGAAGTGACTATTGCGCATGCGCGTCTGCCATCTTGTTTTACGACCGGGCAGGCAAAAAGACCATCTCCATTACTCTCTGCTGGTCAATGTAGGATTATCCCTTGCCCAAATCCCATGTCTTTTGTCAGGGAAGTGGGAGGGTTTTGAGGACTCAACAGCGACTACTAAAAATAGGTTTTTCCTACGTCAAAACCTGTTTTTTTATAGCGTAGTCGCTGTCTCATCCTCAAAGGAGCTTTACCAAAGAAATTGACAGGTGACAAAAGGCTTAAGCTCTTAAAATTTAAATTCCAAACAACCCAAAGAAAAAACATTTATGGTCCAAGGTCAAGCCACAAGTTTCAAGCCCCATTCCTTATTCCAAAAAACCTTTTGGGGTTTTGGAAACAAGAAATGAGAAAACTAAACAAGAACTTGCACTTTTAGGGTGAAGTTCTGTAGTGACTTACCTAAGTATGCTGGGTGTGGCTGCAGTCTTTTCGTATCTTTCCCAGCAATAGTCAGCATACTCACCCGTCAGGAAGACCCCTGGTTTTCTGCTGTAGAGCCTATGGGGTCAGGACTAACCATTCCACCTACTGACATGCAGTGCAGACGAATTTGTTCGAGCTCATGGCAGTAATGTTTTAAGAATACTGTCTCTGATGCCCACCCTGTACTTTCAGAGACTTCTTCAAAGGAGGCATTTCTGAAGAAGGCCAATGATGTACTTACTTTCCTTATGTCATGTGACCTGGGAAAGGAGTGTGGGTTTGCTTTTTTGATTAGGGACACTAAAATTATTCTTAGCCCTTGTAGAGAGAGTGGTTATTCGTGCTAAGGTGTAGGAAAATCGGACCTTCTGGGATGTTTGCCGTGACCTCTAGGTAACCCTTAAGTAAATTAAGTTTCCTTATAAGAATAGGAGATTTCATTTAGAGTCCCCGTCGAAGAGAGCCCAGTTCACTAATACGGGCCCCTGAAGCTAATGCAATTAGGAAGATCGCCTTTTGTAGTTTTGAGAGTTGCGGTTGTATTGGATCCACTGAACTGAGGAGTAGATAGAAGTCCAAGTACCTTGTTCAGGGACCAAGTAATTGGGAGTCTTTCGGGAGCAGGTCTTTGTAGAGCAAAAGACCGTAGAAGGGAAGTTACGACTTCTATGCTGGAGTCAATCCCGAATCCATTAAGCAAGGGTTCTGATAATGCTGTCTTGTATGACATGATTGTTGTAACCGCAAGGCGTTTGTCTTCAAAAAGATATATCATAAAATTTAAAAGTGTTTCTATAGAAATTTCAACTGGGCTCTCAGTATGGATATAATCTAACCATATCTTCCATACGGACTGGTATTGTCGGATAGATGACGTCCGTAACTTTTGCACTAGGTACCTAGCAATGTTGGGTGAGTAGTTTTCACGGTAGATAATGTTTAAAAAATCCACATGTGAAGGTCTCGGCTCAGAAAGGAGGATGCGTAAATAATTTTCCCTCCTACTTTCTGGGATAGTACAGCGGACGACAGTGGAATTGATCTTTTCGCCCGCTGTTGAAGTGATAGGAACCAATGTCTGTTTGGCCAATTTGGGGCTATTAAGTAAGCTGTTCCTTTGAAGGTTAGGAGTTTGCTCAAAACCTTCGAAATCTGGGACAATAGCGGAAAAAGATATATCGTCTTCCAATTGTTCCAGTCTTGTAGGAAGGCATCTCTTGCTATTGCTTGATTGTCCAAGTTCAGAGATAGATATACTGGAAGTTTGTGGTTCTCGTATGTGGCGAACAGGTCCACTTCCGGTTGTGGAAGCATGTTGGCTATTGTTTGGAAAGAGTGGTTGTCCAACATCCACTCCGTTGAGGCTGTCGTTTTCCTTGATAGAGAGTCTGCTATTACATTGAGAGACCCTGTGAGGTGAATTGCAGACAGGTGCCACTTCTTTACTTGTGCCATCCGAAGAATGGCAAGCATTACCATGTTGAGAGGAGGTGAACGTGATCCCGATCTCTTGATGCAGGACACTGCAGTCGTGTTGTCTAGGACCAACAGAATGTGTGTCTCTTCTGGAGGTTTGAGTTTTTTGAGAGACAAAAACGCAGCCATCAGTTCCAGGAAATTGATATGACATTTCCTCAGAGACACTGACCACCTCCCTGCCACCTAACGATCCTCCCAATGTCCTCCCCAACCTGTCAATGAGGCATCTGTGTGTATTGTCACTCTTACAGATGGAGGAGTCAGGGTGACCTGTTTCGCCAGAGATTCCTTCCTGGTCCAAGGCCGAAGTATCTCCCCGACTTTTTGATTCTTTTGGTGAGATCTGTCTCGCAGCTTTTGTCTTGCGTGTGACAGCCAAAATTTGTTCACGTTTTTCAATTGCAATCTGAGCATTGGATCTATTATGGATGCAAATTGCAGTAGACCCATCATGCGTTCTAATTGCCGTCTTGAAACTCTGGGCTGGTCTAGGAACCTTTTGAGGTCTTTCCTTATCCTGCTCTGAGTTTTGATGGGGAGAGACAACAGGCCCTGAAGAGTATCCCAACACAGTCCCAACCACTGAAAACGTCTGCTGGGTGTGAGACGGGATTTTTCCCAATTTATTAGGAAACCTTTTGACTGGAGTCTGGTGATCACTGCTCTTAAGTTTTTTAGGCATTCTTTTCTTGTGGCCCCCCCAGATTAACCAGTCATCTAGGTAAGATATTAGTTTTATTCTTTCCTTCCTGAGTTCCTGTACGACTACCGTTGCTAGTTTTGTAAAAATTCTTGGGGCAATGTTTAGTCCAAAGGGCATGACTTTGAACCTGTAAGTCTCTTTCCCTATCTGGAACCCTAGGAAGGGGCGAAAGGGAGCGGCAATAGGGACGTGCCAGTATGCATCTTTCAGATCTATAGAAACTGTCCAACTCCTTTTTGGAATGACTGAACGTACTTGGGCAACGGTAGTCATCCGAAACTTTTGGCAAAGAATGTGCTTGTTCAATGTTGATAGGTTGAGGATCACTCTTTTTTCGGAGGAATCCTTTTTGGGAACGCTGAAGAGACGTGCCTGGTGGTGAATATACGTATGTTTCTCTATGGCACCTTTTAATAGGGCCTTCTGCACGTAATCTTCTAGAGAGGGGTTTGATGCTTGAAAGAACCCCTTTAAAGGAGGGGGAGGGTGGGACCATTTCCACCCCAGTCCGTTGAGAACAATGCTGTGTCCCCAAGGAGAAGACTTCCATTCTTTGTGGTGTCTTTGGAGTCGACCCCCGACCAAACAATTCCTATTGATATCCTCCTCTTCCTCTACCTTTTCCTTTGATGGGCATTCCAGGCGTTGCTTTTCCTTTTCCTTTGTATGATGGTTTTTGGACCTTATGAAAAGGATGTCCTTGCTTATGTGGCTGTTGCTGTACTTTTGAAGGAGTTTGTCCTTTCTGGCTACTTACCTGTTTGTGAGGAAAAGATTTGGAGGTGATTACAGGCTTATATGATTTTTTTATCAAAACGAGCCTTTTTTGAGCTGGGTAAAGGGAAATTCCGGGTTTTTTGCTTCCCAATTTCTCCTTTTCCCAGAAGAGCATACAAAGTACAATTTTGTTGTCGTGCTTGTTCCTTGACTTGTGTTACCACAGCATCCTCAAACAGGTCCCTACAGAAGGGATTAGACTGTAATAAGGCCATTACATTAGGAAGTGACTTGTTGGAGCCCTCCAATGTTTCCATTCGCGCTTTTAAGCGCCAGTCTAAAAAGTCGTAGAGTGCTTCCCATAGGGTTCTCATGAGACTTTTAGCCACAGCAGCAAAATATGTCCTGGTGTCCTCTGGAAGCCTTTTGGTGGCAGCTTCTAGCAAGGTGGAAGAGGTCAAGATACTGAGGAGAGAGTCCTAGCACGGAATTCTGATGAAGCTGTCTCATCTGAGATTCTTCTCATAGGAGTCCCAAATTGTTGAGTAGCAACATCCAAGGGGAGCTTTTTCCTTTCGAAAGGGAGCTGAAGTGTTGCCCACTCCTTGGTGGAATTTTTCGAAACCGGGAGGACTGTGACAAATGGTTTTAGTTCTGCCATCACATGATTAATTATTTTAAAAGTGAAGGGACAGAAGGCTGGAGGTACTTGGTGAGCTAATTGAGTTTTATTCATGATGGGAGTATAGATCCACCTACCGTTGATCTGGTAAAGGGCATCATCAACAGCTTTTAATGCTGTGTTACCACATAAGAGAACTGTTTCCTTTTGAGGTTTCTCCATGTCCGGTAACGGTGGAATCAGGCGCCACTCCGTATTAGGGAATGCTGCCTTGTCTCTAAACTCCACATGAACAACTTCAATCATGGTTTTTCTCTCGTTAATGAGATACTTACCATCAGGAGAGAAAATGCACATTGAAGCGTCTCGCCAAGGATTGTTAGGATCATCAATAGGGGAGAATGTTGGAGCCCCTGTTGTTTCCACTCTCCCTTTTCGATTGCAGGATGAAGTACTTTTACACTTTGGAGTGTACATCACTGACTTTATTTCTTTAATTTCCTGTTCGGAATCATGCAAAATGCCCATTATGTACTGCCGTTCTGTGGCAAGGGCATCTTTGATGTTGCTCATAATTTCCTTATGGAACTGGTCAAATACTGCAAACTGTGTATCCCTTTTGGGGGAGCTTGCATTCTGACTGAGCATCTGCAGCCGAAGTGTGACTGCCTGTAGCCCAGGGAGTAGAAGTCCTGGGTGAGTTACTATATCCCTCTGAATATGTAGTAATTTCACTTGGGGTTAACTGAATCCTTGTATCCCTTTTGGGGGAAGGATCCTGATCAGCTTCTGAAATATGCATGGGGGATTGAATTCCTTCTGGAAAGTTTCTGCCCCAATAAGCTGAAGGTAGTGTCCCTGGTCCTTCTGGGTTCAGCAAGGACATTTCGGTAGCAATATCAATTTCATCTAAGTGATGATCACCTCCAAGAGGAACTTCCTCCATTTTCTCCGCAGGGTTTGCCTGGGAGGTCCTGGGGACTGATGTTATTGGGTTTTGGCCCGAATATGGATCCCCTGAGAACGGGTTAAGTATACGCTGCCGAAGATCTGCCGGAAAGATATAAAATACGTGTAGCCGATTGGCAATGCAAATGGCAGATAAGAAAATGTAAACAGACCAGACAGATGGTTTGAATGCCTACAATAAAAATGTTAAATACAGTAATAAAAGTAAGTATTAATCAAGGAGTTCAAGCATGATAAGATTTCATATGTTAAACGTAATAATAGGTACTATACATGCACATTTTTGGGATAATATAAAATGTATATGTAGGCTAGTCATACTTAGGACATAATATATGATGGATAATATACGGTAGGTACAGAATACATGTACATATGTGGTTGATCAACTTATGACGAGATTGACTTACGACCGCTCTGTCAGAACCTAATGCCGTCGTAAGTCGACGACTACCTGTAACACTTTATCATAAAAACGTCGTTTTTCCTATGTCAAAACATGTTCTATTGCCAAACTCAAATGGGTATCTGGAATAAAGAATACAGCTGATAACCTGTGACCTCACCTTGGATCAAAAATTCCTTAAACACTATTGCTATGAGAGTGGTGGTCGTGCCGAGATATTGCCTTAGTTTTACCAGACCACTGAGCTGATTAACAGCTCTCCTAGGGCTGGCCCGAAGGATTAGACTTATTTAACGTGGCTAAGAACCAATTAGATAAGTCATCTTGGCACCACAAAGAATAATACATATGTAGGATCAAGTTGTTTCCTGTTCTTTATTGCCAAACCATAATGGGTATCCATAATAAAGAAAATGGTTAATAACATGTGGTTATACTTCTCACCAAAAATTTATATGGGCTGCTGGGATTTATTTATTAAGAGTGTAGCCATTTCATCACCTATTTTTGGTAGCCGCTGTGAGTCCTCAAACCCACCCACTTTCTCCTGATGACAAGGCATAGGACTAGGGTGAACATTTATACTGCACAGACCTGGCATTTAATGAGGAAGATAGACAACATATGCACTAATGTCCCACACTTTGAAGATACTGGAAAGGATGACAGATGGCAGACTAAGGGAAGAAGTAGAAATACGTAAAGAGCAGATGGGATTTATGAAGGGAAGAGAAACAACAGATGGTATATTTTGTCTGAGACAACTAATGGAGAAATTCGGGAAAAAACAAAGGGACCTACATATGGTATTCATTGACCTTGAAAAGGCTTACGACCAAGTCCCCAGACAAGAGGTATGGAGGAGCCTGAGGGAGAGGATGGTGCCAGGGAAGTGCGTGCGATTGATACAGGAGATGTACGGAATGTATTTACCAGAGTGAGGAGCAGTGTTGGGGAGACGGAGGGTTTTGAGGTGAGAGTAGGATTACACCAGGGGTCGGCTCTTAGCCCATTTATTTTTAACATAGTGATGGACGTTATCATAGAGGAAGTAAGGGAGGCAGTACCGTGGAACATATTGTATCTGGATGATATTGTCCTGTGTGCAGAGAGCAGGGAAGATCTGGAAATGAAACTGGCAAGATGGAGACAAGTACTGGAGGACAGAGGAATGAGAATAAGTAGATCTAAGACAGAATATATGTGTATCACCAATGATGGTGGTGATAGGGAAAGTATTCAGCTTGGGGGAGAACCAATAAAGAGAGTTGAAAATTTCAAGTATTTGGGATCCTTTGTTAATACTGGAGGACGTATGGAAGAAGAAGTAAAACATCGGGTACAGGCAGGCTGGAACAACTAGAGAGTGGCCTCCGGAGTTCTTTGTGACAAAAGAGTACCGCTGAGGTTAAAAGGAAAATTTCATAAGACGGTGGTAAGAACAGCAATGATGTATGGCATGGAAACAGCAAGCTTGAGAAAGACAGAGGAGAAGATGGATGTGGTAGAAATGAGAATGCTTAGGTGGATGGCTGAGGTGACGAGAGAGGATAGGATCAGAAATTATTACATTAGGGGGTCTACTAAAGTGGTGAAAATATCAAGGAAAGTGCAGGAGGGGAGGCTGAGATGGTATGGACACCTGTTGAGGAGAGATGAGGACCACGTTGGTAGACATACTATGGGGATGGAGGTCCAGGGAAGAAGAAGAAGAGGGAGACCAAGAAAGAGATGGAAGGACTGTGTAAGGGGAGACCTGCGTGAGAAGGGAACTGATGAAGCAGAAGCACACGATAGAAATAGATGGAAATGGCTCATCCGAAACGACGACCCCATATAAAAATGGGAACAAGCTGGGAAGAAGAAGAAGATAGACAACATATGCACTGTTGTCACATCCCTGCAAGTAGGATGAAGGAAAAACTGAGGCAGTCGTTGTGGACAGGATATAGAGCCCTCTTGTCCCAAGTCTTTTATATTCTATCCTGTGCCAACAAACACTGTTCTGGCCAAGACCAACCATAAGAGAATTCTTTGAGATTGGTTGGTCTGTCTTATGGAGCCCCTGGGGGGTCCATGAGAGTGAAACTCCTTTAAGGTCTCACAGCGGCCACCAAAAATAGGTTTTCCTATGTCAAAACTCATTTTTTAAACCATTGCTTTGAACCTTAATAACAAGAAAACAATGGCTGAGCTCAAAACATTTTAAGAAATTAAGTTCTTAAAACACAATAAAAATAGGCAAAAGCAATCCATGCTCTATACTCTTTCTAAGAACCTGAATACTTCCAAAGAAAAACAAAACCTATGTAACAATCCCTAAGTTCTGTGTCAAAATAATGACATCATTTTACATGTACTCTATATAGGTACAGTGAACCCCCCGTATTCGTGGGGGATGCGTCCCACAACCCCCCCCACAAATAGCTAAAATCCGCGAATACTTAAAACCCCTCTAAAAACACATAGAACTGCACATTTTGATAGTTTAAACACAGAAAAACCCTGTAAAAATGCATATACCTGAGTATTTTAATAGTTTTATAACAAAAAGTGCATTTATTCATGAAAATTATATGAAAATACAGTAATTAGTGAATATTTCTCAGTGAAAAATACCGCAAATGGGCGAATTTTCTGCAAATAATGGCTAGATATGTTCCAGAGAAACCTGCGAATGTGTGAGTCCGCGAATCATGAGAACGCGAATACGGGGGGTTTACTGTACTTTCTTAAATGACATAACATACCTTGCCTTCAAGTTTCTGGCCAACAGACTGGCACAATTTGATGGAAATTTCAGCAGCAACATTCTTACCAATAAGGTGGTCTTTCATCTTCTCCAACACAGGAGCTATATCCGCCTCAGTAAGAGTTTTACCTCCAACCAAACTCTTAAACATAGAAAACATACCACCTGCAAAGAATAATTTGTAAATCAGAAACACTTTTGAAACAAAATTAAGAACTCCAGTTACACACCTACCACCTAGAAGGTGAATAAATACAAGACCTGTCATACTCCTGTTTTATGCACTCACAAAAATGAAGTCTTTCTGACACACTAAGTCCTTATAAATACATGTTTACTTGTGTACTTTGTTAAAGATGCATTTACGAAAATATTTTTACTCTAGTTTTTAAAATGAAAGCATTATCTTTAAAAAGATATACTGTAACAAATATTAATATTAAATCCACTTATCAATGAATGTTTTTATATAACAGATACACAACTATCAGTGTGTGTGTGTGTGTGTGTGTGTGTGTGTGTGTGTGTGTGTGTGTGTGTGTGTGTGTGTGTGTGTGTGTGTGTGTGTGTGTGTGTGTGTGTGTGTGTGTGTGTGTGTGTGTGTGTGAGAGAGAGAGAGAGAGAGAGAGAGAGAGAGAGAGAGAGAGAGAGAGAGAGAAAAGACAGCAATCTCATACTTTGAGTAACTTTAATATTCTCACCTGATGATTTTTTGCCTGAAGACTCTTTTTCAGAAGGAATATCCATGTCCCTCAGGTTTCCAGACAGTGTACCAATCTGTGTATTATAAAATAAAACTTTATCATTACTGAATTAAGTCTGCATCATCACAAGCCCATTACAATGACATGGCTAACTTCCAGCAATGCATGAAATTTCAAATGCTTTGTTCAAAATTAAGAAAAAAAAAAAAGCAGGAGTCGGGTAGCTCCACTTGCTGCATGCACACAGGACTCTATGGTACCAAGTAATTAACTGAATCATTCTTTGTGGATCTGCCAACTGGCCAATAGCTCCCAATAGATTCCAACACTTTTAGAACTATCCAGGATTACTGTACTCTGTCATTTTCTTTTCATTTTATTCAAGTCTAATCTTATAATGTTTATAGCAATATGTAATAATGATATCAATGTTTTCAAAGCAAATCTTACTCAGTTTCATGAATGCTATCAACAAGTTTCCTTTATCTGACTATAGGTACAGGCAGTCCCTGGTTATCGGCAGCCTCGGTTACCGGCGATCTGGTTTTACGGCGCTTGTCTAGTGACGACGATAACCACATTTTCGTCACTGATAACTGGTTATCGGCGCTGATCGCCTCTTATCGGCGGCGCTGATCACCGGTTATCGGCGCCGCTAACCAGGGATCAGTGCTATTATCGCCGATTTTCGGTTGTCGTCACGTCGGGAATGGAACCCCGCCGATAACTGGGGACTGCCTGTAGTTACAGAAGTTTCTGCAATTACTATTCTTACACTCATTTGCATACCAATACTTAGTTCTACATGGCATTCGATGTTCTTTCATTGTTATGTACAGTTTTTACAATTACTACTACTTTATAATGCAACTGCCAGTGTCTTAACTGGGAATACATGGTTAGTTTGCTGGTTACCAACTGTGCTTTCAAGACATTTTTTAAAAAGGATTATCATACCATAATATTTGTTGACATATAAGATTCTCCCAAATTTGGTGAACATATTCTGGAAAAAATAAAAAATGCCCATTTTCCATAACTTTCATAATCCTTCCCATGATAGGTTATTTTGAGGCTTCTTACTTATCAGTACTTTAACCCTTATGGGATGGGTTAAATATACTTCAAGCACACACCCAGACTGGGCAAACTTTAAGGTTGGTCAATTTAAGCAAAAAAACACATCAATGGAAAGAGGAAGATATGTGGGGCCTTATATACAAGGCACTCGTAAAAATATGTTAATTTTACAAAGTTATGCATGTTTTTTCTAATAATTTATTTTCTATTTTGTAAAATTATAATTACAGCTCACATAGTATCATAACAGATAAGAACTGAAATCAGTAACAAATTTTGAGTATATTTGTTGTAAAATAATTACGAGATTTACTGAGAAGGGGAGATGCAGTAACTTTCTGTGAGGTATACATGTTTTTTCTACTATTTCTTTGCACTTTTCTTTGCAAAATTACTATTACACTTGACATACTATCATAAAAGATAAGAACCAACAGCAATCCTTGGGTATATTTATGAGCGAATACATAAAAAGACATCCTGGAGCTGCAGAGGCAGTACATTCGCCTCTGAAATCTCAAGGCATACTGATCGATGTCTCTCCCGTGCTGAGCTATTACAGTTTCCATAAGTCATTTATGGACCACTGAAGCGCTATGAACATCTTTCCACTAAATTCACCCAAACCGAATAGCATATAATATTAATACTCATATGAGTTATCCCGTCCATCACTCAAAACCTGTTATAGATACTCATATTATGCTTCTCGTCCATTGCTGTAAGGGTGAAGAAATAGTAAAACCTGTCTTTTTGACATGTTAGAGGACTGGCCCTCTTCTCATCTTCCCTGTCTCTCTGTGTTAGCATTCATATCTGATACTGTACTTTACTTTTAAACCTATCCAAGATATACAACAGTATTATTATTATCTATATGATTCAGCATACAGAAAATTTATCCTATCAATCTCAAAATTCATCATAAATACTTTAACTAACACAATCACACACACATCTGTCTCACTAACCAATAAAGTTTCTTTTCCCTTCTCCCACAAATATATATCACTAATATACCACACCTTTATTGTTCTATATTTCATATGGTACAGTATATGATAATATCATCATTAAAACTGTGGAAACAAATACTGTATCAATCTTTCACTGATCTGGGATGCGATCAAAGGAATACAGGAATCATTAGAGAGTCGTACAGCAAGCCACCAAACTCCTTTGAAAGACATATCTATTGTTTCCTTTCTGCCCAGCAACATGAGAGAAGTGGGGTTGCAACATGAGGTCGAGGTAACCATAAACATTCCCCCAGTGGAAAACGCCCTCTCTCCAACAGATGAAGCTCCCACATCACTGTACACCTATCGAAGGGGACCGATGGACTCCCAACCTCCCCTCCCTTCCTAGTACCTCCGGTGGAAGATAGCTCCTCAGTTAAGATTACCAGCCCTCGTGAGTCTTCAGACCCTTTCTCTCTCCCAAAACTGGCCCCTGGTGGATGATGATGATAATGATCATGATGGGATAGGCAGATGGCAGGCACAAGCCAGTAGGAAAAAGAGAAGAGCTTCTCGCTTACCCGCTGGACTGGACCCCAACAAGCGTGAATCACCTCACCCAAAACCTGAGAAGGGATGTCATGTTGTGATTCACAGTTTGCATTCATCAGTGAAGCTAGACGCCATAGTAGGGAGAGTCGAGTTTCTAACGGGCTCCAACCCCCTTATCTCCCACGATCTCCCATGCAAAATTATACATAAAGTAGCTTATAGGATTACCTGCCTATTTCACCACCTTGATGTTCTTAAAGGCAAGAATTTTGGTCCTAATATAGAAGTTTCAAGGGATTAGGTTCCTCCCCCACCCCTGCGAACTTTCTGACACTCAATGCCTGGGTATGGGTGCAGGACCACAGTCTACCACAAGTGCCAGCCAACCTCCCACCACCAGCGACTGCCCACCCCAACTGGCCAACCCCTCATCCACCCAAGAGATCAATTCATTCATTTCTCAACATCGTGAGTAGCCATGGATACACTAGATATAATTTCATGGAATATTTTTGGCCTCAAGCGGAACATTCCTCTCCTAAACATGTTCTGCACAGACTTCAAAGGCATCATTGCATTGTACAAAACACTCCTTTGGCCACATGACCTTGACATCTGCGATTCAATGCATGAAGACTTCAGAGCTTTCTCCACATCACTGATGCAAGTTACATATAGCATCATAGCTGATTGCCTGAAAGAGGGCCTTTCTTTCCTGTGGCACAAATCTTTAGACAGCATAGTGAATGTGACGCCCTACAGGAGTGATAGATTACTGGGTCTTCAAGTGACAGTAGGAGACTTTAAGATCTTAATAATAAAGGCAGTTCCCGGTTATCGGCGATCCGGTTTTATGGGGCTTGTCTAGTGACGAAAATCAGCAATTTACGGTGCTGAAAATCGCCAATCTCTGCTTATCAGGGCTGATAATTGGGTAATGGTGCCTTTAAATGCCCAACAGAGGCACCTATAACCAAAAATTGGCGATTTCCAGTGTTTTTCGTGCCAAAAATCGCCAATTTTCTGTTATTGTCACGCCATCAGAACAGAACCCCCGCCAATGACCGGGGACTGCCTGTAATGTTTATATGCCCAGGGAAAATAACAATTCTTTTGATCAATACTGCATGACCTAGGTGAGTTACACAGCACTATCCACGATTCTACTGCTGATCATATTTGTATATCTGGGGACCTTGACTCTCATCCCACAAAATCAATTCTATAACGAACTTACTGGCTTCTATCAAAATCATGCTCTCCAAATTAGCAATGTAATACTCCCCCCCCCCCTCTTCTACACTACCTATGTACGGAACAGAACTGACACAATTACAGCCTCCTGGCTGGACCACTGCATCACATCACACCATGAATCGATTGTGACCTGCAAAATTCACTACAGTCTTGCAACAGGCCATGATCACATCCCCTTATGGGTGCCATTCAATAGCCCATCCCTCCCTACCATGAACCCCCTGACTGGTCGCCTACCTGTGGTGAACTGGGGCTTTAAAAACCACCAGAAAACCAGATCCTTTAGGGTGGCCACAGAAAATAGGTTGCAGTAAACAGCTCAACCAACAGACATCTTATTTTGCACTAACCCAAAATGTAGAACTGACCACCATAGGAGAGATCTTAAAAGAATTCTATTCTAATATAATATCCGCTATGCTTTCCTCCAACAGGGATACCTTTAGACTTCATCAAGGCAATGCTTGTAACATACCTGGCTGAAATGACTTGGCTAAAGATCTGTATACACAGTCATGAGAAATGTTTTTACTGTGGAGGCAAAATGGTAGCCTGAGGGAAGGACACTTTGCACTGGTAATGAAATAGGAGAGAGCGCAGTTCAAACTTGTTCTTAAGCACTGCAGACTAAATGAAAAGCAACAAAGAGCAGATGCAATGTCTAAAAAATTAGAATCTGGCCATTACCCTCGTCTTTGGAATGACATTCAATTCCTAAATCCCAAAACTACGAAGCTATCACAGAGAGTAGGAGAGGCAGTCAGCAACGAGGATATTGCTAGAATGTGGGGCGTTCACTTCAGCGCTATGCTGAATTGCATAAATGATCAAGACTCCTTACTGATAACATTCGATTCCATTTCACTGATCGTATTACACCAGGTAACATCAGCAATGCCATAAACAACTTACCCAATAATAAATCACCCAGGTGTGATGGTCGTCCTGCAGAAGCTTTCAAATTCTGCCACCCAACAATCTGCATTTTGCTAGCTGCCCTATTCAATGCATCCGACAAAATAGTTTTAGTGCAAAAATCAGCTCTCTAGCTGTCACAGTTTCATCATTATTACAAAACAAGCACTAATTTTTTTCTTTTGCCATTATCTCAAAACTTACTTTTTTCAAAAATAAATGCTTCAATCTCCAAGACAATTCAACCAAATTCAATGAAACTTTTACAGTGTGTAGTAAACTATATATCTATAACTACAAGTAAGGAAAATTATTATTGAGTTCAATCTTTTTTGTCATATTTTCTAAGTTTCAAATTTTTTTTTTCAACTGCAAATTTTATAAACTTAGAAGTCAAATTTATTTCCTTACTTGTATTTTTTCAGTATTAGTTGTATTATAAGTGGCAAAATTTAAAGCAAATCCCTTCAGTAATAAGGTAGCAACAAGCATTTACTTTATAATGAGGCCTTGTGGCATCAGCGGTCCCCCTTAAACCTTGAAGACCAAGAGAAAATTAATTGTATTAAGTCCAAAACAGGAAAACAGTATAGGAAAATTCCAGTCATATTTCTTGTAAAGGTTTGTCATTAACTGATTCGTTTGATGTTTCTGAGCACAAAAATCATCTCTACTTGTCCAAGAAAATTCTTGCTGGATTTCCTCAAAGTATCCATTAGCCGACTGCAGGGTTTACCTTACACAAAAGGATTCACACATTAACTGAAAATTATAGGTGAATTTCCTTAAAAAACTTCTCCTCAATGGTGCCTACAAAAAAGAATTTAACATGTCAAGGAAAATTCTGGCCAATATTCTTTAAGTGATACTTATTAACTGATGGGTTTTGGAACTAAAAAAAAAAAAAAAAAGGCAAAATTTTTAATGCAACAAGTAAAAAAAAGAAAATAATAAAAAAGGGAAAAAGGAAACTTAAGGTTCTCCCTCCAAGTACAGTTCTTCTGGGCCCAGGGTCTTTTCTTCTGAAGGGCAGGCTCCAACTCCTGCAACTCCCCAACTCCAATTGGATGTATGCTTCTTCCTCGGCGAATGGTTTTACTTCGCAGGGTGTCCTCCCTCCCCACTGATCTTGTCTGATCTCTCCCCATGGGGGAAGGGAGGGATCCCTCTACCAACGTTGCTCCTGTAAGTTGTAATCTACTACAGTGGAGCACCCTACCAAAGGAAAGAAAGGCAGGGGAGTGGTTAAAACTAAGAGTGGCGTTGAGATAAAAGTGAAAGATCTCCCTCGGCTTTCCTTCCACTAGCGAGGAAGTACTCTCTCTCTCCTCTCCTTCCCCAACTCTCAGGTGTTAAAGACTCTCTCTCTCTCTCTCTCTTTCTCTCTGGGACTTGGCTGGGAGGAAGGGGGAGAGAGAGAGGGAGGGATGGGGATCTATAAGGGGCCTTGACTGCTCTACCTACCCCCCTCAACTTCAAAATCAGGGGATGTGGTGGGAAAACTGATGTGGGTTGCCATATTGGAGTCTTGAACCTTCACAAAGGATATCTAGCCACCCTCCATCACGACACTGGAAAGCATGGAAAAGGGCTAAGAGTCAATTCCCTATAAGGACTGCCCTTCTATGGCCTCTCTTCCCGTAGAGGCCATCAGGATGAGCCAACCCACACATTCAGCAAACAAGCACTCTTGTCCGTAATACGACATTACACAGAATGCAGGTCTACAGGAATAAGGGACAGGAGACATACACTTACTGCAGTGTCTATCTCTGCCTGACTACCACCTAAAACCAGGTTTAAGGTTCTCTTCCCTCACTGCCAAAACATACACTGGGAAGGGAGGAGGGGGGAAGACACATACATGGGTACCTAGCAGTACCTTGAGAGGGAACAAAGAGGTGCTTGACATGATTCTCAAAACTAAAATAACTAGGGGGGCCTCAAAGGTATCGTAAAATATTTGTCCTTCGGGCAGACACAGTAGCCCACACTCTAAAAAGCAAAGGGAAATCAACACTGATACACACAGAAGAGGACGCCATGTGATTCATGCCCCTCAGCACAGGTATGCACTTACTTTTTCTTAAGAAAAAAGAGGGGGGGGGGCAAAAGTGATGTACAAAAAGGACTGCACACCATGTTAATGTCAAGGGAGAAACACTTGTGGGGCTACAACCAGAGGCTAAATGCATGAAGGGCACACAAACCCTACAGACACAAAAACAAAACACAGTGAAAGCGAGAGACGATCCAGTGAGCAAGCACAAGCAGATGTGGCTGCTAGCACAATGGACGGGTCAGGGCTAACCCCAGGTCGCAGATGACTGTCAGCCTAACCATTAGTGTTTTGTTTTTAAAGATTAATTGGTGATAGCCGAAGCATGCTACGCGCGAATACTCCATATATGAAAGCATAGGTTTGTACTCATCATGTCGGAACAACTTATTTTTTGTGGGATCATTTTCAGAATGTAGGTGTTTGAATACAAGGTATTTATTTGCACTTGGGGAAAGTTTTTATAAGCAAGAGCAGGTGGCCTCTGTACCACTGTAATGCAGCATTTTCAATATAACTTATCTGCATTTAGTATCATATATCTTTTTTTTTTCCTTAAAAAACAAACAAAAGTTATTTGCTTTAACCCTCTTCAAATATGGTTTTCAAAATTATGCAACAGATCAGGTTTGGACCAATTTTTCTATGATCTCCATTGGGTTCGGGTGAATATATTGTCTGTTTTCAAGATTATAATCTTTAGTTTGCCATTATTTCCATTACTTTAAATATACAACTTGTTAGAGATATGGGTCTACAGTATGATGAAATACATGATCTTTGCCATGTTTTGTTACTGATATAAAGATGACATACTCCCATCCTTTGCCTCAGCAAAGGTAGAGATGTTTGATTCCTTTAAAATTGACACTACCTTGACTCTGAGTTGAGCTATTACAGGAAGAGAAAACTAAAAATCTTCCAGCTGTAAAACATTGGCATTTTTTTCAGTTTAGATTCTCATACTGAAGTAAGCATCAAAATATTTCTCACTGGCCATACATTACAGTAATATCACATTCCAAGTTTTTTTCAAGCATATCTGATAACGCATATTGATTATGAACTCTGGCCATTACATATTAAGGCTTGTCTGGGTGGTCTTGCATTTGATCCATAATTTTCAAAATTTTGTGTGTTTAATGATTATTCTACTATGATCAGACATTGCAAGTTCGCATTACCAGCATGGGTGAACTGGTGAAGAAGGAATTTGGAAAATATTTCCGCGGTAAATTGTGTGATGTATAAGGATCAGGATTTGCCCAATAAGCAAGCTTATACAGCTGACTGGTGAAATTCAAATTTTTATCCTTACTGAAACTGGTATACACTGTACTGTATTACCATATGTCCTATTTGCCATCAAATATGAACACACATAATGGCTTCATCCTTTCATGATTTCCTGTACAACTCTAATCAGTATATGATAGTGACCACTAAACACAGAAAATTCATGAGAAAATTTATGTGCACATATTTACCTGCGACTGGTCAGGAAGAAAATCAGGACGAAAAGAGGATATCCCAGAATTAGAAGAAGGACCTTTTGATGAGTAATCTAGACTCTTTGAATCTTTCCCATCAAGATCCCAGACAGTTGCTTCCTTTCCCTGAAAAATAAGATATCATCTATCATACAGGTTAACAGATATTTAAAGGCAGAGCAAGAGAGAAGTATGGATCAACACAGATGGAAAAAAGAATATCACATAAATAAACTCATGACATTATTATTTACTGGTATCATAATATCACCAACAAGGAGTAAATTTCCGTAATAGAATTTATTATTTGGATACTAACCTACTATTAAAGATAGCTTATATCTCTACGCCAATAGGTAAGTCAGCATTCAAACAACAATAGAACGAGATCACTTGGCTGACCTATTTGACTGTCTAGTACACCTATCTTCCACCAGGTGTGTTTTGAATATTTCAGCTCTAGTCAGAATTCTCCTTTTCAGCCGACTAAGTCGACCCCTCTGAACCTCCCCACAACAGTAGTCAAGTATCAAAATAATAAATTTCATGATAACTTTCATTATTTGGAATGAATCTTACCTACTGTTACAGACAGCTGATTTCACATTTAGAATAGGATTGTGGGTGGTACTGCTAGACAAAATCCACTCAGCCAATCAAGCTAAGGGTTTCTTGCATGAAACCCAAAATATTCTTACCTGACCTGGAATCCTTTCTGGATCTTACAGCCACCATAAAAGTTGGATTCCATTCAAGGAGTAATGCTCTCATGTGTTTGCAGTAAAAAGCAGTCTTGCAAAGAAAACCACTTCAATTCAGCAAGGATGAAAAAGAAGCAGTGTGAAGGCACTGATCATTAGACAGATCAAATTGGGCATGATGCAATACCAAGGAAAGCATTGATCTATAACCTCAAAAAGCAAGCAGCTAAAAACTAACTATATATAGCAGGGAGAACTTTCTGAAATATGTGTAGATATTTCCTCCTAACTATACCATCACGTAGGAAAGGAAAAGTACCATACATTTTCAGTTTTGGTGCATTTAGATCATAGGTGGTTTATTTATTTTTTCATTCAGCATTTTCCTTACAGCCCTTTAAAACAACTTTGATAGAAAGCAACTGTCTTCAAAACATTTTGTTAGGAATAAAATTTCCTGGTGGAAAGCAAACCAGTTTGATGTATGAGTAAAAGCCCTATGGAGTACAGTCTCAATGGCATTAATCTTGAAGTTAAAAAAACAAGAGCTGGACTTGGTATAAATTTTTCAGCTCTTGCTTTATTAAATTCAAGATTAATGCTGAATGAAATAATAAATAAATCACCTATGACCTTTACTGCACCAAAAATGAAAATGTATGCTACTAATGACACTGACCTAAACATATTAGAATCTCTTTCAATAGAAAAAAAAGGCAGTTCCAACTCTACATACACAGTTGCCATCTATGCAATTGTGTGTAGCCAAATCCGATGTTTTACATACTGGCTTTCAGTCTCCTCACCTCCACTGCATGGGTAGGTTCTTGTGTGTAATTTCATGTTGAATCTGTGTCTTTTTTTCTTTTTTATCTCACTCTTTTTATTGATTTTCAGTGTTTTAGTATTTTCAATATTGTTTATATGAATGTTTTTTAAATGCAAAGTTAAACTATTATACTGTCTATGATTATTCCAGCCTTGAAAATGCAACTTTATATGCATAAATATTGTTGTTTCTTTTAACTAAATTCCAGCCTTGCAACCTTTGTTGTTTCTTTTAAGAGTGTAGTCATTTTTGCATCTGAAATAAACACAAACCTCTTCCTTTAAAGGCAATCGATCACTGCCATATCGTTCAATGCAACATACGGGGGAAGTTTAGCGTTCTATTAGTTCTGCTATTATCTTTTATCACGCATTCTTAAGCTACACTTTGTTATTCCATTTGAGAGAAAGTTTTTCCTTAAGTATTCCTTGTTACCCATCACAGTAGGGAACTTGATATACCCTTGGTATATGAGTTGATTAAATTATGACCATTGCCTTTACCATAATCAAATCCTTCGAATTAGCAAACATTAATTTTACGTGTAAAATATTAATTTCTGGAATCACATCTTTTTATAAAAAGCTAGCATCTCCGTGATGTTTGATTGTCCACTATGCCTTTGATAAGTGAATTTAATTATTGCTAGGATAAAGGAAACCCTTTTTAACGTACTAAGCCGTACTGTACTGGAATTTCCCAGTCTTATATATACTCATTTGAGAAGTTTTCGAATCCATTCGTAGCCTATGCTTATCAATGTGCTTACTGTGCTAATTTTATATTTTTTGTGTTCCACCTTTGCTCCATGTGTTACCATTGTGTCCATGAGCAAGCTGTGCACTCGATGTTCAAACCTTATGTGCCTTGTGATTTGCTGCCCCATAACCAGACACCAGTGGGAGCTAGGGGGAGCTAGGGTATCTTGGTAGCAGTACTATATTCACAAAAACATGTTATTCTGCAACCAAAACTAGACACTAGATGCGAGTAGTTTCCATTTTTCGAAAATATGTTGTGGTGAATATCAGTTTTACACATACGTACCATTCAGGTAAAATAATCACACCTCTGCTCCTGTTACCACTATGTTCGTGGGCAAGTTCACAAATTCAAATACACAGACCTTTGCATTCATAGGCTTTGACCCATATTTTGTGTTAAGTTAATTATACCTTTGTATTTGTAGGTTTTGACCCCTGCTTTGTGTTGGAGTAGTCATACCCTTGCATAGTAAGGCTTTGACCCATACCTTGAGTCCAAATTACCTTTGCATTTGTAGGCTTTGACCCATACATTGTGTCACAAAAATTATACCTTGGCATTTATTGGCTTTTGACCCGTGCATTGTGGTCCAAATACTCACACTTCTGCATTGTAGGCTATGACCCATGCATTGTGGTAAGACTCAAATTTTATTAGTGTCCTCCTTGCCATAGAGGCACTCTTATTGTAGTTGGAGCCTTATATGGGCCCACTTTATTATTTTGTTGGCATTATACTCTGCCTAGTTCAGAGTGCCATTTCCATTCCATACAGTTGTTTGCATGGCTACTCATTATTCATTTACATGTGCCTAAGGCAACGCCTTTCAATACAGTGCCAACCTCTAGCAATTCAGTCAGACTGATCACCTACGATAAGGCAGCTAATGCCTATGCCAGGCCTGGACTGAGAGTAAACTATGCTGGATACAGGTTCCAAAAATATTTCAAAACAATGCTAGCCGGATGGCTAAGAGGTCACCCCTTGGGCCAAGCCAAAGGGGGAGCCCTTCTGAAGCATCCCTCCGAAAGAGATTTCAGTAAGGCATATTGTCGTTTGTGCAAAGCCTACGGGCACACACAGTACAGGCGGTCCCGGTTTCTGACGGGGTTCCGTTCTTGCGCGTCGTAACCCGAAAATCGTCGTAAACCGGAAAATCGTTGAAAATCGTCAAAAATCATAAGAAAACCTTACTTTTAATGCCCTGGGTGCATTGAAAACGACATAAACTGCATTATTATTGAGTTTTACATCAAAAAAACCTTCAAATTATGATTATTCTGCCGTTTTGGGGCCAAATTTCTTCCGTCGGATCGCATTTATCGTCGTAACCTCGAACATGCGTCGTAAGCCAGTAATTTCTGATGAATATATTTGAAAAGCGTCGTAACCTCGAACGTCAAATGGCCGGAACCGTCGTAAACCGGGGACTGCCTGTATTATAAAAAGTGCCCTGCAAGAACCACTTAACCAGTGCTTAGACCTGGCACACCTCCAGTTCCTCTGCCGGCTACCCTAGGTATAGGCAGCTTGTTCAACATGCCAGAGCCTGAGACAGTGCCAGAGTCTGCAACTGCCCTACAGCTGTATAGCTTTCAGCTGGGACAGTATGCATTGGCCTGACAAAATCCCAAAGCCAGAGCCGGAACACCAGATTTCAGCTGGATCAGTACACTTTGGCTGGACAAAGAGCCAGTGTCAAGACCTGGGCCTGCCGCAGAGCTACAGCCTGATCACTCTTCCAATCTCCCTTCAGGAGATCCAACTCCCTTTCATTCTCCGTCCGGAGTGGATGGTTTTTCCCGCCCTGCTGTTGAGATACTACCAGTACCAACTGAATGCACTGATCAGGGCAGAACTCTATCCATCATGAACAATGAGCTGTTCCCCAAGTCAACTCCTCTGCCGGAGCCTGCCTTAGTGCCAGTGCCAGAGCACACCCTCAATCTCCCTTCAGGAGGTGTTACAACTCCTAAGTCCCCAGAAGACAAGACTCTGGTGGACAGTTCCCTAAGAGTCAAGTTGATTAACCAAATCCAGGAACTGCAACGACAGTTGGCAGAGGTACATTATCATTCCAGACTGACAAGCACCTTTTCCCTGACCTCTACTGTAACTGTTACATACCCTTCCTCATGTAGCCTACATCTTTCAAATCACTAAAGGTATGGAATTCTTAACTGTTTATGTTAAAAATTGTTATATGTACAGTACATTTGATAAAATATAACGTAATTTACTATAAAGCTTTATTCTAATTCCAGACTGCCCAGCACCTTTACTAGAGCTCCCTCATCCTAGCCTACATCTTTTATAAATTGCTGAAATTAGGTAAGGAATTCATATTTTATTTTTATAGGGTATTTTTGTACTGTTGAACATAGGTCTGTGAAATACCTGAACTGATACAGAACAGTGTACTGTACACATAATCTCCAGTAATTTTATCCTTATCACTGCAGGCTCCCTACACATGCACATCTACATCTCCCACAACCTCGCCTGCGGCTGTAACGGCTTTGAAAATCACTGAAATTTGGTAAGGAATTCCTAACTTTTTCATTTTCATACATTTTATTATTCTACTGTAAAATACAGTATTTATACTTTATTGCCTACAGAACTACTGTATATGTACACCAATAGTAAATTTTTACATTACAGAATAACCTGAATCATGTGGCCACACTAACATTTTTCTAGGGTTAAGCAGCATGGGGTTTTAAAAATAAAGGTAAGGAATTCACTTTTTTTTTCATCTTTTATACATTCTTTGGTATAAATGACAGTACTGTACACCTGTATTACTGTATAATAAAATGTATTTTACTCTTGTACAGTATATGTACAGTACTCTATACTTTATTGCATACAGGACTTTACAATCACTACTGTGCAGTGCACTACCGTATACTTTGTACTAAATTGCAAATTTTTACATTCCAGAACCACCACTTTTTGGATGCAAAACACATCAGAATGTAGGTAAAACATAAAGAAACAACATGCAGTATACCCAAAGGATTAAAAGTACGGCTTTCACTCTACACTATGTACTGATTAAAATCCTGAGCTGATGACATTTTAAAGACAGGATAGCAAGAAATGTCACACAACCAGCAGGTTATCCCAAGAAATAAGACCAAGTACATTGGAAAAATCAATCTAAGATTATATCACGAAAGTCAGAAAGAAATCTACAGTTACAAAAACTACAGTTACCTTTAAATCAATCCTTATTTTTTCACAATTACCTATAATATTCCTTTAACCTCTTCCCGCTCAACCCTGTGTATTCTCGGGTTTCAGATAACCGTCATATTTCAGTAAGCCCGAGTATACTCAAAATTCTGTTATCTCTTTCCTAGCAACTCCCAGTAAACTCGGCTGTTGTTTCTATTAGTCTCCCACTATAGAAAGCCGTTTTCTATGCATATAAATGCCTTTTTTTTTTAGAAAATTGTAGCTACCTTGGCGCCAGTTGGCCATTGGAGACGCGTCCTTTCATCAGGCAGGATTTCCATTGTTTTTCGTGGATTTTCTTTTATTATTATTGATATAACTATCATGAGTAGTGAGAGTTGATTGTATGTTAGTTTTATAAGTTAGTCATTATTTTATTTTCTGCATTGATGAAGTGTATGGGTATTACAGAATGTATAAAAAGAAAGCACATGTTTAATTTTATAAGTTTTTATAGCATAGCATTCCTTATGTTTAAAGAGTATGTTATTGTTGTGACGTCATAGGAAGTGACGTCACAGGATGGCGGGAGGGAGAAAAATGTAAACAAACAAGAGGCGGGAGTGTTGAAAGCATGGTGGAAAGAGGTAGAGAGAGCTCTCTGAAAGGTTAGGTCGATAATGGTTGGGTTGTAAGTCTGTTTGTGGTTTTTGTTGTCGAAAGCTGGATTGCATAGAGTAAAAAGAACAACGTGAACAGGTGAGTGGATCACATAATTGAATAATTTAATGATAGGTTAGGCTAGCAAAATTTTCAAGTGGTAGCAGAGCGTGGTTCGTTAAAAATGGACGGATCTGATGGTAGACTTTGGGAGATGAAATGGAGAAGAGACTGTCCGAGATTTAGCGGGGCACAGGGCAATTATAAAGGATGGAGAGGACAAGTCGAAGATTGGCTTGTGGTGTGTGGAGAAGAAGTGGAATATCCGGGGATAGAGATAAGGATGAGCTTAAAAGGGAAAGCTTTAGAAGTAACAGAAGGAATAGATAGAGATGAACTTAAGGATAGCGAGGGGTCAAAGATAATCCTGTCCAAACTAGATGAAGTGTATCTAAAAGATACGTTAATGGAAAATTACAGTAAAATGAAAAACTATTTTAAAATAGAAAGAGAATCTAGTGAAAAGATGAGAGATTTTATAATTAGGTATGAAAAGGCAGAGTCAGAGTGTAGTAGGGCACTAGGGAAAAGCATGCTTCAAGGGGGAGCAAAAGGTTTTCATGTACTAGAACAATCGAATCTTACAGAAGATCAAAAACAAATGGTATTAGCAGCTTGTGGTCGAGAAAAGTTGGAATATAAAACAGTGTCACAAATAATGAAAAGAATATTTGAGGGATTAGGGAATAGAGAGGAGGGGGAATGGTTAGAATCAGAAGGTTGTGAGAATTTTGGGAAAGGGTGGAAAAACCAAAGATATCGGGAAAGGTGAATCGCGGTAGAGGTGGAAGAAATCCTTTAAATAGAGAAGGAAAGTAACACTGTGTGCTATATGCAAATCTGAATGGCATTGGGCCAGAGATTGTCCTCAGAATTTTCAGAATAAGAAGAAATCAGAAACTGGACAAGAAGAAGAAAAAGTTTATATAGGAAAAGTTAGCAAAATAGAAGAAGAATCTTGGGAAGAGGTTGATGCAATTTTAGACACAGGATGTAAGTCAACAGTTTGTGGGGAATTGTGACTAGCACGCATTGTTGTGGTTTTGAATCAGGAAGAATTGAGGAGAATGAATGATACTAAGAAAGAGTCTAATAAAGTATTTAATTTCGGTGAGTCATCATACAAGTCGAAAGGAGTAATGGAAATACCGGTGATATTGAAAAACAAAAGTTTTATTTGAAGACAGAAATTTTGCAGGGTGATGTACCATGGTTAATAGGTAAGAAAACCATGAGTAAAATGGGGATGACCATAAATTTAAAAGAGAATTGTGTTAAAATAGAAGTATTAGGGAAATGAAGGTAAAGTTACGAGAAGACAGACAGGGCCATTTAAGAATACCAATTTTGAGGAGGGGTGGAAGGGAAAGAGCCAAAGGGAAATTTAAGGTACAATGACGAAGTTACATCTACAATTTGGCCACGGAAGTGGAGATAAAATATGGAAGCTAACAGAAGAAGCACAGTGGAGTGACGGTTTGGGAGAGAAGGAAAAAGAGGAAATAAAAAAGTTACTGACTGACTTAATCGCAAGTTGTGAAGTATGTAAAAGATATAAAAGAAACCCAGCTAAACCAGTAGTGGGATTTTCTTGGAGTAAGACATTCAATGAAGTTGTAGCAATGGATATGGGAGAGATAGAAGAGAGAAAGTTCTTGGTAATGGTAGATATGGCAACAAGGTATTGTCAGGCTTTTTGGATAAAAGACAAGAAACCAGAAACTATTATAAAGACTCTTTTTGACGGGTGGTTTGCGATATTTGGGGCACCTTCTAAAATATTATCAGACAACGGGGGAGAATTTCAAAATGAAAAAGTAAAGAGGATGGCAGAAAGATGGAATATTAAAGTATTAGCCACAGCATCAGAATCTCCATGGAGCAATGGATTGTGTGAAAAGACAGTAGGCATAATCAAAGAAAGCTTAAGAAAGATGAAAGATGATGAGGAAGTGGATTGGTCCATAGCATTAAGATGGGTAGTGAGTGCCAGGAACTGCTTAATAAATAATGGTGGTTTCTCCCTAACCAATTAGTATTTGGGAAAAATCCTTCCTTGCCTAATTTAATGGGAGAAGAAAGTTCAAGTCCTGCAAGCAGAGAGAAAGGTATGGAAGAAAGCATAGTAAGGGATACACTGAATGCAATGCATAAGGCCAGAGAAGTGTTTATCAAAAATGAGTCTTGTAATAAAATAAGAATTGCTCTAAACAAAAATGTCAGAGAACATAAATTTAAAGAAGCAGTAGTGGGAGACGAGATATTCTATAAGAGAGAAAATGAAAATGAATGGAGGACCTGCTCAGGTAGTGGGAGTATCAGGTAAAACAGTAGTGGTTAAAGATGGGGATTCTCTAAGAGAAGTAGCGAGAATACATGTTACTAGGATTCAAAGACTATCACCAGAAAAGGAGAAGATACTTAAAGTAGACAAAACACACAGTGTGAAAGATGAATCCCTTGCATCAAAGGAAGGGAATATAGATGAGCAGGAAGGAAAGATGATAATTGGCTGGAGAAGGAATGCTGATATAGAAGAGACTATAGAAAGAGATTTGGCAGAGGAAACATTGGAAGATGAAGGGGAAAGTGAGGTAACAGAAGAAAGTGAGTTAATAGAAGAGATACCCAAATTCAGAAAGGGAAATAGAGTTAGAGCTATAAACAAAAATACAGGACAAGTAGAAGAGTGGACGATATTGAGCCTTGCAGGGAAAAGATCAAGCAAATCTTGGGCTGATTCATACAATGTAGAAGACTCACAGTCAGGTGACAAGGGATGGGTTGACTTAAGAGATTATAGTCATGTAGAAAAAATTGAAGATGAAGAAGAGGTTTTGCTAGGATTCGAAAATAGAAATGTAATTGAAGCTAAAGAAAAAGAACTACAAAGTTGGAGAGAAAACAAGGTATATGAGGAGGTAAATGACATTGGACAAAAAGCTATATCTACAAGATGGATAGTAACTGAAAAGGTAAAAGGTGGGGAAAGGATATGTAAAGCAAGATTGGTAGCTAGAGGTTTTGAAGAAGAAATGGCTGAATGGGAAAAGATGCTCCTACATGCAATGCCGAAATTTTAAAATTTTTTTTAACGGTAATAAAACTGAAAGATTGGAATTGTTATACGTTAGATGTAAAACCTGCATATCTACAGGGTGATGAAATACAACGAGAGGTATATTTAAAACCACCTAGTGAAGATGGTTGGAGTGGATTATGGAAATTGAAGAAAACTGTTTATGGGCTCAAGGATGCAGCAAAGGCATGGTATTGTAAGGTGGTAAAACTGGTGGAGGAGCTTAAAGGCGAGAGGAGTAGATTAGAACCTAATATATTCTTTTGGAAGAAAGACAATAAATTGAATGGTATTTTATGTACACATGTAGATGATTTTTGCTATGGAGGAACTGAAGGATTTTTAAAGGAAACAATTGGGAAATTGAAAGGAAATTACAAGTAGGAGAACAAGAAAGTAAAAGTTTTAAGTATATAGGAGTAATAGTAGAGCATAAGGAAAATGGAATTTGTCTTAATCAGTGGCAGTATATAAATTCTATAAGAGAACCAGAAGCCAGAAGATTTACAGGTAATAGAGTATTACGACAAAAGGAGTTAACAGAATATAGATCAGTGGTAGGACAGTTGAATTGGGTATCGCTACATACTGTGCCAGAAATATCATATGATGTTAGTGAATTAAGTAAAGCTTTTAAAGAAGGAACGACTCAAGATATGAGAAAGCTGATTAAGATAGTGAGAAAAACTAAGTGGATAATGGGAGAAGTGATAATAAGTGAGTTAGAAGAAGAAAAGATTTATTGGGAAGCCTATGCAGATGCTTCATTCGGGAATATTGAAGATGGTCATACTCAATTAGGTTATGTGATATCATTGACAGATGGTAAGAGGAGAAGCCCTATATGGTGGAAATCCAGAAAATCCATTGAAGCACCATTGAAGCAGAAGCTCTGAGTGTTGGGGAGGCCATAGAAGGATTGATATATTTCAAACATTTGTGGGAAGAGATAGTAGGAGGAGAAAATTAGAAGCACTGGTGAAAACTGACAGTAAAACCCTAATGACTGCAATAAAATCAAGTACCGGAGTAAGTAGTAAGAGATTAAAAATTGATATTGCAGCAATAAGAGAAACAATAGAATCTGGAGAAATAAGTGAGGTGAGATGGATAAAAGGAAAGCATCAAATAGCTGATGTATTGACCAAAGCTGGAGTTTCTGGGGAAAGCATTAGGAATTATGTAGAGGGTAAAGAATTGGAGAATAATGGAGATTAGAGGGGATTAGGATAAGAAAAGGCTGGAGGGGAGGGAGAAGGAGATAAGTGTGATTGTATGTTAGTTTTATAAGTTAGTCATTATTTTATTTTCTGCATTGATGAAGTGTATGAGTATTACAGAATGTATAAAAAGAAAGCACATGTTTAATTTTATAAGATGTTTTTATAGCATAGCATTCCTTATGTTTAAAGAGTATGTTATTGTTGTGACGTCATAGGAAGTGACGTCACAGGATGAAAATGGCGGGAGGGAGAAAAATGTAAACAAACAAGAGGCGGGAGTGTTGAAAGCATGGTGGAAAGAGGTAGAGAGAGCTCTCTGAAAGGTTAGGTCGATAGTGGTTGGGTTGTAAGTCTGTTTGTGGTTTTTGTTGTCGAAAGCTGGATTGCATAGAGTAAAAAGAACAACGTGAACAGGTGAGTGGATCACATAATTGAATAATTTAAGGATAGGTTAGGCTAGCAAAATTTTCAAGAGTGACAGTGATACAGAGTATTATGATGGAATGGACGATTCAGGGAGCGAAAGTGATGGTGATATGATGTCAGAATACTCTGATACTTCAGATGAAGATGATGACGATAATGTTCCTGATAACCAAGGCTGGCAAAGAATAACAATTTCGGATGATAAACCACCCTCTCCTCCACAGCCTGCATTTCCCTTTATTGGTGATAATATAATTCATCATGTATATAATACTGAAGATGATGAAGAAAATACATATATTCAGTATTTTGAGTCATTTCTTGATGACAATATTTTAGACATTATTGTCACAGAGACGAACAAGGAATGCTGAACAAAAGTTGAGTGGAAAATCAGAAACAGAGAAAACGAAATGGCATCCAACATATCGGGAAGAAATGAGGATTTTCCTTAGTGTTATTATGCTACAGGGGACTGTAAAGAAACCTGAAGAAAGCCAATACTGGTCTAAGATGCCTTTGTTACATACACCAATTTTTGCTAAAATTATGCCACATCGCAGATTTTGCAAAATAAAACAGTATTTGCATTTGTCAAATAATAAGGATTTTGACCCTGCCACTCATCCTTGGCCAAAGCTCAACAAAATCTGGAAGTTTTATAATAGCATTGTTACCAAATTCAAAAGTATGTACACGCCTGCACAAAATGTAGCTACAGACGAAAGTCTTTTACTTTATAAAGGACGTCTTGGTTGGGTACAATATTTACCACTAAAAAGAGCTAGATTTGGGATAAAATATTTCATGTTGTGTGAATCAGAATCAGGATATGTTTGGAATTTTGTTATTTATACAGGTCAAGGAACAATGTTTGATAATGATTATGAAGACCTTCCTGTGTCTTCAAAAATTGTTATGACGCTGATGAAGCCATTACTGAAAAAAGGCTATTGCCTTACAATGGATAATTATTATAACTCTCCCCAATTAGCAGATTTACTGACAGAAAATGAAACAGATGTATATGGCACTGTTCGTGTTAGTAGAAAGGAAACGCCCTCTGGATTGAAACGAGAAAAACTGCAGAAAGGCGGTATGGTGGCTTACAAAAGAAGAAAAGTAACAGCAATAAAATGGAAGGATAAGAAAGATGTTGTATTACTTTCCACAGTCCATAACACAGAAATGGTAGAAAGAGAAAAAAGAGGAAAATTGGTGAAGAAGCCTAAACTAGTTATGGACTACAATAACACAATGGGAGGGGTTGACAAAGTAAATCAACGTCCCCAGGATTATCCTCTTATAAGAAAAAGGAGAAAGAGGTATTACAAGAAAATATTCTTTCATATGGTTGACTTCGCATTGTGGAATTCCTATCTTTTGTATCTCAAATCAGGAGGAGAAGCAACAGCTCTAAAGTACCGTCTTCAAGTGATTGACGAGACAATAAAAAAGTACCATACACCTATGATGTCATCAAAAGTAGGACGACCAAGTAGTGTACCTCACCCTCTTCGTCTTACAGAAAGGCACTTCCCAGATGTCGTGCCACCTACAGAAAAGAAAAGTAACCCCACAAGACAATGTGTAGTTTGTAGCAGAAAGCGAGATGCAAGTGGAAAAAGGCTAAGGAAGGAAAGCAGGTACTGCTGTTAAGTGTGTGATGTAGCGCTGTGTATAACTCCTTGCTTTAGGATATATCACACGAAAGATAACTTTTAGGAAAAGATGAAAGAATTTATTTTATTTTATGTTCTGTACAGGAGTAAATACATTTATTTTCAAAATATAAAGCTGAAATAGGTAATAGGGAAAGAAAAGTATTATTCATTATGATGAAGGTAAAACCTTTCAATTTCAATTTGTCCTTTTCTATTACTTTTTCATAAAGGCAAGAATCTTTTTCTTCTTGTGATAATGAAACCTTTTACATTTTCTATTGAAAGTATTATATTTTTGTCATCATATTTTTTTCTTCTATGTTAGTCACCAGGCTTTACTTTTTCATATTGCATTTTTTCATAAATGCAAGATTTTTTTTTTAAAAAATTTGCTCCTTTTATTTTCTTTTGAAGATCAGTTATGTTATAAAGTTTTACATTTATCATGTGTAATTATTTTGTTGTTATATTGAAGAATTATGAAAGAATAAAAATATAGAAGAAAATGCAATAAATATATTCTTTATTTGTTATTTTCCTTGTTTTTTTATAATTTCCAAGAAAACTCGGCCTTGAGAAGTTATGTAATAGTTGAAGACTATCCTGAAAAAAATATTTTTTTTAAGAAATATTTGAGGTGATTTATCACTTTACCATATACTTTAGATATAAACAATAAAAAAATATGTTTCATAAAGACTGGAAGTTGGGATAAAAAATGTGAGAGGGAAGGGGTTAAATACCAAGTCAATGTACAAAGTCAGTCTTGTTTCAGGTTTTAATATGATCATTTTATGACATATAATAAACACTACAAAGAGGTTTATGGAAATGAATTCATATGTAACAATGGGATAACCTCAAAAGGAAGTGAAAAAAATGCAGTTGATGCCACAAGTATTTTCATAAAATGATACACCCTAAAATGAGGTTGCCACTTTGCATTCTCATAGAAATAACAATTCACAGTTAACTGATTAAGTAAATAAATGTTCCTTTCTGATCTTTACCTTTGCCTGCCTCATTCTCTGAATGAAAAAAAATGCATGTACTATCATCTTGCCATGATTATTTCCTCCATTTCATTTGACAAGCAATCTACAATGCATAACTGAAAACAATTACAATGAGGCAATGTGAAAACATCATTCAACTTACCTTCTTGACAGCTTTAGGGCTTTTTGTCTTCTCTGCCTTAGTCGCCTTTGGAGTGCGCTGCATCCTGTTGCGCATTTTTTCTCTATTTTTTTCAAGAGCCTCCTCATCTAGTTCACAGCTTTCATTCTCCTTAACTACTGACACTTCAACCTAAGAGGAAAAAATTGGTCTTAAAACATACAAACCTTTATATAATAAAAAAATTGACTAATCTTATGGGACAAAGAAAAACTAATTTACCTAAAAGGCTCTTTTAAGAATGTTATCACAGTCACACAGTAATAAGGCTTTTTTAAGAAAGGTACAAAAGTCATAAAGTAATAAGCTGTCATAAAAGACAATATCCATGACACTAACAATTCACTAATTTCATTTGCTGAGTGACTAGCAGTTTCTTTCTTCCTTTAAATCTCAAATCTTCAGCTGAAAACCCTAAATGTCAAGGGTCAACAAGACTATAAACCTAAGAGGGATACAAAGGGACATTAGCCTGTAGAAAGAGAGAAAAGTTATAGGTAAAGGTAAGCCCTCTGTTGGCCGACTCGGTAGAGCTTTAGACTAAATATGGGCAATTCCAGGCGCCGGCTGATGAAGAGTTAGAGGAATTTATTTCTGGTGAAGAAATTAATTTCTCGCTATAATGTGACATAAGCTGTAGGTCCCGTTGCTAAGTAACCAAATGGTTCTTAGCCACGTAAAATAAGTCTAATCCTTCAGGCCAGCCCTAGGAGAGCTGTTAATCAGCTCAGTGGTCTGGTAAAACTAAGGTATACTTACTTACTTATAGGTAAAGGTGGTAAATTAATAAATATGTGGCAATTGAAAATCAAACCAATACATCTGAAATTCAGGAGACATCAGGAGAGAGCAAGAATGGATTTGCTCCTTGCTTAAATATTGGATGTCAGATGATTCCACAATTACACTAGGTAAACTATTCTAAAATTTAGTTGTAGCCAAGATAAAACTCCTAGCAAACAGTAGTATTAAACCTGGAACTAGAAAACATCACACTATTTGCTGCAGTAGCCTGCCTAGTGTTGAAAGCAAAAACAGCTAGGTCAAGTAAGGAAGAGTGCCAAGGATATTTGTCATTGTAGCACATGTTATGTAACAAACATAATGAGCTCACTTGAGTCCATGCCACAAGTCAACCTTGAGAGTTGGCATAATAAACTTGCCTGATGACATACCTCTATCCAAGATTTTGAGGCGAGAGTCAGCACTGGAAGATCACACTGAAGGACAGTGCTCAAAACAAGGAAGCAAAGAGTGAAAACAGATAAAATAACCTCATCTGGCAATATTCTAAAAAAGATTTCTGCAAGATACCAACTTTTTGAGAAACAAAGGGAGGCAATATTTAATATATGCTTCTCAAAAGTCAAAATCTCATCAAAAGTTACACCTTAGACATTAAAATTCACTAACATTTAAAACCGTACCTTTCAAAGCTAAGCTGGATGCAAAGACAAAGTGTTCTAGATCAACTAATTATTATACTTTGAGTTTTAGAAGGGTTAAGCTTCATGCCCAAAAGCCTAGTCCACTCATGAATATGTGTTGTTCTCTATTGATGGGTTCTGCAACCACAGACCTTAGGCACAGAGAAAGCAACCACAGACCTTAGGCACAGAGAAAGAACAACAGCTAGATGAGTAGAATCATTAGCATATCCAATCAAATTTCTTTTCCAGATCTTCCCACTTGTCATAGTACTGTACAAACAATAAACAGTAATGGTCCAAGAACACTACCCTGAGGAACACCTGAAAAGACATTAATAAAGCTAATGTAATGGCCATCAACAAAGAACCTTTGGGCTCTGCCGATTACAGTGAACGCCCCGTATTCGCGGGGGATGCGTCCCACATGCCCCCGCAAATGGCTAAAATCCGCGAATACTTAAAACCCCTCTAAAAAACACTTAGAACTGCACATTTTGATAGTTTAAACACAGAAAAACCCTGTAAAAATGCATATACCCGAGTATTTTAATAGTTTTATCACAAAAAGTGTATTTATTCATGAAAATTATATGAAAATACAGTAATTAGTGAATATTTCTCAGTGAAAAATACCGCGAACAGGCGAATTTTCCGCAAATAGTGGCTAGATATGTTCCACAGAGAAACCCACGAATGCGTGAGTCTGCGAATCATGAGAACGTGAATACGGGGGATTTACTGTACAGATTAGTTTAAAATATTTATCAAAGAGTCCCCAATTCCCAATAACTTTAGCTTGTAAATAAGTGCTTCAGGATTCACACAGTCAAAGGCTGGACTAAAATCTAGACTGACCTTGCATGCCTCTGCACCCTCATCAAAGCACTCAGCTAGACAGCAGATATTGAAAAGAGTGTGTCACAATTTCCAAACCCTTCACAAAACCCAATTTGTAATGCTGGTAGCAGGTTATTATCTTCAATAAACCTACAAAGACACTCAGAGAGCAGATTTTAAAATACCTTAGATAAAACAAGGGTAATTGAAATTGGCCTATATTCAGAGGGATGTGAGGATGGATTTAGTTCCTTAGGTAATGCAGCTAAGTTGGCCTACTTACAAACAGGGAAAACTTGCAAGTCCAACTGGTCTTCTGAAACAGTAGAAGTATACCTTAGTTTTACCAGACCACTGAGCTGATTAACAGCTCTCCTAGGGCTGGCCCAAAGGATTACTTATTTTACGTGGCTAATAACCAATTGGTTACTTAGCAATGAGACCTACAGCTTACTGTGGAATCCGAACCACATTATAGTAAGAAATGAATTTCTATCACCAGAAATAAATTCCTCTAACTCTTCATCAGCCGGCCGGGGAATCGAACTCCGGCCCAGCAAGTGCCAGTCTGCAGCTCTACCGACTCACCCAACAAAGAGCTGATGAAGAAACCGTAGGAGCAATGAAATCACCAATCTTTTTAAAATATATGGGAAAGATCCCATTAGGGTCTATGATGCCATAAGTGTCAAAACCCAGTAGCAAAATTTTGACTTCTCTAGACCTGAAGGCCATTGAACACAACTTCGGCTCTGAAAAGCATAACTGAGGCAGCACCAAGGACTCACTACACTATTTGCTCACACAGACAACCCCAGAGTTCTGCCTTCTGTTTAGGGCACTATACAGCAGTTCTGTCAGCTTCTGAAAGAGAAGGCATTCTTGAATCAACTCCAAAGACGGATAATTTGAGAGACATCACCACTGGAAAGCAAGATCTCTTTCATACTCATTATAACCTCTCTCACCTCTCTAAAAGACAACCTGAGTTTGATTTCTAAGAGCAATGAAATTACGCCACAAAGAGACTGATCAATTGTTCCTCCACAAATGATAAACTTCTTTTTTTCATGGTAGGCAAGCTGACATGCAATATTAAACCAAGGCTTATCTTTAAGACAGAACTTGAAGATTTCACGACTTCTCCTCCTGATAATAGTCCTGAATATAATCACTAAGTTTTACTATATTATGAAATGATAAAGTGCATATCTACTGAGACTAATTTTGATGCTTCCTAACCTGCATCATCACTGCAAGATGGAAAGGGCCTCTGCGATATTCTAGCACTCAGTCTTTCCTGTAATTAATCTTTCACAAATCTCCAATCATCTCCAGGTTCCTTACTCATAGTTCTCATCCAAACAGGACTAAGTCTTCTAACTTTTCTGGTGAACACAGAGCCCAAGCTGACACTACAATGTACTATTCTTTCAGGGGTTGTGCCAAACAGGTATATGTCCAAGCCATCTCCATCTCCCTTTCATCATTATTTCAACTACATCTGGCACTTCCATAATTTCCTCATGACATCATTTGTGATTCTACCCTGCCATCTGACTCCTCAGATTCTTCTTATGGCTTTACAGTATTCTCAAATAAACATCTTGTAAAAATTTTTGCTGTCATAACATGATTAATGTTTGTTTGACTGATTGACTGAATTATGGAAATTTGATCTGATGACCTGGCACTGAAACCATTCAGTTACACAGTACCATCTATGATATAAAATTATTAAAAGATAAAAATGATGAAGCAATTACTAATATAATCTAATAACAGATGAAAATAGTTAAATATCCTAAGTGATGCCAATAGGTTTGAAAAATCCACAACACTGTCAACATTAACATCACTGAACACCTCTCCTATGGAATCTGAAATTTTATGTTGCGTTCTCTCATCTACATATTAGGGACTGGTTAAAAAAGATCACATGCATTGGTGGACTATCACCCTCCAGGATGAACCTGTGGGTTAAATGCCTATGACTTTTCCTCAGTCTACTTACCCTAGTCTCAACTCGACAATTTCTCTAGTATGATAATGACCACAAGTCAACTGATTTAAGTTCTTCTCAGAGAAAAAGTCCATTTACTTTGCCATTTTGTTTTTTGACCAGATAGGCCATTTCATATCAGTACAAGGAACTGAGGGATGATAAATACTATTTGTTTGTTCTATATTTAGTTTCAGCATCTGCTTCGCCATTATCTCTCATATCAACATGGGTAAGCCACCAACAATACTGTACTGATCTGTGATGCAATGCAAACCAGCAGATCCATCCCTGATTTTTCTGAGTAGTTGTGTGAGAGGGCTAAACTGTCTAATGGCTATGATAGCACAAAACAAATCTGAGTAAATAATGAAATTGCTGCCATATGTTTTGTTCAAAAGTTCTATAGCTTTTAATATGGCTGTTAATTCAGCTCTAAAAACTGAAGCATTATTGGACAATTCTGCTAAAGGGGACCCATCATAATGCAGAACTGCAATGCCTACCCCCCCATCTGAGTAGAACCTGATAGTCTTGATGAATTTTGTCAAGGGCTAAGCACAGGGATTTCATTACCAACTCAGATAAAGATTTCTGGGTTATGATGTCTTCGTTGAGATGTTTTTAGAAAGGTTTACTAGTCAATTTTTTTCATACATTCTCAAAGCACATATTTAATAAGATCAGATGATGAACTCTTTCAGCAGTTTATGTAAAACAGTCCCAGTTCTTCCTATTCTTAGACTTAAGAGGCATTTGATCAGTGTCCACATATATGCTTTCCACAGGAGAGGTTCTAAAAGCTCCACACTATATACATAAATCCTTGTTATGTATAAAATCCAATTTGTTTTAGTTCAGTTTTATGAGTACTAGAATAAATTTGGCAGCCATGCTCAAAAATTAAATTAGTAAAACCACTGTACAAGTACAAATTGGATTTTTTATCTGTCCTTCAATTAAAACTGGATTCAACTACAGGCAGTCCTCACTTATTGGTGATGTTGGTTAATGGCGTTCCAATTCTACAGTGCTTGGCTAACAACGTCGTTAACCAGACTTTTGGCGATGGTAAGCGATTTTTGGCATCAATAAGCAGTTTATTGGCATCGGTAAGCAATTTATTGGCATCGTTAAATGGTTTATCGGCACTGATGTGTGGTTAATGGCACCAATAAGCAGTTTACTGGCGCTTACGATGTCGTAAAAGCCATTTATTACCATAATTATCGGTGATTTCGTTAGTGGCGCTCAACCGGGAAAGGAACCCCCACCATTAACCAGGGACTGCCCAACATTAAAATATCTAGCAATTTTCTAACTTAGTCCGTTTAGAAGTTTATGTGTGGAGACCCAGGGGGTCTCTTGTCAAATATTAATCCATAAACTTCAATTCATTATTACAAGGCTGAATAATACCATTCACGTTTAAAGTTTACAGAATCTCTTTAGTTCTTCTACGGCTGGAACATACTACGTTCAACAGTCTTTGTAGCAGAAAATTTTAATTCATTCTCCTATGCCCATTCAGTGACAGCTTCAATGGCTCTCTGGATGTATAGTTTTGCTATTTGCTGATCATGCGCAGTACAGTAGATGGCAAAATCATCAACATAGAGAGAACTCCTGACAATAGTCAGAACTGCATTATGATCTTACTGATATCTACAAAAAAAACACACACATTTTGTAAACTTCCTTGAGGGTCTCCTTCCTATTGTTTAAATAGAGGCGATATTTTATTTCCACCTTTTATGTTGAGTATCTCTATGAAAGACATCATCTTCTAATAAATTTTACCATCTTACCTTTGATACCTAACTTATCAAGCTGTTTTATGATGTTAATCTGCCATGTGAGGTAACATACCTTCTCTATATCAAAGAATACTCCACTGATTTGCTTTTTCCTCTGCAAATTTTCTGTATCTGGTTGGAGAGATGATCAAGAGGATAAAAAGTCCTTCTATTCTTCAAGACGCCATATTGACTGAGGTACAGCCTGACCTCTTAAAAGCAGCACCTTTGGTACCAGACCACTGCTGGACCCCAAAAACTCCCATATGATTCAGAAGGACATTCAGTATCTAGAAAACTACCAGAAAATCCTGAAGGATCAGGAGGATAGGGGATTCATAGAGAGAGTGGAATGTTTTAAAACAGAGGAAGACTGTCATTTCTTGGCACATCATGGTGTTAAAAGGGACAGAGCAAAAACTCTATTAAGATAGTATTTGACTGTTCGGTCAGACAGGGGAAAAGTGGGTTAAGCTTGCACGATTGTTTGTGATAGTATCTTGGAAAGATACTATCACCAAACAAACCAATCTAACTCCCCAGCCATGCCTCTTGATACATTGAGGAGGCCTTTGAAAGGATTGTCAGGTAGTTGAGAGATGGTTATCAGTTTCAAGGAGGTGTCACATTGATTTTGTTGAACTTAGTCCTAGACAACTTGACAGAAAAAAATTGCTAAAAAAAAAAAAATAAACTTCTGCTCAGCTCCTCTCAATGCAATCATTCTCTCTATCCTGTGGATGGCTCAAGCAAGGATGTGGCATTTGTCATCAACTCACCTGGTGGGTCACTCAGTCTGATTGCCAACCAATTTCCACATAGGGAGGTAGAACTGTCTGCGACATGGGAGAACCACTGACTTTCAGTTTATGAAACTCCAAACCTGGGCATTCAGGCAATAGCAAGAGATGCATTCATAAAGGTTTGGAACAAATGTAGGGCAATCTACCTCTTTCCTCCACTGTCCCAGATTTGGAAGGTTTTAATCCAACTGCTAAACTTCAATGAAACCACCTACCTAGTAGTAGTATCAAATTGGGCCAACAATCACTGGTTCATTCTGCTGCAACCAAGGGTGAGGAAATTAATCTCACTGCTATCCATTGGATAGCAACAAGGGAAAGTAATCTAGACATCCTCCTTCCTGAGCTGCAACCTTCTGGTACACCGTGAAGACTTCACCTAACACTGCTAGGTACCTGGTGCAGAAACTATGGACTTCATCTAATCCACAATACCAGTCATATGGAATGTGTGTGGTTGAAATTACAATTGCAATCATTCTAAATCTTTTAATCCACTTATCTGAGGGCAAGCACCTTGCCACACAATTATGGCACACAAGGCTGCACTTTTGTTGTAGCTCCCTTCTCCAGTCCTTTGAACTATAAAGACATGCTCCTGCAAGGGCCTCTCTTAACTAGTCCCTGAATAAGTTTATCCAACCCCTGTCGTCCCCTCAATTCAGTGGTCCCAGTGCAACCACAACCGAAATGCTTCAAAAAGGAGCCTTTTTGACAGCCTTGGTGTTAGGAGCCCAGATCAGTGAACTTTGCTCCCTTAGACAGGGACAACACTTCATCACCTGCAAGCCTCGCTGTCACTTGCCCTTCATTCCAGAACAGGAATGAGGACCAGTTAGGGAGGAAATCCTCTATTCTTTTACAGTAGCTCAGCATTACTTTTTTTGGCAATATTTTTCAAAAAAGTTTCTAAGTTTACAAAGTGGTCATCAGAGAAACACTCCTACTGTACTGTGAGACTGAAGAAGTTTATGGGAACCATGAATAGAAGAGGGGAAGTGACCCCTCACATGAATTTACCAGACAGGTTTAATCTGGGTAGCGGGAACTCTTTTCTCAGAAGCTGGGCCATTTTGTCACTAGTCAATTTTTTTTTATACACTCCTCTGATGACAATAACAGTTAAACTATCAAAAAACAGATTCTGATGTGAGAAAACCTAATGTAGTAGCTGCTGTTAATCCTCAAACCCACCCACTTTTCTTGATGAAAAAGCATAGGAATCTTTGGTGTCAAAAAAGCATAGGAATCTTTGGTGTGGAGTTTCTTCAACAGACCAGGCAAGTAATGGCGGGGCTTGACCAGCCTGTGCCCAATTTTCACATGTGGAAGAGGGGTGAACAGTGATCTTCCAACTAATTGCTGTAAGTCAGAATGAAGAGCTTTCCAGCCTAAAGTCCACTTAAATGACATAACTGGTGTTAGTTGGTCTGTCTTATAGAGCCCCAGTGAGACCATAAGGCTAACTCCTTTGAAGGCAAACAGCACTGTCAAAGAATGATTTTCCTAAAAAGAGAAAGCAAGTCACACACACACACTCAGGCATGACCAGCAGATGATCACAAATGTACTCGTGTATGCCTTGCAATGTAAATATATTAAGTTAGGTACAGTTCACAGGAATATCTTTAGCCTGATAAAAAAAACTTTAGAACTAAACCACTAAACAGAAAATACAAAAAGAAAGTCTTGAAACTGCATAAGGAGTCAGAGGGGAATTGGATTAGAGACCCTGAATAGGATACTGAGTATTTCACAAAAAGAGCAATCAAATTTTCAACTGGTCATATAGCAATAGTTGCCTACACAGTACAAGGATCAAGTACATAATTGTGATTTTCTAACACAGTGTTTTATAAGTTGTCACTCTATAAGACCCCATAATAACAAAAAATTTGAGAACTAAATTATGAAAAACATTGGAGAAATCTATAGGAAATGCATTGATCACAGCCATCAAACCACCTTAATTACCTATTTAAAAAAAAATTTACGAACTTACATCTTCTATATCTTCGTTTATGTCTTCCTCCTCTTCCTCCACATCCTCAATCTCTTCAATCCTGCTCTGTTTGCCTGCAGTCACAAATCAGTAAAACGGATCTTTAGTTTATATTACCTGCACAAAATGCATTTCAAGTATATATTTTATATTTCTAAGAATAAGAATATATCAACTTTAATCAAAAACATAATGATATAAGTCAACATAACTCAGTCCTAATGAATATAGAGTAGTAGGGTAATATAATCAGATTATCACTTACTATTATTATTGCATTCACCATTTCTCTTCTTCCCTTTACCTGGAACACAGATTACAAGAACCATCACCAGTGTTTATGTTAAACTGTACATGCAATGAATTAATTAAAAGCAATGTTCACTGTTAGTTTGAAGTAATGAGTAGAGTATACCTTAATACAATGTAACATTTAATAAAACAAACTACAAATTTAGTTATTTTCACAGGAAAAACCTTGGTCATACCATGTTGCCATGTCCCTCATCCAAATTCAACATGCCTGACATACCCAGTAAAGCAAAACAAATTTACTTTAGTATTTGCAATATACATATGTTCCTAAGATAATTAAATTTCCACACCATTGTTCTTTGAATAATTAAGATACTAAATACTAATGCACAGTACAACCAATGAACAGTTATTCCAGTTTTTACACTAGTAAATCTAAATAAACATTTTGGGTTATGAAATACAGTTGCAAAATTATTTAAGTGCTTTTGAAATGCTGTCTTGTAAAATATAATGAAAAAACAATTAAAATAAATGACTGTATACTGTATGGATAAAATTACATTCATGTATGTATTTCCAAATGAAGGCATATATGATTAGGTTGTATCTTATGTAATAAACACTGATATTTAAAAATCAAGCAGAATCTATTAAAATAGAACTATGGCCATAAAGATTAAAGTATAAAACAAAGTAAAAACAAACCTTTTATAGAAGGCCAGTTTCTGAAATGAGTATTAAAAAATGGTACAAAGAAAACTAGATCTTTTTGGTCTTCAAAGAAAACTAGATCTTTTTGCTAAAGACCAACTTCTGAAACATATCTATAAGTGCCACTAGAATCATAAGCACCTAATCCACCAAGGACTTTGGCAAGTACATATCTGCCATCTATGTTTATGGTCCTCCAGATCTGGGTATTCAATTAACGTGTCTCACTTTTAAAGGAACAATTAATTTTAAAGGAACAATTAATTTTCAGCCGTCATAAAAAACCTGCATAAATTTAATGTGAACTACTCGTACGAGGCAACTCCTAGGCATACCGCTATACCTCCAAAGAAGATTTCCCACCTGTTCCATTACAGCATTCTTGCCTTTTATCTTAACAAAAGTTATGATTCTTGGCAGGAAATCCTTGCATAAAAGGTGACATCCTGAAAGTAATTCTACTGCACCAATGCACCTACTTTCACTAACCGGTCAGCCTCTTCATTACTGCTCCCACCTGGAAGAGGAGGAGGAGAATTGCAAAATTCGGCATCCTCCAACCTTCTTTTTCCCCTAGGCCTTCCTTCCGGGCTAAGGGCTAGCTGGAAGCCTAAGAGAAATAGGATGACTCCTTACTGTTTCCTGACGATGAAGAATTCAGAGAACCTAATCAGGATTTGGAAGAAGTATGGCTTTTTCCAAAGTCCAATGTCAATGGTGTGGCCAACCATGAAGGTTTGGCTGCAGTCCCCTTCATAGATCCGAAATTTCTCACATACTTCTTCAGATTGTCCTGGGAAGTCTTAATATCAGGCAAGGTTGACCAGGCAATGCCATATTCTTCAATTATACATGCCTAGGTCCAACCTTGCTTCATTCTCTCAACAATTTCTAATTTCTGTTCAAGGGTCAACACTTTCCTCGCAAAAGGAAGTGGAAATGGAACAACGCGAGCTATGAACCACTTAAATATTACAGGGGAATCAACCAAATCATGGCTGAAATCTCTTAAGTCTAAAGGGAGAACTGAAATGGAAGAAAAACGGCAATCTACGGATGATGGTGAGCTGAAAAATACCAGAGTTGACATACCAAGGAACACCAACAATGACGTCACAGAATGCTGGTAGCAAGTACTGGACGGCTGGAGAGAGATGGCTGGTGGATGAGGAAGTTAGAGGATTCTTACATGATGTTACAAATAACCATTATGACAGTCAGAGCCATCTGCACAACACTTACGAGGTGATTGCCGAGCAGTGAGAGCCGTTCCATCACCAAACTAACTCACTCTAAATAAATGAGCAGTGGAAGAGGAAGGGCCGCTATTACAAATAGGAACAATTGTCACAAGGTGACGAATAAGTGGCAATAGAGGGAAAACCGAGTACGAGGGGGGAGCAGATGATACAGGGCGAGTAAATGATAACAGAATTGACACTTAGTCAGAAACTATTGAAGTAAATGTAAAACGTCTGTATCCCTAAATAAGTCTACCAGTTCACATATATCATTATCACTTTCTCTAAAATGGATGGTACATGAACCGGTGAACATGAGCACTAAACTAACAAATAACTCCTTTGGAGAACACATTGAATTCGAACCAGAAGACGGTTGAGAGGGGTGGCGAAGGGCACAGACCTTGATCCCAAGACACACCCTGGTTCCCTGTCTGCGGAGAAGACCAACAGACTTAGGGCAGTTCAGAGGGCGGGCTACAGACAGATGCCAAAGCTTCAACACATTCTCTTCTCGCATGGGGAAACCGATAAAAGGTCAATCACTGGGGGGGGGGAGCAATCTTGCCCTAATACATATTGTCAAATTCTGACCATAATGAAATATTTCTCAATTACCTATTATTTTTCTCATGAACCTCATAGGGAGCATGAGAAGTGAGGGAGGAATTAACCTAGGCTATCAAGTAGGCTAAAGAGGGAGGAGAAGCACCACTGGAAGATAAAAGGAAAAGGAAAAGACTGAATAGGCTTACGGTCTACCCTAACTTATTGTCTATGTAATCTATCAGCCTCTAGCATCTCCTGATACTTCACAAAATTTTCATCATCTCATCAGATCACTCATCTTCACAACCAGAAAACCTCACTCATGCCTCACCGGCTAGGCTAACACACACGTGGCCATCATGCACAACCGAAAAACTTGGTTTCCACAAACTCTTTCCTATACAGCCTAATGCTTTCTTCTCTGTTTGTTGCTGATGACATGTTGCAAACCCGAAAACAAGCATACAGTAGTACCGTACACGAGAAAATCAGCCAGAAATCATCAAAAGTATTACTAACACTGATTCACATCATCTGTATACGGACATGGCATGAATAATTCTGACAAGAACATAAACATTCCAATGCCACTTGGTGGGAAACAGGTGATTACAGAGACAGTCCTAGCAGGTTAGCCAAGCACCATTCTTTTTTAAATGCCGATCGTGTGGCACGGCACGAAGAAGTAAGCTAACTTTAACAGTAGGCAAGATTCATTCTAAATAATTTAAAACCATCACAGCATGTTTGTAAACCTACACAAAACATCTCTCTGCAACAAGTCAATTGTGCTACTCACCTTTCTTTAAACTATACTTATCTTTACCTGAAGGTAAAACTGAGTTTCATCTTTGTCTCTGCAGTCATAATTGGTCCTTTCTCGAGAAAGAAATACTAAACGATAAGCACACTCACCTTCCTTTTTCTTCAGAGGTTTTCTTGGCTGATCTCCACCTCTTTTTTCAATCATGGAAGAGACAGTTTTCTTAGATTTTGCCGACTCTTCAAAGCTTCGAGGTTTCTTTACTTCTAATTTTACCATTCTTGAAGTCTCCTCTGCTTGCCGAAGAATTCTCTCATATTCGCTAGAGAAATCAAAACTCTGCCAACAAAAACAAGACAAGTTTCATAAGAAAAACTTAGCATGAAAATTGAGTCTTTTTCAATATATTTACCAATAGTGCATAGGAAAAGCTAATAAGAAGAAACATATGCTATACACTCATATTCATATAGTATAAAACTCATTCAAATCACTGGACTGTACCTGATAATATAACCCATGTCGCAGTTCATCTCTGTATCGCTCTCGAAACTCACGCTGGATGTCTGATAAAAATTTGTCCACATACGACAACTGTAATATCTTCTGGTAAACAGCAACAAACAGTAAGTCAAATTCATTATCTAACTGTTCTTTGATAGCCAGGCTGCCATGACTGTATATCCCAGACCCTCCTCTTTCCTGTAGGTAGAGGCCATATTTCACATAAAAATTCAAAAAGACAATTATCATAAACAATTGCTGCAACGCTTTGCAAACTTAAAATAAATTTAAAAAGTAATTTGTATTTTTCCTAAGTATACAAACTATAGCTTTGCATAAATGGGGAGTATCTACTACACTATGCATGTGTTAGCTGTGTACTGACTGACAAACAAAAGAATAATGCAGGTAGCCCTTGGCATGTTGCCCTGATCTCTCATGGCCTACCCTCGACATTGTAGGGTCCGGCCAAACTTCAATCCATAACAAAAAGGTAGATCTGGAACAAAAAGGGGTCTACCCCCGAGACTTTCTCTGAGATGCATGTGCGGAGGCTAGATCTCTGCCAGCTCACTTCATGCTCCTCTACATTACTGTACTGTGGTATAGTGTTTCGTGTGTACCTGTGTAATTCTACGTCTTTGTTCGCAGTGTTAATCTGTGAATCCTTGTGAATCGTGCCCAAGATGCCTCCTAAACGTCCTGCTCCTTCTAAGGCAAAGAGCCTAAGCGCCAGAAGAAGGTCACGGCGCTCCAGAAGGTAAAACTTCTGGAAATGTTGAAAGAAGGCAGGAGTTACGCAGCTGTAGCCCACCATTTTGGTGTGAATGAGAGTACCATGTGCTACATCAAGAGGAAAGAGGCGGAGATAAGAAAGGCCATGAGTGTTAGCTGCTTCAGTAGTGCAAAAACAGTTTCTACAGTGTGAGATAAGACCATCGTGAAGATGGAGTCGGCATTGGTGTACTGGATAAATGTCTGCCGTAAGAACATCCCCCTTGACACCACATCATTTGTGAGAAGGCATGACAACTCTACCGGCAGATTTCGACTCTTACGAAAGGCAGCAGCACGGAAGGTGCCGATGGACAGGAAGCAGACCACTTAGGCTTCGACATACCCACCAGAGAAGAGGAGGAGCAACAAGCAGGACCATTGTCAGCTCCTCAAGGTTTCCAGGCCAGTAAAGGGGGGTTCCATCGTTTCCAGAAGCAGTTCTAACTGAGGAAGCAGCACTAGCAGACACAGAAGCAGCCACAAAATATCCTGAGACCTTCAAGAAAATCATCATCAAGGGCTACCATCCCTAACAGATGTTCAATATGGATGAAACTGGTTTGTTCTTTAAGAAGATGCCCCACGGACATACCTCATGAAGGACAATGCAGAGCCTCTGGGTTCAAGGCCCTGAAGGACAGGGTTACCCTCATAATGTGTGGGAATGCAGCTGGCTTCATGCTGAAACCAGGCCTCATTTACAAGGCTGCAAACCCCAGGGCCCTCAAGAATAAGAACAAGCACTTGCTGCCTGTGTTTTGGATGCATATCCCCAAGGCCTGGATCACCAAAGTCCTAACGGATCACTGGTTCATTTACAGTTTCATCCCTCAAGTTACATGGGGTGCCGACAACTGAATTTCAAGGAATTGTTGAATTTTAGTTATTAACATTTTCCAATTGTTTTATGTCTAAATAAACATGCTGAAGCGATAGTGCTAAAAAAAATTTTTTATTGGTTTACTGACAATTTTGTTCATTGCTTTTATGACACTATGAACCACAAATTTAAAAAAACTTGCAATAAAGTCTGTATGAATAATTCAGGATAGGATTAAGTAAGTTATACACCGTTTTGGACTGTTTTATGTGTAAATAAACATATCTAGAAATGTTATTGCTGAAAAATTTTTTTAGATTGGTTCATGGACAATTTTGTTCATCAGTGCGAATGACAAATTGTAAAAAAAAGCATGTAAAACAAGTGTGAACAAAATTTATTCAGAAATAATTGTCACCCACTAAAATATCCCATCCTCTCTACTGGACATGTCAGAGGAAACAGGCTACAATGATACAGAGATAACTTTCTCTAGATGTCCAGATTCTCTCAGGAGTTTTGAAAGTCTACAAATATTTTTCTTTTGCTGTTTTCTCAAAACTTACTTTTTTCAAAACTAAATGCTTATTTCTCCAAGACTGAACCAAATTCAATGAAACTTTTACAGAGTGTAGTATAACTACAGTGTATATCTTTATTTGTTGTCAGGAAAATCACTTTTCTGTGCAACTTTTAATTTTACATATTAATATTGAAAAGTGATGCCATGAATTTTTTTCAACTGCAAAACGAACGAACTTATCGAATTTCTAAATTTCTCCAAAAGAGAATTTTCATTATTAGTTGTAGAATAAGTGGTAAAAATTCTATGCAAATCCCTTGAATCATAAGGTAGAAACAGTCATTTACTTTATAACAGGGCCTTATGGCGTTGGCGCTCCCCTTAAGGAATACCTCAAGGACTTGGGCATGTTGTTCAAAGTGTTGTTGATTATGGATAATGCTGGTGGCCACCCTGTGGATCCTTATTATGAGGTAGTCCAACTTGAGTTCCTCCCTGCCAACACCACCTCTCTCCTTGCTGACGAATCAGTGTGATCTCTGAAAAGGTCTTTTGCCTCCTACCCAAGGACACACACACTGGGGATAGGAGGGTTTAAAAGGTCTATCAACATTCGTTCTCAAAAAAGTAAGGAAATTTCCCACCAAAAAGTTGAAGGGCAGTCAGGCAGAGAGCAAAGAACAACGTCCGCATTCTACGACGGCCGAAAGCAAATTGGAATGTTTACATCCAGGCAGGCGGTACCCCCGCGTCCCGGACGGTAGTTACCTGCCTAACCACCTTGTTTGAAGTTCAACAGCCATTTCCAGCCTGCGCTGAAAGTAATTCCTAATGTAAAGGACCGAGGGTTTGTATATTGTGTCGGAACGAATTCACTTTAAATTACCTGTGGAAGGTACAGAAAATTTTTATTTTTTTTCTTATACATGAGTATTTGCCTTTCTTTCTTGTTCCACTGATGTATTTTTTTTTTTTAACTGGCCAACCTTAAGCTTAAGCCAACCCAGTCTCAACGTATTCTTAATTTATATTTTACCTCAGCTTGGAAGGGTTACATTTCCCTAATATACTTGATACAAAAAATTATGGCCAATATAGACGGAGGGGTCAAACGACCTGGCGTAGGATACTCCCTCAAGTGTAGTAGGTACTTCAGAAGGGATACAACCTAACCAGACACACCTTGAGTTAATCTAACCATGAGAGCCCATGCTGTTACTTGGTCAGGGGGGCTCCGCCCACTCTGGACCCCACCAAATAAGTTGTGACCCCTGTCTGCATAGGCCTACTACTACATTCCTATGTGGTTGGTACTAAACAAGAGTGGTTGGGGTCACTATTCAAGCAAAAATTAAACATCTCCCCTTGGTTACCCGACAGTGGCAGGGTGCATAGCAATACAAAGTGCGAGCAAGGGTATTTCTAAGTAAGAGCTCTGCATGGTCTATTACCTTGGAAACTGATTTTTTAGTGTTGCTGGTGAAGGAAGTGGTGTTGTTTATAATTAGTCAATTATTATTAACCACATCTACCCAACATGGTTGGGGACTCTTTGGGAATGAGGGGTTTTGGAAACAGGAGAAAGACCAGACTGCCATGTTGTTGTTATGGAAAGGTTTCGCGCATGCGAAAGTCATCAGGGAGCCATATGTTTAACCCAAGAGATGCTAGGGGGACGCCACTTAAGGACGACGGCAATATTATGCATTTGCAACTTCAGTAATGGAAACAATATTTTCTTGCTCATTTGTTCATTTTAAAAACTTACATTTAAAAAGACTATTTTTTGGAAAGAAAACATTTTTTCAAGAACCACTTTTTAGTTTTGGAATGCTTCGTGCAGAATTTTCTGAGACAATTTCAATTTTTTTCATGACAATATTACTCCTTAGCTATTTAAGAAATACCTAAAAAAGTACAAATATACAACGGTTATTAATTGGGTGAATGTGTGTATGTATGTTAACTGTTATATGTGCACTGACTTTAAAACCAATATTACTATTGTCACTGTCACTGTAATTATCTATCTCGATATCACTATGTGATGAAAATGAATAGGCATCATCATCAAAAGCCATTTTCTCCAAAATTCACAAAATAAACAACTTGAGGATACAAAAGCCTCCCTGGTCCTGCCCCCAGGCTGACAGAAGGTTTACAGTTTTGCAATTTTTATACCTACAATTAAAAGAAATCTGGCATCTTTTATGTCCAAGACTGAGCCGAATGGCTGGCGAGACTGTTGACCTCACTCAAATAGAGCTAAGGGGAGAGAATAAATTTACCGCAATATTTGAAAATAAAGCTTTGATATCATCATCATCCTAGCGCAACGTATAAAGCGTCGATTCTAGCAATGCACAGCACCTTGTGGGTTAAGAAGGCATTGGCTAGGGAAACCTATTATAAAAGGAACTATACTAACCTAACATTTCCTAACCTAAACCGAGAACTATATAGTAGCTCCGCTGCAGTGACTGCCTTCTCATGTAACTTTTTCTACAGTTTTTTGGTTGCTAATTATGAATTTACCTTTAATTTTTGGCGCTCGAGTGTAATTAACCTGTAATTAACCCTGAAGTCCATCCAACAAGGGGTTTCCATACATGATCTTCACAAGACAGAGCAAGGGCATATGCGTCTGTTTCGAATGGTTCATATCCCGTCCGGCAAGGGCAATAACTTGTTAACATATGGGTACCCAAGCCACCACCCCCCCCAAGGCCAGTACTAAACACAGCGAAGGGACATTCCATTAGGCCGACAACAAAGAGATGCACCGACAGTATCAGAACCCCTAAAAGTGCAGAAAAAACCAGTCGAAAAGGTAAAAACAGGTGCGGAGCTAATATATAGAATTACTGAACCCTATTACAAAAGGAACTATACTAACCTAACATACCCTAACCTAAACTGGCAGGCCATGTTACTTAGTAGCCCCGGGTGAAGGAAAGGTAAAATTTTATAAGGTGCCAATAAGACTCCAGCCAGCCATTTTTGCATGAAAAACCATTTTGAGTTTTTCATGCAAAAACGACTAGGAAATAATAGGGCACTAAAAGAACCTTAAAATACCAATATAACTTCACCTACGGGTGTTGACTGGTTACAATTTTGCCGTATTAGCTATGGAAGGGGGGGGGTGTTCTTACCTTATGTTGTAAATTTTCTAATTTTTTATTTATCATTTGCGCATGGTGTTTATGGGGTTCAAAATAATGAGAATGAAGGGCTCTTTTCAAAAATGTAAGTTACAATTTCATAGTGTGTGTTGGCAACTTATAAAATAATACCGAAGGAAACCACTTTTTACCTAAAGCTCCCCTGTAACTCTTCTGCACATACAGGACAGCATTCCAGGATGTGTACAACTTTCGAGGTTAATTACAGTCGACTAACAAAAAATAATGGTAAATTCTTCAAAATACTAGAAAAATTAAATTTCCAAAGTAATACCCCATACAGAGCTATTGTTTCGTTCTGCCCTCAAAATCGCCCCTCGTTCCCTAGGTTAGGCTACTAGCCCAGTCACAACCGCCTAGCCTGTAGTCTGTAACCTAGGCTAGAATGAGCAAAGCACAGAAACGAGGAGCTTGCACCCACAACGTTAGTTGAAAAAATACATAAAACACGAGATTAAGTCTGACAACGACCAGGTAATTAAACTAATCTGATTAGGCCAGAAGAAAAGTCTTCCTCGTCGTTTAGGCCGAGACACTCTACTGACCTGTAACACAACGTTTCTAATTAACGCATTGATGGCATCTATAGACGTTTTCAGCTGTTGTGCGGCATCTTGAAAATACCATAGAACCAAGCCGCCTTTGGTAATTACAGCGAAAAAGTCCAACATATTGAACTAGGAAACCTCCGTTCACATACAGGACACTGTTTGTTTTGAAACGATCTTCACTTTTTCTTCCGTGCGACAGACACTGTGCGTCATACAAGTTAAGTAAACTACTAATGAAATTAAATGTGGAAAAATACCAACATTACATCTAACTGAGAAGTCATGTTGAATAACTTATACTTGATTAACATTACATGTACATTTCGCAATAGATTAATGTTCTAAATACTAAGCAGGGATTTTTTTGCATTCTGAGGGTTCCTACGTTAGCATATTAATTTTCTGCATATTGTTATAGGTTATATCATTTACAATTAGTATTGCTTCTGCTCTCGTCTACCGGGAAAATGGACAAACTGTAATGTAACTATAATAGAGCAGCGTATTCAACCTTTTTTGATTCAACATGGGAAAGAGTGTTACCCTACGAAACTTCGACTTCTTGGTGACTTTCTATTTCAAGGTATGAAAGCGTACTGTAGTTAGCAATTGAGCATACATTTCATGGAAGATACTACTTTTGCACTAAATTATGTTCATTTAAAGCATATACCAACATTTTTCAATGAGAACTGAAGTAATTGAGAACATACACTACTTGGCTTATAATAATAATAATAATAATAATAATAATAATAATAATAATAATAATTATTATTATTATTATTATTATTATTATTATTATTATTATTATTATTATTATTAAAACTTCTTTCAGTTTTCTTCTGAAGATGGAAAGAGAAACCCACAAGATTCCTGTGTATAACTTGTTTACTTGTAAATATTTACATGTTACTTTTAAACTCGAGTGTTTTCAGGTCCTAACCGTGACCCTCTTTCAAGAGATGAGGTAATCAGGCTGGTTCAAGGCCCAGCAATCTTCTGGAACTTCTTCTCCCTGTGCTGTCATTTAAATGATGGCTGTCCTGGTTTCCATTCTCTTGAGAGTTGTTAATCTCCTCCTGACGGTTTGATATCCTGATCTGATGGTCAGTGGTATTAACCCCTGTGGTACGTGAGTAGTTACCATCGGTCTGTTGGGCAGGAGACCTAGCCTCCAGGTGAGAAGGGTCGATCTTAGCTTCTTTTAATATTAAAGATCGGCTTATGGGACCTTCTGAGGTAAATCCTTTGTTTCCTTCTATCACTTTAATCTGTCTGATGAGTGCCCCTTCCACAAAAGCAATAACATCAGTCATAGGAGGGTAGTGGAAGGAGCACTCATCAGACAGATTAAAGTGATAGAAGAAAACAAAGAATTTACCACAGAAGATCCCATAAGCCGATCTTTAATATTAAAAGAAGCTAAGATCGACCCTTCTGACCTGGAGGTTAGGTCTCCTGCCCAACAGACCGATGGTTAACTACTCACATACCACAAGGGTTAATACCACTGACCATCAGATAAGGATATCAAACCGTCAGGAGGAGATTAACAACTCTCAAGAGAATGGAAACCAGGACAGCCATCATATAAATGACAGCACAGGGAGAAGAAGTTCCAGAAGATTGCTGGGCCTTGAACCAGCCTGACTACCTAATCTCTTGAAAAAGGGTCACAGTTAGGACCTGAAAGCATTCGAGTTTAAAAGTAACATGTAAATATTTACAAGTTATACACAGGAATCTTGTGGGTTTCTCTTTCCATTATTATTATTATTATTATTATTATTATTATTATTATTATTATTATTATTATTATTATTGTCGAGAATTTCTCGATTTATATAACGGTTCCTGGCCTCTGTTCCTGGGCAAGGATAGAAAGTCTAATGACAATGGCTTCGACCCAGTACAATCAGGTGGTGGAAACATAAGACGCGAGTAAATTTTCTAAATTTTATTACGAAGATAAACTATCATACACAAAACATACCCGAGCTATTTAAAAATTACGTTAATCTAACAAAAATACAAGCGAATCCACAAGAACTTTAATACAAGCTATAACTGGGTTTACAAAATTCCAGTGACCACGAACTCAAGAGAGAATAAATAATCACAGAAAAGGAGATTTTACAGAGTTACTTGAAAGCCACGACCTTGTAAATATTGTGAAAAAAAGCGACATCATTACTGAACCATACCATTGACCTAGTGATATAAAACAAAAGCAACGAGATCGTGAGTGACATACAAGTTGAGCCCGAAGGCGAGATATTTCCAATACTAAACTAGTTACATTTAGTATAAATATCTCGAAAGGCTATACACTGAAAAAAACTATCACTTACAGAAACAAAACCAGCTTTAAAGCTGATGAATTTATTGTTGAGAGCATAAAGAAAATAAGAGAAACAAGCCAGGAGCGCAGGTGTAATTTGAGGAATACCTTAACAGGCGACCAAGTATCTGATTGGGTGCCCAGACGTCCTGCTTTAGGAAGGACAGTCCTGTTTTTGACCATTCTGTCCTCTGTCCTGCTTCACCTTAAGAAGGATGCTAATTTGTCCTGCTTTTTGGGTCTGTTTAAAAATATATATATTAATACTAAAAATATAAATAAATACAAATACATATACTAAAACAGTGAGAACTGATGGTTACAATAACCACTGATTTTTTTTCATTAGGCCAATAATTTTATATAGTGGCTGAATAAAGTGTCTGCATACACTGCTGATAATGCAAGTGTAAACTATGGAAAACACGACAGTGTATATCAGAAAATTAAAATGGCTCAAAAGAACATTGCTGCAAACTGTCTGGCTCATATTTTGCACAATAAAATTTGCTACAGCTAAACTGGATATTGATGTTGAAAATACTGTGCTCAAAGTTTACAGCTATTTCAGCATTTCAGCTAAAGGAACAGCACAGTTGAAGGAATTCTGTGAATTTGTGGAGGATGAGGTTGCCAGTTGCACTCTATTGCGGCATGTTGTGACTAGATGGCTTTCCCTTTTGCCAGCTATTGATAGAATATTTTGCCAGCTATTGATAGAGTACTTAAGTGTTGGGAAGTCCTAAAAAGTTATTTCCAGAGCATAGGTGAAGAGGAGTGCCCTAAGATACTATGGAAGTGCTTTGGAGATGAAGGAAATGCCTGTGAATCGTCTGAGATCTATTTCTTCTTCCTTAGTCACACTCTTAAATTGTTCTCAGGCACAATTGAAACACTAGAAGCCAAGACATTCAGCATAACTTCAGTATTCAAGCTAATGTCTGAACTGAAAAACAAATTTGATAGAAGAGTAAATGACCGTTTTTTTTTTTTGGCTTTGCAGTAAACAACAAGCTTAGCCAACTTACAATAGATTTGTTGACGAAATGTAAAACAGACTTCATTGCTTACTATGAAAGAGCTATAAAGTACCTAAGTGAAAGGTATGACTTCTCTGAAGACAACTTTCATAACAAAGTGTCAAAATTGAGTCTAACAAGAGCAATACCTTTCGAAGAATTCTGTGATGCAGTCAAGGCTTGTAACATTCAAGAAATTGACATGGATAATTATATGAAGAGTATGGGATTGTGGAGGCAATTATCAATACTCCTGAAATGATAGATAGCCACAGTGAGGAACGTTATCTCAAGCTGTTCAGTAAATGTGAGGTCCCTTTGACAAATCTGAAGAAGGTGAGTGCTTATATTTTCTCTATTCCATGCAGCAAAGCTCACAAAGAACGGGTTTTCTCAATGATGACTTCAGCTTGGACAAATGAGAGAAACCGTCTGCAAATGGACTAAGTCAAAGCAGAGCTCCAGATTTGTAACAACTTTTCAGAAGAGTGCCCAGCCATGTACAAAAGACTTCTAGCCAACAGAAAACTCTTAGAGGTGGCAAGAAAAGGGGCAATATACAAACATTAGATTGCTAGTTCCTTTAGTTTCTGAAATAATGTTAATTTTTTCACCCCAGTTATGTACTATACTAAATTGTTCCATCATGAATAAAATTGAATATTAATTAATTTCAGTTCTTTATTCATACACTATTTGACATTTAAACATTCAAGTCAAGATATATATATATATATATATATATATATATATATATATATATATATATATATATATATGTGTGTGTGTGTGTAATATATATATATGTGTGTGTGTGTATACATTATACATTTTATATTACAACTCCTTAATAATCATGTTTAATTTAGGTTAAGAATTGGTGTTGGCAAAAAAAAAATTGTCCTTCTTTTTGGGAATTTGGAAATGGCCACCGTAAAGTATGTGTAAGCTGTTTTACAGTCTATGGCAAAAGTGTATTGGCGTCAAGCTACAACGATAAATGTCCAGAAGTAACAAGGCAAATAATAGTTAAAGAAAATGCTAAATGGTTTAACAGTGAATTACGTGAAGGTAAGGAAAATAAAAGAAAAATGGAAGAATCACGGAAAAGATCGAAAGAATCAAGAAGTAGTGAAAATTGGTCACTCTATCCGTGATTTCATGTTAAATGAAGTTTCACTTTCACTTTGTTTGGTTTTATGTACAGCCCTCCACAGGGATGATTCCCTCTGGCGGGCCCTTGTACGTTTTCAAAATAAGGTGCTTCTTATATTTTATAGTTACCTTTTAGTGTTTTCTCGTCAGCATCATAGCTCCTGCAGAATAGGAGAGCCTTGAGTTCTTTTTTAAATTTGCTTTCTTCTTGTATGTTCTTCACTTCAGGCGGTATTTTGTTGTATATATAGTCTTGGTCTGGTGCGCACTGTACAGTACAAATGCCCTCTCGCCTGACTTACAAGTTGTTCTGGGTTCAAATAACCTAAATGCTTCACTTGCATGTCTGATTACAATATTCATTTCAGGTCTAAAGAAGCTTAAGCAGTTTCTGAGATATGTTGGTTCACCATATTTTAGTGCTTTAAAGACTGTAAGAAGTATTTTGGATCATGTCAAGATTAGTGAACCCATTCACAGCAGGGTTCGCTGTTCTTTACAAGAAGATTATTGGGTTAGTTATTCTTCACATGGGAATAATCGGGTTCGCTATTCTAGACATGAACACTTCGGTACCAGACATTTGATCCCCCAGGGGCTAGTACTAAACTAGGCGAAATACATTTGACACGCTCCAGGGGCTAGTATTAAACACGCTGCTGGATCTTGACATGGAGATGGTTTCGCTAATCTTGACATGATCCAGTATTTTATACTCTATTCTTGCTTTTACTGGGAGCCAATGTAGCTCAATTAGTGCTGGGGTTAGTCTATCACGGGAACGTAGTCCTTTTATTAATGTGGCGACTCTATTTTGTACTCCTTGCAATTTTCTCAATAGGTAGTTAGGGAGACACTAGTATGACGTTGCAGTAGTCAAGCCTCGAAAGTATTTGGTTGCAAACAGCTGTTTTCAGATTATCTTCGTTTTGGTATTTTCTAATAAATGCAATGTTTCTGACATGACTCTTTTTTATCAGTAATTATTCCTAAGTTCCTCAATGCTGCGACAATATTTATTGTTGACGAACCAATAGTTATTCTTTTGAAGTGATCATATTTTCGTAGTGCACTGTCTTCATTCAATTTCAGTTTCTTCGCCGACACCATTTTTGGATATCTTTCATTATTGCATCAATTTTGCTAATAGCGTCTTCTACCGTTTCGACAGGAAAATAGGACTGAGTATCATCATCATACAGTTTATATTTAACCTTGTGCTCATTTAGAATTCTAGATAGTTCTTGTGTAAATGCTAAATAGCAGCGGACCTAGAACGCTGCCTTGATTCTTCCTTTTGTTAGGCCTTTCTTTTCTGATTTCACATTTGATATAACCACTGTAACCTTCCTGTTTTCTAAGTAGCTTTTGCACCATTTGTGTACATCATCTTCGATGCCTACTGCTCTCAGGTTTCAAGCAGCAGACTGTGGTCAACTGTGTCAAACGCTGCACTTAGGTAAAACATAAAAGTTTTTTCTGTTCTACCAGATTGCCACATTATCCATTTTCTATCATTTTTACCATATACAGTATATTTAACATTTATAATTGTGCACAAGGTAGTCTGCTGAGTGGTTTTTTCTGTACGCTGACTGACCATCAGCGATAATGTTCAGGGTTTCAAGTGCTTCCAGCTTTGTTTCTAAACTTCCGTTTCTATAAATTTTGATAAGTACGATAGGTTCGATATTGGTCTATAGAAGCTTAGATTTTCTTTAACGCCTTTTCCTTTATAGACCGGCTTTATACAAGCAAGCTTTTCACTGTTTGGGAAGGATGCCTGTGCCAGACTCATTTTGACAATATCAGCTGATCAAAGTTTTTTGCCTCTTTTAAATCACTTATGGGAAACGGGTCATTTTCACAGTACTGTGGGTGTTTCTTTTACTTTACTCATCGTTTTTTAGTCATTCATGTTCAGTTCTTTAAACTTACAAAATTTGCTATTTCTCATTGCGATCACCGGTAGATCAGGAGGGACCTCCTTATCTAAACTATAACAGATTCTTTCAATTTTTTCTTCAAAGTAGTTCACAAAGTTATCGGCCAGGTTTTTATAGTCACTAGTTACATGAGGTAGAACTTTTTCTTTCTTGAGTCGCAATACTCCGGCTAAATTGTCATGGATTTTTGGGGGATTTTTCTCTACACTAAACATTTAATTGTAATATATTTTCTTGGTTTTCATAATCAAGTCGTTGTACTGATTTTTGGCTGTTTTTACTGTCTTCATGTCGGTCATTCACCTCTAACATGATAATGTGGTCGACCGGCACGAGACATCCTCACCTTCGCACAAAACCTTCGCTCAACGAACGACATCGTCCTGTCCGGGGCAGAGTTGTGTCATTCTTCCGAGAGGCCAGAATTGACGACGTCAGTCGATTCTTTTTACTAAGACGACGTCATCGTTTCTGAGTGGAGTCGGCAATCGGCATACCAGTGCCAAAATCATGACGTTGGCGTAGAGCCTGTAGATATTCCGTGCTCCAACGAAAGGCACGTATCAACTTTTGATATTCGGCTCGAATCTTCTTGGAGATCAAGCATACTCTCGTTTGAACGGACAAGTGGATAGTCATACTTCGTAGGAGATGGGGACTCTCATCCATCCTCGCGGTATCACCACAGTAAGTAAGAGGACGGTTGTTGACAGCACACTCCGCCTTTTTTTAACTAGCGTTCTTGCCTGTTCCTCATTAAACAAGGCTCTTTCGAGTGAGACTGCCAGAGCACGCTTCGTCACCCCGATTATAATAATTCTACTGACGAAGTCAGTCCAAAGGGGGGCCCGCAATCTCTGTACAGCGTGACATATCTCCGTTTCTCGAAGGTAACTCGTGAATTGTGGATACCCTTTCCTTCCTAAGACCTTGACCTGTTATAATCGGTATTGCTTGGTTTTGTTTCTCTTGTAAACAACGGAGTTTAGCGCTAACTCTTCTTTTAGAAACGTTATCATAAAGGAAGGTATGTGGGCATAAATTAAATAAAATTTAAATATTAACTATCACCAGGTGACTTTCTCATTCCTCTGAATGTTAGTTCATAATTTTGGACTGTTTTTCACATTAGGCCTACTTCCCGTGATTACTAGTTTTCCCTTAATTTAATTATCTTGCAAATTTGACTATTTCATGAGAAACGGTATTTCTAAGTAATAGATACACGGAAGGTATTTAGCGAGAAATGGCAGTTTCTTATAGTATTTTGGTTGCTTATTTACAATTTAACGTTATTTTTGGGGGGTCGGCTGTAATTAACCTGTAATTAAACCCCAAAATCCATCCAACAATGGGTTTCCATACGCGATCTTCACAAGACAGAGCACGGCTACGTCTGTTTCGAACAGTTCATATCCCGTCCGGCAAGTGCAATACCTTGGAAACTGGTTTTTTCTACACTTTTAGGGCTTCTGACACTGACGGTGCATTTGTTTGTTGTCGGCCAAATGGAATGTCCCTTCGCCGTGTTTAGTACTGGCCCGGGGGGGCCGGTACCCAGACGTTAACAAGTTGTTGCATTTGCCGGACGGGATATGAAACGTTCGAAACAGACGTAGCCGTGCTCTGTTTTGTGAAAATCGCGTATGGAAACCCATTGTTGGATGGACTTCAGGGGTTAATTACAGGTTAATTACAGCCGACCCCCCCAAAATAACGTTAAATTGTAAATAAGCAACCAAAATACTATAGGAAACTGCCATTTCTCGCTAAATACCCGCCGTGTATCTATTACTTAGATCTACCTTGAGAAACTTCTCCACCCTTCTCTAAATATCTACACAAAGTGGGCTAATGGTGTTGTTCTACATAAGCTAGCTTCGTTAATGGATCATCTCTAATCTTCATGGATTTACAAACATGTTGCATGATATTGTAAAGAGAGCTGTAGTTGAATGTCCTCTCCCAAAAGTGAAGTAACAGAGCAGGAGGTGCTGGCTGAAGTTCTCTCTGCAACTCTCTTAGAGCAGACATTACAACTAGTTGCTGCTAGGGGTCCTGGGATGTATAACATGGCTGGGCCTCATGCCCTCAAAGATTTCTTACGCAGACTCACGCAGTTGCTCGAGGTCTGCCCCGTGGACAGTGCAATGGCTGGATTCTCATTGGTTAATTGAGACATACTGCAACTCGAATCCGCACTCCTGCAGGTTAAAGGATAGGCTACCTTCCGTGCCCTATTGGCTATGAAAGTACTTTTGTTTTCAACCTTGCTACCCACCCATGTAATTGCCACTTTACTATTTCCCAAGATTGTTACTTTACTGAATTTAAAGGTTTGACTGAGATGCTTGGCTAGTCTGCACCCCGACGAGTAAAGCCATCAGTTCTAGTTGTGGGATTGTTAGCGTGTGTTTGTTAAGATGGGCAATTTTCAGTTTGGCAATTAAAAGATAGGTCGTCCATTGACGTTTCTAGCATAAGCTAAGTAGCACCATAGGCTTTCATGGAAGCATCGCGAAACATGTAACTGAATTTTCTGAGACTATTCCCCTTTTGAATTTTGAGTTATCAATCTCTTGAAAATCAGCGAGTATTTCCCTCGCTTCTGCTGCTCTCGCAGGGGTTAGCACATCGTCCCAACCCACTTTCTCATTCCATAAAACTTGCAAAAAAGTTTCACTTCGAACAAAAATTGGGGAAACAAGTCCGAAACAGGTCCGTACCCAGCGTTTTTTATGAGGGCCGGGTTCGTTTTTCCCAAAACTGGACCTTTTCTTCCATATATGTCATTGCATATATATAGGTATATGCAAGATGAAATACTTATAAATGTTACTTTAGTTATATTAAAAAGAAAAAACTGGGCATGCGGTCTATGCCCTTCTACCCGATTAGATGTTATTCAAAGTACTGACTTTGGTTAACAGAATTGTATTTCCTACTATTAAAGAAAGATGTCAATGTTTAATTAACAAAATTTATACAAGAAGACTTGCCAAAAAAACAAAAGATTGTTATTTATTACTTTATAAGTATAGTTCAATGAAAAGGATAGTCACAGAAAATATGGACTTCCAGAAATTTTTTTTTTTTTTTTCGTTCGACCATAAACCAACCGCCCCCCCCCGTACAGGCCTGCTAAAGGGTCAAAGTTGGAGACAACTAAGAACAGGATCTTCCTTTTGGTGGGCACCCATTTATCACTCTCTTCCCTTTTAATGGTTTGAGTGACAAAGTGTCGGATTCGCGATTCCAAATCATTCCAAGAATCGGAATTTCTACTGGTTCTTCTACATGAGCTTCATTATCAAATTGCACATTATTACTAGCCCATCCCAAGAGTGGCATGTGAGCACACTCCAAAAATGCTTTGACTTGGACTGAATCTTCCATCAATGTTCTCTACTGATACATAAGTTTTGACGAAATTATCTGCATGAAAATGCTTTAAGAGCTCTTCTCTATCCTCCCTCTGCAGATGAGTTTGTAAGACTTGCTGCAAGAGGTAGGGGCTCGAGGTTACACCAAATACTACTACTTTAAACTCTTAAGTACTAATGTTGGATGAATTTTCTGGCCACAGGAAACGAGCATATTTTGCATCTTTGGGGTCTAAGAGAACGCGGCGAAATGCCTTAGCAGTATCTGCTGTTACAGCCTAAGGATTGGACCTGAATCTCAATAACAAATCAAACAACACTTCTACTAAGTTAGGGCCGGCATATACTGTAGGCACTCATTAAGTGACCGGCCACCACTTTGCTTTGAAGAAGTATTAAACACTACTTGTAGTGGTGTAGTTGCGCTTTCCTTAACTACCCCAAAGTGGGGCATATAATAGCCATCGTTGACTGGGCTTGTTACTTTACTAATAAATCCGTTAACTACATTAGTTTGAATCACAACGGAATATTGCTGACGGTACACGGGATCACGACTGAAACGAGCTTCTAACAATTTCAAGTTAACGATTTCACAATTGGCTTCATAGAACAGCAGACTGACCTGATCATGGTCTAAGAAAGAGAAGGTCTGTTCACGCACAGGTGGGCGGAGCTACACCTACGTCACGCGGCGAGGTGGGTAGAAAGACTCAGAAGGGAATGTTTATAAACCAAAAGATTTTAATTTTAATTAATAACGGGATTTACCCAATACTTTTGTGAAAATGTGATTAAGCAAAATGCAATAGTTTGTTTTTAAAAGATAATGGAAGAGCAATAAAAGATTTATTTCATTCATAGAATATTTAACTTCACAATAATGTCAAGAATATAATTAAGAAACAACTCCCGGCTGGTAGAGACATAATTTCCTGTAATATTTACAATTGATTTTTAGTACAAAAGAAACAAAAAGAGTTATATCTGGTGACTTAGATTCAACTGAAAACAATTTATCATTACCTGTATTGTTAGGCCTAATCTTATAATTGGTGGTATCCGGTCAACTGCAATTATATTATTTACTGGGCAAAGAACAATGGAAATATTGCCGAGGTATTATAAAAAGATTAAGTAGGTCAGCCATTTACTCTCCAAAAGAAACTTTGGTGTTTTAATTCCCTAAACTAAAGTTCATAATTTGTGGCATCCGGTCAACGGCAGTTATATTACTGGCAGAGAAACAGACGAAATATTGCTCAGGTACTATGAAAAGATTAACTAGGTGAAAAAGTTATTCACCAAAAGAAATTTTGGTATTTCAGTTCCCTGGCCCAAAGTCCATCATTAGTGGCACATGGTCAACTTAAATTATGTTATTTACTGGACAAAGGAATCAGAAACTTTGCGCAGGTATTACAAAATGATTAACTAGGTCAACAATTTGTTCACCAAATGGAATATTGGTATTTTAATTCCCCGACCCAAAGTTCTAGTCTAGCAACTATCTTTTAAGTTTCAAAACAGAAAAATTTCGTAACCACGTTGATGATGATTGTTAGCTTTACAGGAAATCAACTGGAATGCTCAGAGGTTTGATTGTATAAAAAATAAATATAAAAAATTAATTTACATTACATCTCCTCTTTCCTTGTACACCACCCAAATCTAAAGTGAAAATCGTGACATCAAACCATTTGCAACATTTGATTATCAATGGTAATAGTAAGCATAGTAAATATTAAGTGACAAATATACGTCATGCTGTAAATATGTTCAACTATATATAAACTGATTCATTATGAACAGTTAACTTCACTAGGACAGAATACCACTACATTTACTCTCTCCTTGCATACCACCGAAAATCCAAATAGGGGAATCGTGGCATCTATCAGTTGCAATATTCAGTTATAAATGGTGATAGAAAACACAGTAACTATTAAGTAACAGATATTTGTCACATTGCAATATATTAACAATATAAACTGATTCATTAAGAACCATCAACTTTACTTCAAAAGCATACAAAATTCTAAACTTGTCCAATGATGCTGGCAGATGCATTGTTGGTATTGCATCAATCTGTAATTGTACAAGATGTCTTGGTATTGAGATTAGAAGTAATTCATATTGAAGGTTCCTTGCATAATTAGTTGATTCAAAATGCAAGCTACAAATCCTCGAAGAATCCGCATTAAATTTGTCTTTTCTCTTGCACAGATGAATCCATTTCCTTCGGAGTTCATTTTAGGAAATTTATGAAAAGTAAGATCAGTATTTCCATCTCAGCTGGAGTTACACCCATACTGCACAAATATTCGGCATGGTTTTACAATGACGATGACCAAAATGTGCGTGAACACACAATATAAAATCACGATCGCATTTACACCTCCTCCTTTCTGCTATACTTCCTTGGCCTGGCTGACAGGCAAATAGCCCATCCGCTCGCCCTGTGACGTCATGCGCGAAGTTGGTCGAATTTGGGTCAGCTGTGAACAGACTTTCTCTTTCTTAGACCATACCCTGGACCATTAAGAACCGTCCGTGATCTTCCTTTTCGAACAAATGAGGAGGAACCGACCTCTGATTGGCTGAATAACAGAGGCTTCTTTCCAGCTGACGCTAGACGTTACAGGGTAACACCGTAACGTGAAAAACGCGGGAAAAATCAATGCATTGGACCTTCAACATACAGGGTGCTAGAAGATTTAAGAGGTGCGAAAGAAACGAGCAGGATAAAGTTACTGCTGCTTTATTGAGGACACAGGCGGTTTATATAGCGGCGGACTGACGTCACGCAGAGGAATACAATGAGAACCAGGGTAACCTGAGGTCAATAACGTTTGACAATAAATACAATGAATAAATACACTCTGAATTACAAAAATAGGCAATAATGAAGTTGAATACATTCTGATACCTGAGCAAAAGAAACATATAACGTAGCCTAAGTTGGTAACAGGTAAATATTTACATAAATCAGTTTAAATGATTGGGTATGGCTGATCCTACGTGACCCATTATCCTAGGAGCGGCAACGAAAACGGGTCGCCATCATAGAAAACCTGCTTAGTGGGGACTTTACAAATACTCCCCCCACCCCACAAGACGTGGGTAATGTCTGTTTAATCGATGTATTTGCTGGGGCATTGAAGAGTGCCGCAGCTACGCGAAGTGAGCGGGGGGTTGTGCTGTGTGTGGAAGCGGCTGGCTGCAGGTGTGGGAGGATGTTTCCGGGGGTGGTCCCGTGTCCTCCTTCTGCAGCGGCCCAGCTGCGGAGACGACTGCTCAGGTGAAGGGTGCGGTGCGGTGACGTCTGTTTCCTCCAGGAGGGCGGGCTTGATGCGGTCGACCGACACCCAGTCTTCCTTTCCGTGAAGGCGAGCTGGAAAACCTTGTTATTTCTCTCCAGCACGCGGAAGGGCTCCCTGTAGGGCCTGGTCAGCGGTGGGTGGACGGCATCATCCCTGACGAAGACGTGAATGGTGGAGGACAAGTTGGGAGGTGTGAAGGCGACTGACCTGTTGGTGTATGTCTGCTTACAGGGGGCGAACTTGCCGACTATGCCGCGAAGCCTCTGGACTGATGGGTTGTGGCGGTCCTCTGTGACCAGTTCGCCCAGGACTACAAGAGGCTCCCCATAGATTTTCTCTGCTGCGGACGGGTTGCCGTTGGCTCTGGGGGCAGTTCTCAGCCCAAGGAGGACCCACGGCAGCTGGTATTTCCAATCCTCAGCGGTGCAGTGGGCCATGAGGGACGCTTTCAGGGACCTGTGGAACCGCTTGACCAAGCCGTTGGCTGCGGGGTTGTAAGCAGTGGTGGTGTGGTGAGATGTTCCCAGCAGGTGTGCCAGGGCGGACCACAACTCGGACAGGAAGGCAGGGCCCCTTTCGGTGGTTATGTGGTCTGGGACGCTGAACCGGCTGGTCCAGCTGGAGAGGAGGGCCTCGGCGCACGCACTGGCGGTGGCTTTCTGCATGGGCATCGCTTTGGGCCACCTGGTTGAGTGGTTGACAACATTCAGGAGATATCTGGCCCCGCCTGACGGAGGAAGAGGGCCGACGACGTCGATGTGTATGTGGAAACTCGCCTACTCCGGACTCAGTGTGACGACCTATCTTGCTGGTTTGGCACCAAAGACACTGTCTCGCCCAGGTCCTTGTGTCCTTCCGCATTCCGTGCCAGACAAAGTTCTCTGTCAGCAGCTTGGCCGTCGTCCTGCCGGAGGGGTGGGACAGCCCGTGGATGACGTCGAATACCTGTCGGCGGTGGGAGGCAGGCACCAGGGGTGCAAGGCTGGCCGGTGCTGACGTTGCAGAGGAGTTTTGGACCCCCAGGGGCGAGGGCCACGTCCCTCCACTTCAGGGGCGCGATGGTGGTGCGGTGGGCTGGAGTCTCCGGGTCGACAGCCTGTTCCTGGGCGAGGTCCTCATAGTTGATCCCGAGCTGCACCGTGTTGAGCTCGATTCTGGAGAGGGTGTCTGCTACAGGGTTCTTCTTGCCAGGGAGTTATTTGATTGAGCAGGTGAACTCTGCTATGGCCGCGAGTGTCGCTGCTGCCTGGAAGACCATGCGTCCCCCTGCTTGGTGAAGGCATGGATCAGCGGCTGGTGGTCCATGTAGATTGTGAAGGGCGTACCCTCCAGGAGGAATTTGAAATGCCAGACCGCCCGGTATACTGCGCAGAGTTCCCTGTTGAAGGTGCTGTAGCAGGCCTCTGTGGGGTTGAACTTTTTGCTGAAGAAGGAGGTGGGATGGGGGGAATCATCGACAATCTGCTCCAGGATGGCTCCGCATGCGACGCTACTGGCGTCTGTCGTCAGTTGGAGGGGAGCGGTGGGGTCCTGGTGGGCCAAGGCGGTTGCCTCAGCGAGGGCGGCCTTCGTCAGGGAGAAGGCCTGCTGTTGGCTGGGTCCCCACACTAAGGATTTTGGTTGGCCTTTCAGGATCTCCATCAGGGGGACCATGGTGTGTGCAATCCCAGGGATGAACCTCCTGTAGTAATTTACCATCCCGAGGAACTCCTGGACGGCCTTGACGGAGGTGGGGACGGGAACCTGGTGACGGCTGCAACCTTTGATGTGAGAGGGCAGATGCCATCCAGGGATATCTCATGGCCTAGGAAGTCAGCTTTCTCAACACCGAAGGTGCACTTGTCAAACCTGACGACGAGGCCGTTCTCCTGCAGGCACTGCAGGACTGCCTGGATGTGCCTCTGGTGCTCTTTATGGGACCTGGAAAATATAAGGATATCATCCACGTAGCAGATGCAGAATTTCAGGTCCCCCAGGATGCTGTCCATCAACCGCTGGAAAGTCGCCCCCACGTTTCTCAGGCCAAAGGTGGAGAAGGCGAAGACCTAGGACCAAAAGGGCGTGATGATGGCGGTTTTCAGGATATCCTCTGGAGCAACTGGTACCTGAAAGTAAGATTTTAAAAGATCCAGCTTAGAAAATATTTTGGCCCCGTGGAAGGAGGCTGTGAGGTCCTGCATGTTCGGCAGGGGTGATTGTCAGGTTCAGTTGCGAGGTTGAGCCACCTGTAGTTGCCGCAGTGTCTCCAAGGGCCATCTGGTTTCTGCACCATGTGGAGGTGAGAGGCCCATGGGCTGGAGGCCTTCTTGCATATGCCCATCTGCTCCATTTCGGCGAAGGCGTCCTTGGCCTCCTGGAGGCGCTGAGGGGGAAGCCTCCAGAACCTTGCATGTGCAGGGGGCCCTTCGTCTTTATGTGATGGTAGATGCCATGTTTTGCTGGGGCCCCAGGTACCTGACGGAGCTCGAGCCTGAATATGTCGGGGAACTCCTGAGCTGGGCGTACTGGTGGGGGCGACGGAGCAGATGGTAGGCGCGCTGGGTCCCGTTGCCAACGGGAGGGACTGGCAGGAGTCGTTATCGAGGAGATGCTTGCGACCGACGTCGACTGCCAGCCCAAAGTGGGTGAGGAAATCCACACCCAGGAGAGGGGTCCTTACGTCCTCGACGACGAAGTTCCAAGAGTACCTCCGGCCAAGGATGGGGATCGACAGGAGCCTGGTGCCGTAGGAGAGGATGGGGACCCGTTGGCGGCCGTCAGGAAGGCAGCCGGGTCTGGACAGCGGAAATATTGATCTAACGGCTAACTTGTACCTTCATCTGTCTCATCTTGAGAATGAAGTAAGAGAATACAATGAAGACTTTTGGGAACGAGCAGAATTAATTGAAAATTTTGGCTGTATGGGTCATGATTTTATGACACTGCAAAAAATTTTTTTTCTTAAATGGGGGAGACTGAACATAATTTAGACATACAGTACTGTTGAATAGACGTGCATGTAAACGAGGTCCACAGAATACTACAGCAACTCACTGCAGCATTAACCTAGATAATGTGATTGATTGTAATGGTATGAAGGTTGATTGTTATTCTTAAAAATTATGTATATGTGTTGATGAATGTCATGATGAAGCTCTGGATGATGTTTTTATCTCCTCAGATCAAAAGAATATTGAAGAGTGCTACATGGATATTTGAGGCTGCCCTGTACACCATTTGAGGCTCTTGTGATGTGAAATCATGTGACAGGTTTAGAGTTAATATCACGTAAGTCATAATTTCAATGCTTTTGTTTTTGGGTGTTGTTTATAGGCCTTAGTGTTGGTGGGCATAGATTGTATGTGCTCTAGGTCACCTGGTAACACAGCATAAGAACAAAAATAAACATGTAAATATGTTCAAGTATTTTGAAGTACATATTTTGAACTGGTATGGCTACAGAATAGAGTATCTCAATGTTTTGGTTTGGAAGCTCACTGAATTGAACTAATAATATTAGTGTTTGCACTGCTGTCATTGATATGACCACTCTTCCTTCAAGTACTGCACTGGTACTAAGCAAATACATTACTGTATATCGGTTTTTCTGCCTCCAGTGTATATTTAAACAATGTTTTTTTTTTTTTGTATTGACTGCTAAGGTGTTTTGAGTGTTCCTGACGGAACCATTGGCAACACAACAGCGATGCTGACTCACCAATGTTGCGTGAAAGAATGAAGAAGTTTTGAGGTTTCATGAGTTGTGAGGACTTTTCAGTCCTGATTGGTATAGATTGGTGCCACTGGATTGCATCATATGGAAGTACATGAAAGGCATTAAGTGTATGATTATTGGTGTGAATGAAGAAAGTGTCCCGACCTATAAAAGCTGCTGCTATAAAATTGTATGTTTATTGGTGGGTTTGAGCTCACACATTTTGGATGATAAACCCTGGTGAGTGTGTGGATTCAGTACCCATGTTAAAACTGTCCAGTTATCTTTTTATAATCAGATATCAGTGTGTTCTCATTTTGTTATTTAAAATTCTGAGGTCTAATTTTAGTTTTGAGTATTCACAACATACAGTTTTGGTTTAGAGGAGTGTAAGATAGTTGTTGAGTGTTTTCAAGTTCTTGTAGCTGAATGAGAGTATATATTTGCTTCCCTGGAGTTGGCTGCTTATCGTGTAGCCTGTCTGTTGGTGATGACTGTGGGAGTTCTTTAATACTTGTTTTCAAATTCGTTCTTTTGGTGGGGAGTGTGATAAGAGAGGCATTGATGTGTGGGTATTGTCTCACTTTTCATTCCCAGTGTTGGAATATCTGTCTCACTTTTCATTGCCAGTGTTGGAATATCCAGAGAGTTTGCAAGGCTTTTGTTAGAAGCAGGAGTGCAAATTTAGATCTTGTTTGCGAGATGAAAATGATGTTGGTCAGTACTTGTCTCATGTTAGGTCGCTTGTTTGTTTCCTGAACATGTATTTGGTAGGTACAAAAGTTGCAAGTACCATCTTCACGGAACTTCCCTTCACACCATTGTCACTTTTCGAGTCTTTGATAGCTTACATAGTCTCCACGTATTCATAGTATGTTCTTCAAACTGATTAAATCTTGTTTCTGTTCATAGTGCTGTATATTCTTCGAAATTATTTTTAATCTTGTCTTATTCATAGTACTGTATATTCTTCAAAATGATTCTTAATCTTGTGTTATTCACTGTACTGTATATTCTTCAAACTGATTAAATCTCGTCTTATTATAGTATATTCTTCAAAATGATTGAATCTCACAAATGTTAGTGATTAGCTGATATCAATTCTGTTATAGAAGACCCCAATTTACATTGGCTTTTCACTTAGGCGATTAATTTTAGGACGAACATCAATTTTTCCATCATGGTTTAAAAAATTCTGAGAAGTCCATTGTATCAATGTTATTTCACAGGCTTCTCTAATGGTTGGTGTTACTACAATGCTGACCCCAAGGAGTCCTTTATTTTTGAGTCTTTTTCTACATTTTTTTCAGTTTTGCATTCATACAGTGTACATATATGTAAGAAGACCTCTGTATTTCAGCTTACGTCCTGCATAAAGAGCAAAATTCCATAATTTTCTTTAAATCGTTCAGGTTTACAAACTAATTTTTAATCACTGCAGACACTGCTCTAGTTCTCACTTTGTACACAAATATTAAGGTCAAATGAACCTCCTAAATTAATCACATTAAAAAACATGAACTGTTGAAAATATACGACAAAAGACAATAGAATTCCCTTTAATTTAAATACTAAAGCAAATATTACACCTAAAGATTAACCTGTTTTCATACCCTAATCTAAGGCCTTAATATCTGTGATTATGGAAAAACTGAACACATAAATTTTAAGTGTGTGTTTAGAGATTTTTTAATGTGTTCAGAGGAAGAGTTTTTGAGTGTGTGAATTTTGAGAGTGAAGTATTTAGCACCTGTATAGAAGTAATGGAAAAAGCACCTTGAAGATACGTAGTGTGAATGAGGGGGAATTCAAGTGTGGAATGATAATTTAGAAAACCAAGGAAAAACTTTAACAAGGCACAAAATGTGTGTGTGAGAGAGAGAGAGAGAGAGAGAGAGAGAGAGAGAGAGAGAGAGAGAGAGAGAGAGAGAGAGAGAGAGAGAGAGAGAAAGAGAGAGAGAGAAATGAAACCTCATGAAAACAGGGTGTGCAGGAATCAGTCAACAAATCGTAAAGGTTTTATTACAGCTTAAACCTCACAGGGTTTCTGCTACCAAGTGTTCAGGTAATCAGAAGCGCTTCTACAGGGAAAAAAAGTGTCCAATACTGCAGCTTCTAAGCTGTGCTGTAAATCTACAGTGTTTCTATGTAACAGCTTTAACAGGACACTGAAGAAATTCCCTTGAATGTATATTATGCGATTTCAAGTTGACAGAAACAAAGTCTAGTCAGAATGGAAGGTCAGGAGGAAGAAGCAAGAACAATATCGTAGTTATTTCCATTAAGTTCCAACAATATCTCATTCCTATATCCAGTTTCTATAATTAATAACACTGCAAAGAATTATTGCTACCCCAGATTTCTGCAAAAGGTGGCCAGTGAGGAAAATCTGCATAGCTATGAGTCTCCAAATTTAGCTTATCAAAGCTTGACTAAAATACCTACATGATATACCATAACTAAGGAGACTGGATATCGTTATAATTTTCTTCTGAACGATTTTGGTGCCACTATAGTTTTTTCAGTGGGTTTTAAAGCTTTTGTTTTGTTTTGCTAGGAACTAACAAAGGCACTAACTGCTTTTCACAGCTACACGAAGGGCAAGATTTGATGAGCACCGAGCAAAGATGAAATACAGATGCTCTTGTACAGTTTAGTATTACAATAATTTTCCCATTGTTGAAATTGTGAAGTTAAATTTTTAACAATAACGGTTAACCCTTTAACGCCGACTGGACGTATTTTACGTCGACAAAAGTTGTTTGTCGGGCACCAAGTGGACATATACGTTGACTACAAAAATTTGTTTTAAATATTCGTGGAAAAATACTTATAGGCCTCGTTTGCGAAAAATTTTAAATCACGCACCTTGAGGGATGCTGGGAGTTCACGGATCACACTGTTGTTTTGTTTACAAGCGTGACCCAGCTGCGGATGCGCGAATTTCTTTCTTATCCCAAAAGAAAGCATCAGCGAACTCTGCTGAAAATCTCAGAAATTCTTTAGTCACATTGTCGTAATTTTTGCACCGTTTTCTATTAGCCATTACATAAAGTTTTATATATGAAAATGTGTGCAATTTCATGTAGAATACAGCAAAAAATAACTCATGGTTGTAGCTTTTATCAATTTTGACATATTTTCATATAAATCACAATAAGTGCCAAAATTTCAACCTTCGGTCAACTTTGACTTGGCCGAAATGGTCGAAAAATGCAATTGTAAGCTAAAACTCTTACATTCTAGTAATAATCAATCATTTACCTTCATTTTGCAACAAATGAGAAGTCTCTAGCACAATATTTCGATTTATGGTGAATTTTTGAAAAAACTTTTTCCTTACCTCGAGCTAACTCTGCTGAAAATCTCAGAAATTCTTTTAGTCACTTTGTCATAATTTTTGCAGTTTTATATTAGCTGTTACATAACGTTTTATATATGAAAATGTGTGCAATTTCATGTAGAATAAAAAAAAAAAAAAAAAAAAAAAAAAACTCACGGTTGTAGCTTTTATCAATTTTGACATATTTTCATATAAATCACGATGTGCCAAAATTTCAACCTTCGGTCAACTTTGACTCGACCGAAATGGTCGAAAAATGCAATTGTAAGCTAAAACTCTTACATTCTAGTAATATTCAATCATTTACCTTCATTTTGCAACAAACGAGAAGTCTCTAGCACAATATTTCGATTTATGGTGTATTTTTGAAAAAACTTTTTCCCTTACGTCCGCGCTAACTCTGCTGAAAATCTTGTAAGAGCCTGACGCCGTCTCTTCCAAACACGTGTGTGTTCGTCGTCCATCGGAGTGGACAAGACAACAAGAGCATCACGTTTTCTTTCTCTAAAGGAACGCGATTTCAATCATACAATATTTCCGCCTGTTTCTCCCTAACCATTGTTGTCTTGATGTATGTACAATCACCACTACTTGCATTGCCATGCAAGCATTCTAATCATGTACTCAATGTTCCAACGAATCTTCTGTATCAAACTGTGTGTATGTTTCTGTTTGTGAAGATGCCAAACGTCTCGCCACTCCGATGGACGACGAACACACACGTTTGGAAGAGACTGCGTCAGGCTCTTACAATCTCAGAAATTCTTTAGTCACTGTCGTCATTTTTGCACAGTTTTCTATTAGCCATTACATAAAGTTTTATATATAAAAATGTGCGCAATTTCATGTAAAATACAACAAAAAATAACTCATGGTTGTAGCTTTTATCAATTTTGACATATTTTCATATAAATCACGATAAGTGCCAAAATTTCAACCTTCGGGCAACTTTGACTCGACCGAAATGGTTGAAAAATGCAATTGTAAGCTAAAACTCTTAAATTCTAGTAATATTCAATCATTTACCTTTATTTTGCAACAAACGAGAAGTCTCTAGCACAATATTTCGATGTGTGGCGAATTTTTTAAAAAACTTTTTCCTTACGTCCGCGCGTGCTAACTCTGCAGAAAATCTCTGAAATTCTTGTTACTTTGTCGTAATTTTTGCACCATTTTATATTAGCGTTTACATAACGTTTCATATGAAAATGTGCGCAATTTCATGTAGAATACAACAAAAAATAATTCATGGTTGTAGCTTCTATCAGTTTTGAAATATTTTCATATAAATCACGGTAAGTGCCAAAATTTCAATCTTTGGTCAACTTTGACTCGACCGAAATGGTCGAAAATGCAATTGTAAGCTAAAACTCTTACATTCTAGTAATAATCAATCATTTACCTTCATTTTGCAAAAAACGAGAAGTCTCTAGCGCAATATTTCGAGTTATAGTGAATTTTTGAAAAAAACTTTTTCCTTACCTCTGCGCGCACTAACTGCTGAAAATCTCAGAATTTCTTTAGTCACTTTGTCATAATTTTTGCACAATTTTATATTAGCCGTTACATAAAGTTTTATATATGAAAATGTGCGCAGCGCAATTTCATGTAGAATACAACAAAAAATAACTCATGGTTGTAGCTTTTATCAGTTTTGAAATATTTTCATATATATCACGATGCGCCAAAATTTCAACCTTTGGTCAACTCTGACTCGACTGCAATGGTCGAAAAATGCAATTGTAAGCTAAAACTCTTACATTCTAGTAATATTCAATCATTTACCTTCATTTTGCAACAAACGGGAAGTCTCTAGCACAATATTTCGATTTATATGGTGAATTTTTTAAAAAACTTTTTTTTTTTACGTCCGCGTGTTACGAATTCATGCATCATTTTGTGATAATATTTTCTCTGTGTTGCTTTGATCGTTTTACAATTTGTTATATACCAAAATCATCACAATTTAGTGTACAATACAAAAAAAAAATAGCTCATTAGCTTTAACCGTTTTGCTCACAGCGCGATTTGTATACATATGAAATTTTTTTCGCACTGTCATATATTCCAATATTTATATATGATAATGATATTTTTTTCATTTCTGATGGTTGCATACTAAACTTCAGGCAATGAGAAAAAAAAGGAGCGGAAAATGAACTCTTAATCTTAAAAACTAAGCGTGCTGTGATTTTTTGAAAAAAACTTTCTTTCCGCTTCGGCGCTAACTCCCAAACCCCGCCGGCATACGGCAGACACTTTTGTAAATAGAAGTTAACTGAACCTTGACCTGATAAATTTAAATTCAATGAGAACTCAATGCAATAATTTAATACTGAAAAAATAATTATATCTTAACCTAAAATTCTCCATATGTCAAGACACTGCTGCACCTGAAAATCTAAAACTGAAAAAACCTATAACTCAGAAATAACCGAATTTCTCAAACAACTTACGTTAACAAAGCCACAAGTATATAAGACATACCTTCTTAAAATGTAACTACTGTACTGACTATTTCAGAACTGATTTGGGTCGAAGATACTACAGACCTCTGTTGTTTAGATGAAATTTCTAGCAACTATTCTTGGGCCAAGACCAAGCATAACAAAAATCCCTGATTATCACAGCTTCCCAATTAGTTTCTCCAAGTTTGCTGTTCAACTGCTTTAACCTAACCTTACTCCAACTGACACTATTCATACAAAATCAACTCCTTTGTGAGGACCTTGCAAGGAAAGATACAGTCAAAGGCCCAGATTCACAAGGGATAGGTACCAGAACTCCCTGCAAATATATGAAACCCCTCTAAAATCACTTATGACTGCCCTATTGTAAGAGCTCAAACACCAAAGAGCCCCCTCTAGAAACACTTATAACTGACTATTTTAATATTTTTATCATAAAAACGCATTTAGTCACATAAATGATATGAAAATACAGTACTTAGTGAATATTTCTCTTTGAAAAATTTTGCAAGTAGGCGAACTTTCCGCAAGGCAGGGATCGACTGTAACGTGTGATTTGCTGGTCTCGCTAAAACATAATAAAATGGTACTTAATCTAAATGGGAAACTCCCCTAATCGCTAAATGTCCCCTAAGCAAGTAACTTACACTTTGTATCAAATGTCTGGAAAATATACAAGTGCCCTAGTGAAAAAATACTGGCTAGTTCTCAAAGATAGTTTTAAATGTTTTAGAAAGAGTACTTGTCAATGTAACATCACGATGAATATACCCTTCGCATAATCGAGAATGCTTATTCATTCGTATTTCAAAGATGTCCTTGCCAAATTCCCTATAAAAAGGTATTTTTTAGTTTATTTATGTACCTAAGATAACATCTGTTAACACTACTTAACTTCCTTTCAAACAACAATTCCAATTTAAGTTTACTTACATATTCGTTTATCTAAAGTATCATCTACAGCAAAGACCTAAGCAGCATTTTGAAATTTTTTTAGTTTACATAATAAATCATTTACCTGCAGAGTAAGACTTCAATTTGGAACCTTCACATGCCAACAGTGTCTTGAAATATGCAGGGATGCGTGATAATATTGCTCTTGGTAAGATACTCTCCAGTGTATATAAATTTGTTATTTTTTTATTCGATTTATGTTTAATGTCAAGCTAAATGCATTATTTTCATGGCAACGATTTGTATAAATACAAAGAGTTTTCATATTAAACGAATGCTTTCAGTAATTTAAGTCTCAAAGTGAGAGTATAAATCATAAGTTTATACTGCAATAACGTAAAACTTTCTATTACAAAATTAATGTCAAAGGAACTCTGATATCAATCAGCAACTGAAATAAGATGAGTTTTATGGCTACAATGAGTGTGTAAAGTCACCACATCGACGTCAGCGGAGTGCTTCGAAGGCGTCATTAATTAAGTCTCCGCTGACCAAGTTTTCTTTGGTGACTTCCCACTTTCTTCGCACTCAATTCGTCACGCCTAACGTGCCAGGTCACGCATTTTCTACCATTTCAACTTTATATGTATTTGTCCAACTGTCACAAATTATGTATTGTATGTTTCTTTATTCGCAGGCATCAAGACTGTATCCATATTGGAGTTCTGTATGTTTTTCTATTGTAAATTGTACTTGTTCGCCGTATGTTATTGTTAATTGTTTTTTACCTCAGGTCACGCTCAATGTCATTGTCTTCCGCGGTTCGGCGCCAGTCGGCCGCTATATAAACTGCCTGAATCTGTAATAAAGGAGCAGTAACTTTTACCTGCTCGTTTCTTTTGCACCTCCTACAGTGGTGACCCCTGGAGTATCCCGGAGCCATTAGCAGACCGACAAGGCGACTCAGTCTTGGCTCCAGGAACTCTCCAACGCTCTTAGCGGCCTAAACACGGCGCTGTAACCAGCGTTTGAGCGTGCTGACTCTCGTCGGCAAACCCACCAGCGTCACTAACGGACCCACACGGCGCACAAAAGTGCGTTCTGACGTGAGTACCCCACTCCAGTAAGAGGGCAGAGAGCGAGCATGGATGTGGGCATCCCCTCCTTCGTGTAGTTAACACCGGACCTCGCGGACTCGGAGGTCTACCTTCTTCCCATCTCACCCGTGCCCGTCCCGCACCGAGGCCCTCCTGCCCTCCACACCCATGCCAGCGCCCCGAACACTCCATGGCCCGGCAACACAGTCGCTGGCTGCACTGACCATAAAGTTGCCACCTTTTATACAGGGGAACCCAACGATGTGGCTGCATAGGGTCGAGAGCCACTTCAGGGTGGCGCACCTGACGGACGAAATCCTACAGGCCGACACGGTCCAACGCCCCCCGGAGGAGGTATACAGAAAACTCGTCTCGTGGGTGCCTGACACACCCCTCATATACAACGCCGCTAAGAAGATCCTCCTCGAAACGTGCTCCCTACCTATCGCCGAGCGGGCCGCCTATGCCATCGACCTCGCTGTCAACCCACGGCATGACCTCAACGCAAGAGACGCATGGAGCATGGTCGAGGACCTTTTTCACTACCAGATTTCGACGGCACGAAAAAGCAGCAGCAAATAAGCCTGTCGCGGGAGATCTACCTTCGCCAGCTCCTCCCGAAGGTCCGCACCCAGATTCCTCACCCCTACACCATGCCTCTCGACGACCTCATAGAAACAGCGCAGCACTTCACGGACTGCGTGAAGGCCAACACAACCGGCTAAAAAGCCCACACAGTCGGTCAGCTCTGTCCAGCAGGAAGAAGAAATGGAGCAGGGCGTCAACGCCGTTGCCAGGAGGCGTCCACCGCCCCACAACAAATGGACTTCCCCGGGCCTCTGTCGCTACCACAAGTGGTTCGGCAAAGACGCCCGAAACTGCCTGCCGCCCTGCTCATTCGCCCATTCAAAAAAACGGGGGTGGCGGCGGCCAGCAGGACAAACCGCCATGGCAACCGAAAAACCCAGGGGTCCAGAACCAGTAGGTTTCTACGTCCGCGACACCGTCTCCAGCAGGATGATGCTGGTCGACACAGGGTCTTTAGATCGATCTTCCCGGCATCCAGGAGGACCGCAACCAGAAACCAGACCCAGCCGCCTTCCTGACGGCCGCCAACGGATCCCCATCCTCTCCTACGGCACCAGGCCCCTGTCGATCTCCATCCTTGGCCAGAATTACTCCTGGGGCTTCATCGTCATGGACGTGCCATTTAACCCCGCTCCTGGGGCGGACTTCCTGCCACACTTCGGCCTGCTTAGTCGACGTGGGGCGTGCGCCTCCTCGATACTGACTCCTGCCAGTCTCTCCCATTAACAGCGGGACCCAAGGCACCCACCATCAGCTCCGTCGCCCCACCAGTATGCACACCTGCTGACGGAGTTCCCAAAAGTGTTCAAGCCCGAACTTCGACAAGTCCCGGGGCCCCAGCCAAACATGGCATATAACACCACATAACAACTAAAGGCCCCCCGACACATGCGAAGTTCCAAAGGCTTCCCCCACAGCGCCTTCAGGAGGCGAAGAAGGCATTCGCAGAGATGGAGCGGATGGGAATCTGCAGAAAGGCCTCCAGCCCGTGGGCCTCCCTCCTCTACATGGTGCAGAAACCAGACGGCTCCTGGAGACCTTGTGGCAACTACAGACGTCTCAATATTGCAACGGAGCCCGACCACTACCCCTTGCCCAGCATGCAGGACCTCACGGCCTCCTTTCACGGAGCCAAGGTATTCACTAAATTGGACCTTCTTAAATCATACTTTCAGGTACCTGTCGCACCAGAGGATATACCAAAGACCGCCATCATCATGCCGTTCGGGTTCTACGTGTTCGCCGTCTCCACCTTCGGATTGAGGAATGCCGGGCGACCTTCCAGCGGCTCATGGACAGCATCCTCGGGGACCTGAAATTCTGCGTCTGCTACGTTGATGACATCCTCATATTTTCCAGGTCTCACAGTGAACACCAACAGCACATCCGGGCAGTCCTGCGGCGCCTCAAAGAGAATGGCCTCGTCGTCCGTTTTGACAAGTGCACCTTCGGTGTCCAGAAAGACGACTTCCTGGGCCACGAGGTATCCCCGGCAGGCGTCCGCCCACTCACATCAAAAGTAGCAGCCTTAACCAGGTTCCCAATCCCCACCTCCGTCAAAGCCGTCCAGGAGTTCCTCGGGATGATGAACTTCTACAGGCGGTTCATCCCAGGGATTGCACACACCACGGCCCCTGACGGAAGTTCTCAAAGGCCAACCAAAGTCCCTGTCTTGGGGACCCAGCCAGCAGCAGGCCTTCTCCTGACGAAGGCCACCCTGGCCGAGGCAACCGCCTTGGCACACCAGGATCCCAAGGCCCCTCTCCAGCTAACAACGGATGCCAGTAACGTCGCCTGTGGTGCTGTCCTGGAGCAGGTCATCAACAGTGCCCCCAGCCCATCGCTTTCTTCAGCAAGAAATTCAATCCCGCAGAGACCCGCTACAGCACCTTCGACAGGAACTCTGCGCGATGTACCGCGCAGATCCGGCACTTCAAGTTCCTCCTGGAGGATGCCCTTCACAATCTTCACGGACCACCAGCCATTGGTTCACGCCTTCACTAAGCAGGGGGGACGCATGGTCTTCCAGGCAGCAGCGCCACCTCTCAGCCATAGCCGAATTCACCTGCTCCGTCAGGTACCTCCCCGGCAGGAAAAATCCTGTAGCAGACGCCCTCTCCAGAGTCGAGTTGAAAGCAGTGCAGCTCAGAGTAAACTACCAAGACCTCGCCAGAGAACAGGCCGCTGACCCAGAAACCCCAGCCTACTGCACTGCCATCACGTCCCTTAAGTGGCGGGACGTGACCCTCGCCCCTGGAGGCCCAAGTCTCCTCTGCGACATCAGTACGGGTCAGCCCTGCCCCTTGGTTCCAGCCTCACGCCGCCACCAGGTATTCGACATAATTCACGGCCTCTCACATCCCTCTGGCAGAACTACGGCCAAGCTGCTCTCAAAAAAGTTCGTCTGGCACGGGGTGCAGAAGGATGCCACGTCCTGGGCGAAACAGTGCCTGCAGTGCCAAACCAGCAAGGTGGGACGTCACACGCAGTTCGTTTTTGGCGAGTTCCGCAGCCAGAGCGCCGCCGGCCACATTCATGTCGACGTCGTCGGGCCCTTCCCCATCAGGCAGGTCCAGATACCTCCTGACGGTGGTAGACTGCTTTCGACAAGGTGGCCCGAAGCCACACCTATGCAAGAAGCCACCGCCAGCGCGTGTGCCGAGGCCCTGCTTTCCAGTTGGGTTAGGCGCTTCAGCGTCCCAGACCACATCACAACCGACAGGGGCCTCGTCTTCCTGTCCGAATTATGGTCCGCCCTGGCTCAGCTGCTGGGGACCACGCATCACACCACCATGGCGTACAACGGCCTGGTCGAGCGGTTCCACAGATCCCTGAAGGCGTCCCTCATGGCCTGCTGCACAGCCGAGGACTGGAAACATCAGCTGCCGTGGGTCCTCCTCGGTTTGAAAACCGCCCCCAAAGCCGACGGCACCCCGTCTGCAGCCGAAAAAACCTACAGAGAGCCCCTTGTGGTCCCAGGCGAACTTGTGACAGAAGATTGCCACATCCCATCACTGCAGAGGCTCCGCGATGTGGCCGGCAAGTTTGCAGGTTAAGTATACACTGAACAATGACCTACTGGGTACTGCAAATCAAAACTAGGTTAGTGAAATGAAAATGATCCTATACAGGCAGTCCCTGGGTTACGGCGGGCTTGGCTGACGACGTTCTTCAAATATTTTTATCATAAATTATTTCCTGGGTTACAACGCATGTTCTGGGGTTATGATGCTGATCCGGCAGAAGAAATATGGGTCCAAAACGGCAGAACGGTCAAAATTTGGAGGTTTTTTGATGAAAAACTCAATAAAAATGCAGGTTATGGCTTGATATATAAGATATATTATCTTATATATCAAGCAGCCTATCCTGAACTAATGAGCATTATGGGTAAGAATTGTGAATTCTGAAATGTACAAAGCAACTCAGGAGCTAATAGCATTGCTAGGACATTGAAGTGAAAACTATGTACAGTATATTGAAGCATAGGTATTTAAACTTATATGACACCAAAGTAAAATATGTATCCTGAAGTATGTCAGATATCTAATACTGAATAAGAAATTTAAATTACCTATGGAATCAAAATGGTACTAGATTCTAGCACAAACAAAACTATGTATCCTGAATCATGCATAAGTACTTGATAGCTGATAATACACTAAGAAGTAGTTAGCAATAAGAACCTCTGTATCTTAATACATATTAAGGTGTCATAATCTTTATATTTTTGTTCCTTTTTCAGCCAACAGTAATTTTGGCAACTGTCTTGTCCCAGTTAATTTGCTGAAAATTGAAGGGGTTCTACTTTTGAAGAATTCCTTGTGTAGAATATCTTCTTCTTCTGCCTTCTTTGTACACAGTTAGGGTTTCTTGGTTCAGTCTGGTATTTTTTATTTTCTTCATAAAATACTTTAGCCATGAGCCTGCAAAGAAAAAATATTATATAGAAAGCCTGTACCTGAATATGAAATGATAATGTATAGTCTAAAAACCTTATCCTATTGAGTGACTCAAGATATATTCACCTACAAACCTGACATGACGCAGTGTAGTACAAAATATAGCTAACAGTGGGTAACTAGATTGTTAAAAATAAAGACACTTTATGGAAGGCAACTTAAAACACGTGACACTACTGTTACAACACAGCGTTATGTGCAAATGGCCCTTTGACGTCACATTTATCGAAAGGTTTAATCAAATATGGTTCCTAGTGCCATTGCTGTACTGTAGCCTCCACGAGGAAGTTGTGCAATTGGAACTTCAGAAGTGCAAGCGAAAGATGCAAATGCATTACTACCCTGATACTATTCTTGTATTTTAATCATTTACCTTCATCTTTATTTATTCATTTATTTGTTAATTTATCTATTTTTTCTAATAACTTATCCTTTCTTACTGTATTTCCCATTACCTTCTGTTACTTCTTTCAAATGAATACCATATTCTTTGGAAGCTTGGTTTCTAAGTCAATGGCCCTTATTCTATGATCTTTTTTGGCTGTTTCTATAGGTCACTGCAACTGTTATCCATAAAATACAAATCTACACTAGATAATTCTTTACAACAGAAGCCAACTGATACATTACACTGTGCAATTATTAAAGTCAATATGGAATGGAATATAGAGTTTAAGCCAAACTCCAGGCGCTGGAGCCTATGAAGTCATTCAGTGCTGAAAGGAAATTTGAGAGTATAAAAAGTCACAAAGGTGTAAAGGGAGGAAAACCTCGCAGTTGCATTATGAAATAATTGTTAGAGGATGGATAGCAAGATGGAAGAAAGATATGAAATGAGGTACAGTAAAAGGAATGAAAGGGGTTGCAGCTAGGGGCTGAAGAGACGCTGCAAAGAACCTTTAGTAGTGCCTGCAGTGCACCCCATGAAGTGGACTGACAGTACTACCCCACCTACGGGAGCAAAGTTAATATGAAACAACTACAGTGCTTTTACAGTACAATGAAAATCTAATTCAAAAGAAAAGAGAAGGTTCTCCCAGTGCTTGTAAATTTGATCAAATGACACGTACTTTACACCAATCTGTGACACACATCCTGCTGCACTTACTTATACTGTACTTACAAAAACCCTTTTTTAAAGTCTATGCCAAAGACGCTTGCAGAGAAAATTCAAAATGGGGGATATACTCGGCACTTCGTCAGTATGATTCTCCATCCTGGCAACCATCTTAAAGACTGGTTTACCATGCGTTGCTCCAAAAGATTCTAGCTCTACGTGACTTCGCGATTTGCGAACTGCTCGCACCTTTCAGAAAAAGAAATCAACAATTAAAATACTGTATGTACCTACCTAAAAAACTAAATAATGAATGTTCTAAGTTCTTACATTTATGCAACTTTAGAAGGCAACTGCTTCTGGTGAGCAAATCCTAAATACTAATCACATATAATTACTAATCACAGTCTGTAGGCTTACAAGATCCATTCAAAAGTGGCCTGACAAATATGCAGGTGACGACAATCTGAATGCTTTACAGCCAAAATCACTTTGAGGATTGGATGACCTTAACTCCTTGCCAGTAACCAGCAAGATAAAGATATGTCCTTTTTAAGACATACTAAACTCTTACCAAATCATTTTCATTCCCTTATTTCACATATTTATTCTACCACTATCACTCATGAAAAAAAATAAAGGCAGAATCCTCCTCACGTTACCAGTGGGTAAGTGAATAATTTTCTGTACCTGCCAACTGCTTTCCAGACTTTTGGAACCTTGCAAAATCAGTGTGCCTTATCTATTTTTCATTTGATTTCCATTACTTGTAATTATTTCATAAGTACTTTATAATTTGCACATCATCATGAAGGAATAGTCCAGTAAACCATGCTTCTTCTATATGCAGTATGATGTTGACTTGTTCTGACTTTTGTGAAGTGGTTTAAGTTTGTTTGGTAATGGTATGACAATCATTACTGTCCACTGTGGAGTTGGTTTCTGTTTTTATGTCTGTGACCAAAGCATTTACCACTAACTGATCTTGGTTTATTTAATTAATGCACCATAAACTATACTAGTATTTAAAGCTAAGTGATATTCCATTGTGTTCATAATAAACCCATCAATCATACTATGCACTAACTTCTGAGCTTCGGCCATATGACGTTAAAATCAAAAAAGTTTTTTTCCTGAAACTCAAGTTCACATAAAATGTTCCAATGTGATTCTTACCTCGTCGTTATTCCAATAACTGGTGCTCGGTCAGTGGCCTGTGACGCTGTGGCTAGCATGTGAGGTGGATGCAGCCAGCCTTCTCAGTCGGTCAGAGAAAACCACAATTGCACTGCATCTACGTCTTCTCTGCAAGCCTGAAAAGATGTTAATGTACGAAAGTAGTTGTTCTTTTGACTGAATGGGAATTAAGGGCATCATTATTACAGGCAGTCCCTGACTTATGGCAGGGGTTCTGTCTCAGCGGTGCGCCATAATTTGATATCCGCCATAAGCTGGCGCTTCTTAGTGATAATAGTCGCCTTAACTAGATACTATTCTTGTTGTAAGCTCCTTTAACAGCGCTGTAACTAAATACCTATTCTTGATAAATGAATTTGAAAAAGCTCCGTAAGTCGGCGGTTATTAATTATATGCGCTGTAACTAGATATCTATTCTTGATATATGTATTTGGAAAAGGGCAGTAAGATTAGTGTACACTGCCTTAAAATAGAAGACTGCAGTACAGTATCTGCAAAAGAACAAAACTGAAAAAACGGTATGTTTCCCCTTGCCTTACTACTGATTTTGCAGATATTGTAATTGGGAACCCCTAAATACTTGTGGAAAGCATCGAAGAATCATTCTGAAACTGCAGTAACTTGTGTATTAGTGTTTCACGAGCCTAATAGTCAGCACATCTCAATTTCGAAAATTTTGCAGGTACTGCAGTTTTCCATTTTACTGCAGTATGGTGAACTTTAGGTTGGGAGCTTAGACAGCAAAGTGCTGAGTGAATATCAACCGGAAACAAGAGGTCTCGAAACTAACAATGAATTTTATAGTTTGACTAGTTAGAAGGCCACAGTTTATATTCTCTTATTTACAGACATGGTAAACAATATGAACTCATCTCACTATAATGTGTTGCAAGACTTTCACAATCATAAAAGAAGGAATAGTTATAAGAAAGAGGAAGACGCCACAGGACCAATGGAGATTTGAGATAAGTCTCTAAGGTAGAACCAATCATTTGTTTACAGAATTTTCCATTCAATGGGAACTTACAGTCACTAATATGCAATTTACTTCATTCTAAATTTGGCTGACTGGTGGAGATTAAGACCAGCCAGCCAAATTTAGAATGAAGTAAATAGCATATCTGTGAGTATAGTTCAGTTTCTTGGATACTCTAATACCAATTCAATAACTTATATTGGATTGAATATAGAATTTAGGTCAAAGGCCAAGCACTGGGACCTACGAGGTCATTCAGTGCTGAAACGCAAATTGACAGTAAAAGGTTTCAAAGGTGTAATAGGAGGAAAACCTTGTAGTTGCACTATGAATCAATGGCCAGGAGAGGGTGAAAAGTAAGATGGAAGAGAATGCGAAAGGAGTTACAGTGAAAGGAACAAAAGGGGTTGCAGCTAGGGGCTGAAGGCAAGCTGCAAAGAACCTTAAGTAATGCCTACAGTGCATCGCATGATAACTCTTCTCCGAAGACTACTGAATGTCTCTGAGGTAGAAAGTTGTGAAAACCGACACTGACTTCCATGTGGCCGCCTCTAAGAACCTCCGCACTAAGAGTACCCCCTCAGCTAAATGAACGCACCCTCAATAATAGAGTTAGCCGCTACACACGGACTAAGAGAATAACTCTCATGTAAGGTGGAGAATGATGATTCTCCCAAGTGGCTATTCAGAGCCTACCCAGTATGGAGGGAATGAGGTAGTGTGCCGAGCTGTTGACCCTCCACCTTGCAGGTTGCGGCAAAGGCCGACAAGCGAAGTATCTCAGCGCCGACGAAAGAGCCTAGGTTAGCCTACGAGAGCACCTCTTTGGACTCTCGCAGGGAAACTATCAAAGACTAGGATACTCAAAATGTACTAAACTTAAGTTCATGTGATTATACTATCACTGTTGCTTTAGATTCTAAATCCTAAAAGGAATTCCCTCTATCTGGTTACCCTAATAACCATCGCACTACGTGAATACCACCTTTGCTAAATGAGCGCACCCTAGATAATAGACTTCGCTGTTAAACCTGGACTAAGAGAATAACCTTCCGAGTCTTCGCACTAAGAGAATACCACCTCAGCTAAATGAACACACCCTAGATGGGAGAATTCGCCGCTATACTCGCTGCGGCGAAATGAACGTCTCTTAAGTAAAGGAAGAAAACACAGACGGACTCCCAAGTAAACTGCCTCCAGAATAAAAGACAATGAACAATTCCTTAGAAAGGAAGATGATGTGGACATAAAAAACTGTTAAATGCTAAATATAATGTAAATTCAAAATTAAATTGTATTCAAGGGCATAAAGCTCACACCTCATGAGAATCATGTAGTGTGCCCGCAACTGTGTTTGTGGAGTGAGCGCTCATGAACCAGGAACCAGGAACCCTCTCTCCGAAGTAACTAATCGGACAGGAAGGATTCCGCGGAGAGACAAGAAGTGTACACAGAAACAGACGAAGTTTCTCAACCTTGATAAATAGACTTGCAGATACAGAACCACGAATTCCGGAAGAAGAGAGATACATATTTCCCGCCTAGGAAACCAGCCTAGAAAACTTCCCAAAACTCGTTCACCTTTCTATCTGCAGCTAAGGCTGAAAGAAAGAAAAACACCTAATCAGTTGTTTTAATGTTAGAACTTCCAACAAATCTCACGAAGGAGCCCGAGTTGGCAAGACCAGACGTTAAACTTAAAGGAACGTAATAAATCATAGAAGATCTTACTACTAGAAATTTTCGGGAAGATGAAAAAATGTACTGCTAAGTGTTGAGCAGTAGCTAGCAGTAGCCGAAAATGGAAGAATCTTGACTTTCCGAAAGGGAAGGAGAGGGGAGGGGGAGGGAAGAGGAAGGGAGGGGAAGGTGGCAGGGAAGGGTAAGGGAAGTGGCAGGGGAGGAAGAAGTGGAAGGGGATGGAAGAGGGAAGGGGAGGGAGGGACAGCTAAATTAACACTTGATTGTGTGCTCCAACAGGGCGAGGGGAGGGTGAGGGTGAGGGTGTTGGTAGGGGGATGAGGGAGAGGGGGAGTTGGGAGGGGAGGGAAGGGGGCAGTGGGAGGGGGAAGGTATGGGGAGGTGTTTGGATGAAGTGGGAGAATAACAGAAAATCAGCTATTTTGGTTAAGGCAGGCCTAAAGATGGAATGACCTTCCTTACGACACCGACTTCCACATGTCCAGCTGACATGGTAAGGCTTATGGGTTGACTTTCTCAGGCTGAAAGAAACACTGTCTAGACATAGCTTTAGAGAGTCCAGTCTGTCTAGCTGTTTGCTCAGCAGTCACCTGCAACTAGATTCATCACACAAGAGTTTGGATGATAATGGTGAATCTACGGTTGTCTAGAAGATCTTCCGCATGAGAAGGAGCATTGGAACTTCCGTAAGGAGCATTAGGAGTTCCGAAAACCAAGGGCGTTAGGGCCAGCAAGGAGCTAGAGTCATGCACATCTTGACACTCCCGCAATTCCTGATTACCTGATGAATGAGACCAAATAGCAGAAACCATACATGTCTAAAGTTCTAATGATGTTGTTCCCCCCGAGTTATCAGATACGACACGGCAGTTACAATGTCACAAAGCAGACCCACTACTCTGTTGCGCACTAGGACTGAAAAACCTTGAGGGGTTCCTTTACAGTCCTGAGTTCCTGAAGATTATGACTCCTCTCGTTCCCTATCCCTCCAGAGGCCGGAAGCCTTGGTCCTCCAAGGTTGCTCCCCAACCTTGATATGAGGCATCTGAGTACAGATGAACGTTGGGAAGAGGGGAGACTATAGACCTTCCGGATGTCAGATGCACTTCTTCTGACTATCACAGAAGATCCGACAAGCGAGAATCATTCCAGACTAAACCTGCATTCATGATGTGGAAGTCCCAGCAATTCCTGAGACATACCTGAAGAGAAAAGCATGGGAGAGAACAAGACTCTGGAATTGAGAGAGAGAGAGAGAGAGAGAGAGAGAGAGAGAGAGAGAGAGAGAGAGAGAGAGAGGACATTCTCCCTAAGAAGCTTCTCCAAGTGGGTTCCGGCTGTTCCCTGTTGGACACGAACACCTCTACTTCAACATTTTGTACCCTAGATGATGTATAATTGCCGAAACTGGAGACATGAGTTAGAAACAACAAGTTCGTTATACTGGCCACATCCCCTGAACCCAGAGCAGACACACTAATCATAGCCTGTTGTGACGCTACTGCTGACGACGGCTACACGAAATTGAACATGGAGGAGATATCCTCCTCCCTAAAAGACTGTTGCAGAGCACAAAAGGCACCCTCAACAGAACCCTCTCCGAATGTCCGGATAGTGAGGCGGAAGCTTTAAAAGAAGTCTCTCCTCTTTTGCCAAAGAACACTGTACAGTCAGGCGAAATGTTAACCTGACACTGAAGTGATGAGGTGTCAGGCAGTACAGGATTGGAGGGAGTGTATCCATCTTGTTTGAGAAAACCCTATCAACCTGGACACACCCAAACAGAGTGGGACAAGGCCTCCGACTGGCTGCGAAAAGGTGTCCTCTAAGATACAAGCCTCCTAGATGAAATTGAGACCAAACATTTGACAAAGGAACCCGGGAGAGAAGAGCCTCAACAGATACGTTGAGAGGAACCCTTACAACCACAGAAGGGTTACCCACTACCTTGTTAGAGCCCCTCCATGCCCAGATTCTTTGATGATTGAGCAACTACCGGTTCTGTCACATATAGCAACACGAACATCGCTTGATTCTGTAGTGTAGGTTCCTCTGGAACCTTGGATTGAGGATAAAGAGTGTGGATGAAGTCCACCATCCACTTATACTCATTCTCATTAGCTGAAGGAGAACTAATATCCAGTACCGGATCCTCTTCTTCAAATGAACAATCCTTGTTGGACTGGTCCGACTAAACCGGAACAGGAAAGAGGCAGACCGACCCCTAGCAAACGCCAAACTCGAAAACTCGGAACTCGCCACACCTGGGTGCATGAGACGGACACCTGACGTATTAAACATGAACATACTGGAGGCATCAAAGTAGGTTGCGCAAAACCTGCACCACCCAACAAGGATGACGCAACACCTGGGCCGGCCACACCTGGGTGGATAACGCCCACTCCTGAGAGTGAAGTGGCCGCAACACCCGAGCCACGCAAATCCAGATGTATCAAAACCACATGAGAATGGGAATCCGGAACTGAAGACCTTGATGACCCGGAATCAACCCCGAACCTACATGGATGCCTAGACGGAGGGACAGAGAAACCTGCAGGAAAGTTGAGAAAGAAGCTGAAAGAGTGAAGAAGGAAGAAGCTACACTCGGAGTAACCACCGGGGCACCTAACGCCGACGTTGGACAGATGGAGAAGGTACCAACCGGACCGAGCTCAAAGGAGTTTTGAAGGGGAAGGTACGAGGTACTGAACCCAAGGTAACAGAGGAAGGCAAATTACCAGCTATCCTGGAGAATGGAAAGGCTGAGGAAACTATTGGTGCTGATACACTGAACACTGGTGCAGGCGAACCACCAACTGCCATAGCATCCGCAAGAATCGCAGAGGATACATTATGGTTAGGAACCCATACAGAATGAAAATAAGGAGTTGCTGACACCTCCACAAACACCTGAGAAGCAACTAGATTGGATGCCTGAGAAACTACAGGATTCGCAAAAGGTGATAAAGACGACGGGTCTGTTAAAAGTACCCCTTCCCTTAACCCCAAAGAGAGAGAGGGGAGCCACTGAAGCCCTAATATCACAGGGTTGAACCAAGAAAAGCCTTTGCTCTGCTGAGTTAAAAGCCAAGAAAACAGGATGAGCAACAAAGACCCCGAAGAACCTCCGAAGAGCAGACCGAAAAAGAAGATTGAGAAGGGCAATGGAAGAAGGCTTAGAAGAAAAGGGGGAAAAATGGAAAATTCCGTAGCGGCAAAAGGGGCCATAGATTTCAAAGAAAGAAAATAGACTGGTTCTGTTTGCCCTGCCCCCTGATAATCTTGATAGACATCATTATCAAATTCAGAACATTCTTGAAGACATGATCATGAATATTGGAAAACTCGATAGCCAGAATTACCACCATCGCAAGAAGAAAAAAATTTTAACCCCTGAAGGAAAAAGAACCTTCAAAGAAGGAGTATTCAAGGAAAAACAAAACAAATTCAGAACCAGATACATCAGAAACCAAATCTGAACGACCCTCCACGGATCTAGAAACCTTTGTTGCACAGAGCACGAAGAAGGAAATAAAAGCAATGATTGATCTAAATGAGAGACCTAAACCTTAGCGACCCCAACCAAACCTGAACCCAAAGAAGACTGCATGATCAACTACTCTTCCTGAATACTTCCTAAAGTAGAATTCTTACTTGTCTGAGTGATTCCTAATTCTAAATCCACCTTAGAACTTACGCTTTTAGAGGGAAGGAGGAAATCTGCTGCTAACACTGCCTGCTCCGTGCCGGGGGGGGCCGGCAGATCCTACCTTCGAGGTTTGCGGTTCTCCATGACCACCGGCACCTGTTAGGGCTGGCTCTGGAACAGGCAGGGGGCTGAAAAAGAACGATTAGTATCTACAACACTAGTACTACTATCCTTATCTCTAGTTTCTGTTAATTTAGTCATAAAGCTAGGAAAAAAAAATAGACTAGACATATTGGCTGGTAACTTGTCCTCTAACTTTTTGAATAATTATTCCATCTGATCTACCGACCAAGACTCGCCGCCTATCTGACTGATACTACACTGCATCTTCCTACATAAAATACAAACAGAATGTCGATCGTGTTTGAGGGTACTCATCCTACGCTTGCAGGACGTGTAGGGCCTATGAGCGTCAGCATCTCCAGCAGTAGAAGGCTCTGTTGTTGAAGATGTAAACGACGTGGAAGTGTCGGCACTAGCAGGCGGCGACGTCTTCTTGTTTGACTTATCCAATCGAGTCCAAAGTACCGATCCAAGTCAAAATTGGGAGAGACATTCCAAATCCAATCAATAAAGTATCCATCCAGGAGAAAATGCATTGAAAACAGTCCAAATCATGATCTGATGTCCAAATTCTTAAATGGGGGTTGGGCTAAATGACTAAAAGTTCGCCTGATGTGGGACACACCCACACAGCATGGCGAACAAAAAGCAGTTTGGGATCTCGGCCTCACTCGGCCAGGACTTGCAGAGTGTTGCCAACGGTACTTCAGGTGACTCATTTGACAAGATTTTCCTGTAAGCCTCGGTAACGCTGACAGTTAATTAGCCACATATTGGGTAAAAGCTATGGGTATGTAGTTCAGGCTGGTAGGTGACCAGGGCTAATTCAGGTGTTAAGGGAGCGTATTGCAATACTATATTTTTTTTTTGCATACAGTTGTTACTGTCAGCCATGTAGGATGCCATCTTGATTAATAGGTGCCCAAGCAGTATACAAAGGTGGGTCTATATCCAGATTTGTAGACCATCCCTCAGAGGGCCATCATACCAAATTTCATGCTTTTTACACAAAGTGAACACGATTTTGCCTTAGCTGCTAGACTATAATTTCTGAATGTAAGGAAGCGGTTATACCACATCCAAGTTCTTCATTGGACGGGTCGGTATCGTTCGCGGCTAGCACTCTGCTGGGCTTGCATTCGATTCTCCGACCGGCTAATGAAGAATTAAGAGGAATTTATTTCTGGTGATAGAAATTCATTTCTCATTATAATGTGGTTCTTTTTCCACAATAAGCTGTAGGGACCATTGCTAGGTAACCAACTGGTTCTTAGCCATGTAAAATAAATTTAATCCTTCGGGCCAGCCCTAGGAGAGCTGTTAATCAGCTCAGTGGTCTGGTTAAACTAAGGTATACTTAACTTATAATACATCCAGCCATACAAAAGATAAAGTATCTTATTTTATATATAGCATATTGCAAACATGGATGATATAAATTAATAGAGGCAATTGATTAGCTCACTGATCTAGCACGAAGTAAACTGGAAAATAGAATTTCATAACTAAAAACATTGCACATAATGAAGATTGATTTGTGGCAAGAATCCTCTAAGCTTTCATGGCTGAAGTTTGCCATTTTATTTTTTAGTATTTCAACCAAATGTCAGTATTATCACAAAATTAAAAAGTTCCTTGTATGGATTGTATTAAGAGCAGAATGTTTGGTGTTGTTAAGTCAGAATTATTCTCTACAGTCCCTAAAAAGTGCGCAGTTTCTGACAAATCCTTTAGTGATTCCATGGTGATGACATGGGAATGTTACTGTTACAGAATAAATATTTCTATACACACACACACACACACAGTAATTTTTGGTTACAATGAACTTGAGAAGAAATGAGCATATGTGGCAAAAACTAATGTTTATAATTTAGAACTTACAGATATCAGTGTCCAATGGTTGACTCCAGTCCCACTGTGTAACATTTTCTCATCAAAGTCGTGTAGTTTCGGCACCTAGGTAAAGGCCATTTGGCCTTGAAGCCAAGACTTGCCTGCAAAAAAAAAAGGAACCAATATGAATTGTCTATTGAGAAAAAAACCTTAACACAGATATAAAAAAATGCATAGGTTTTCATATTACATTAAAACTGGCCTATACAATTCCTTAAGTTTTATAGCTATGGGACAACAAAAATCAACAATAGCAGTTTCTTATATTAAAATGATGATGAAATTCACTTCTAAAAGCCTATTGGTTAACCCCTCAAAAACACATTTATTTTGGCAACAGTTCTAGATTTCTCTCTTCTGAACATCTAACATGTAACATCAGAGGAAAAATTCTGAAGGCTCCCTCAATCAGCTGATAAAAATGATTGTGACCAGTTTCCAATATTCAACTCTATAAATCTTGAATTTATCCAATACCGTAGTTCTGAGTCTGTATACATGAATTACAGATCCTAATTGAAGTATTGCCTATACAGAACTTATAAACATCCAGTGTGTGTGTGTGTGTGTGTGTGTGTGTGTGTGTGTAAAGATTTAGAAGGATTTATTGCAACTCATTTCATAAAAATGTACATTTTACATCCAATGACATACTGTACCTACGGTAATGGTCGAACAATTGATTCAACCAATTACTGACATTTTGCAACATATTTACTTACCTGGCCAACTGTTATGCTGTATATATCTACCAGCGATGTCCCCGAAATAAGAGGGGCCTAGAAATATGATACACACACACACGCATGGCCACATACCCTATGGGTTGCATACTAAAAAAACATGGAATTTCTCAAGCATATACCAAGAGAAATTCTCATACATGTCAAAACTATTTCCTGCCATAAATCATAAAACTGAGAGCCCAATCCAGCCCCATTTAAAAGTATTTCTCTTAAAGTAATTAAAACTTTATTCATAACTCAAATTAAGTTGCACAGGAAAAAGGTTAGTGACTTTTACATACCTTCAAAAACTTGTGAATGCTATACTATGCTTATTTCGGCCCTCTTGGCCAATAAAGAAGTCATTAGCAGAGGCACTATTTTCCTTTTAAGCAAATTGCTTTCACTGGTATTTCAAAAATTTTGATGCTCTGATAAATGTCACAAGTAACGAAGACAGAAAATAACTTAGTGGCTTTGCCTAATAACTAGAAAAAGAGTATAAATTAAATGTCTACTTACGAATAGAAAATTAGGTGTCAAATCATAAGCTAACACCAATGCTAAGAGGGCCTTTTAGTAACGAATAGGTTTAGAGAGTTAACCAAGATTCTTGACCCAAACTATCAATACTGAAATGCCTTTACCCTCTCAATGATTCTTTAGGTCAAAGCAACACAGAAGGTACAAGTATGACAGAGCAAGCTTGAATTTAAAAATAATTGGTGAGTTTACATCTATGGTAAAATGCTTATTGAACCTAACCTAAAAAGATGCATCAGTTCTCCTATTGTAGGATCTATGAATCTAGTTTAGCTTGCAATTATGTCAAAATTCATCAAAATCTGATGCATTACTAGCCAATAAAGAAATCACTTGGTGTATGTTTAAAAAGCAAAACCTCACCCATTAAATACTTTTCAACAATAGGAAGCAACAAAACCAGTACTGCAGATACTGTACTTGCTGTCAGTTGATACCCTTTTAAAAGACACCTAACTTGACTCGGCTTAAATATACTTAAACAAAGCTAAGTAGGCTATGTCCAGCCTTCAAAAAAATATTTCAGCGCCAAGCTAGAAATTGTTTTGCACACTGCCTTCTATCCTTTAACATGAATTTCACCACCTCTGTGATTGATTCCACAACAAAGTGATCTTGTATTAGTAAGCTGACTACCATAACAATATGGAATTATGACAAACTAAATATAAAACCTAAATATCATATCAACATCAAAACCTATAAAATTCTGATAAATTAAAAAATGAAGTTTTCATAATAAAACTAGTATTGCAATACTTACCCGAACACCTGAATTAGCCCTGGTCACCCACCAGCTCGAACTACATCCCCATAGCTTTTACCCACTAAGTGGGTAATAAACTGTCAGCGTTACCAACGCTTACAGGAAAATCTTGTCAAATGAGTTACCTGAAGTACCGTTGGCAACACTGCTGCAAGTCCCGGCCGAGTGAGGCCGAAATCCCCAATTGCGTTATCCACTATTCAAATTGAAGTGGGGAGGAGGGTGGGAATCATTCAGGTGTTCAGGTAAGTATTACAATATTAGTTTTATTATGAAAACTTCATATTGCAATACACTCCCTGAACACCTGAATTAGCCCGATTAACAAAATTTAGTGGAGGTGGGATCAATCTAATTCAGCCCGACCTGCCAACAGGGAAAGCAGGTAACTCATTATTCGCCTACTCTGTATAAATGAATGTATCCTCACCTGGTTATCCCACTCGGCAGGTGAGAATGTATGTAGAGAGAGTACCCCAGCGTCAGACTCATGTCTAGGTACTGTCTGAGTCGAGCTACCTCTCATGTGGTATTCAAACCTCCTCATGGATAGAGAGTAGCAAAATAAAAACCAACCTACCATGTGGCTAATCACAGCCTCCCATGATTAGTGGAGAACGATGAACCTCCCATGTGGCTAATCAAAGCACTCTCATTTATGGAGGGTCTGAGTCGAGCTACCTCTCATGTGGTATTCAAACCTCCTCATGGATAGAGAGTAGCAAACATAAAAACCAACCTACCATGTGGCTAATCACACCCTCCCATGATTAGTGGAGAACGATGAACCTCCCACGTGGCTATTCAAAGCACTCATGTATGGAGGGGTACGATGAACCTCCCATGTGGCTAATCAAAGCACTCTCATATATGGAGGGGTACGAAGAACCTCCCATGTGGCTATTGTGGCCTCTTATGTATGGAGGAGAAGTTGAGTGTGCAGGATCTTCGAGTTCTTCATGTCCGTTGCCGCCAATGTCTGTCAGAGAAGAGGTTGAAGAAACCAAACCTGTCCACTGGATCTGCCTATCTTCACAGTACTAACGTCAAACTTAATATTCTCACCATGAATCCCCACTAACAGAGAATCCAAAATTCCAAATTTCCTCAGACTACATTCATTACCTAGAATTCCCCCACCCTTAACATTACTACGTAATTATAAGATCGAGTTGGTCATTGCAAAGGGACCAAGCGAGAAAATTCTTCTTCGAAGAAAACTGAACGTCTTTTATGTAGAAGTCGAAAACCGACACCGACTTCAAGTGGCCACCTCTAAGAACCTCCGCACTTAGAGAGTACCCCTTAGCTAAATGAACGCACCCATGATAGAAGGGTTAGTGGCTACACACGGACTAAGAGAATAACTTTCATGTAAAAAGGAGAACGATGCATCTCCCAAGTGACTATTCAGAGCCTACCCATCAAGGAGGGAATGAGGCAGTGTGCCGAATCGATGACCCTCCGCCCTGCAGGTTGCGGCAAAGGCGACGAGCGCAGAAGTATCCCAGCGCCGACGAAACAACCTAGGCTGGCCTACGAGAGCACCTCTTTGGACTCTCGTGAGGGAAACTATCAAAGTCTAGGATACTTAAGATGTACTAAACTTAAGTTCATGTGATTATACTAAAAGGAATTTCTCTATCTGGTTAACCTAATAATCACTGCACTACGTGAATACTACCTTAGCTAAATGAGCGCACCCTAGATAATAGACTTCGCTGTTAAACGTGGACTAAGTGAATAACTTTCCGCGTCTTCGCACTACAAGAATACCACCTCAGCTAACTGAACGCACCTTAGATAGGAGAATTCGCCACTATATGCAGTACGGTGAATTGAACATCTCTTGAGTGAAGGAAGAAAACAAAGACGGACTCGCAAGTAAACTACCTTCAGAATAGAAGACTCTGAACCATTCCTTAGAAAGGAAGATGAAGTGGACATACTCCGAATACTGTGCGGTAATGGAAAAAAAACTGCAAAATACCAAATATAATGTCACATCAAATTAAATTGCGTTCAAGGGCATAAACCTCGCACCACACGGGAATCGTGAAGTGTGCACGCAACTGTGTTCGTGTAGTGAGCGCTTATGAACCAGGAACCAGGAACCATTTCTCCGAAAGTAACTAATTGCATCCTTCGACAGCGGACGGGAAGGATTCCGTGGTGAGACAAGAAGTGTACACAGAAGCGGACGGAGTTTATCAACCTTTGATAAATATTCGCATCGGACATAAAGACATCCCCGCTGATGCCGGAACCGAACACTTGCAGGTAAAGAACCTTAAACGAACGAAGCAGAGTTTAAGCTCGGCCACGACTTCCGGAAGAAGAGAAATACTTATCATTTCCCGCCTAGGAAACTAGCCTAGGAAACTTCGCGAAGCTCGCCCATTTTTTTTTTTTATCTGCAGCTAAGCCGAAAGAAAGAAATAAAACACCTAACCAGTTATCTTAACATTAGAACTTCTGACAAATCTCACGAGGGAGCCCAAGGGAACGCAACAAGTCAAAGATCTTAATACTAGAAATTTTCGGGAAGATAGAAAAATGTACTGCAAAGTGCTGAGCGGTAGCCAGCAATAGCCGAAAATGGAAGAATCTTGAGTTTCCGAAGGAATAAGAGAAAACCAGCTATTTCAGTTATGGCAGGCCTAAAGATGGAATGACCTTCCTTACGACACTGACTTCCCCATGTCAAGTTGACCTGGTAAAGCTACGGGTTGACTTCTCAAGCTGAAAGAACACTGTCTAGACATAGCTTTTAGTGTCTGGACTGTCTAATTTAATGTTATATCATTCGGCAGTCGCCCTTTGCATACTAGGTTCATCATGCAAGAGTTTGGATGATAATTCTTTGAAAATGCGGTTGTCTAAAAGATCTTCCGAATGAGGAAACATCAGAACCTCCGTAAGGAGCATTAGGAATTCGGAACTGAGGGCGTTAGAGCCAGCAAGGAGCTAGAGTCATAGATTCTTGACACTACCACAATTCCTGATTACCTGATGAATGAGACCGAATGGCGGAAAGTTATACACCTCTAGGTTCTAATGATCTTGTTCCCCCGAGTTCTCAGATACGACACGGCAGTTATGATGTCACAAAGCAATCTTCCCACTATTGTGTTGGTGGTGGACTAGGACTGAGATACACCTGAGGGCTTCCTTTATTGCCCTGAGGTTCCTGAAGGTTATGACTCCTCTTGTTACCCGATCCTCCAGAGGCCAAAGCCTGGGTTCCTCCAAGGTTGCTCCCCAACCTTGATATGAGGCATCTGAGTACAGATGAACGTCAGATGCTGGAAGAGGGGAGACTATTTGCCTTATACAGCCTTCCTCCCCAAGATGTCAGATGCGCTTCTTCTGACTATCACAGACGATCCAACAAGCGAGAATCGTTCCAGATTATACCTGCATTCTCAATGGGAAGTCCCAGCGATTCCTGAGACATACCTGAAGAGAAAGCATGCAGAGACACAAGACCCTGGAATGAGAGAGAGAGAGAGAGGATGAGAGAGAGAGAGAGAGAATCAGAGAGAGAGAGAGAGAGAATGCCAGAGAGAGAGATTTTTACTGAATAAATTTGTTTTTATTTAGCATTTCCCAACGTTTTGTGTGAGAGAGAGAGAGATTTTCAGAGTGAGAAAGAGAGAGAGAGAGATCATCAGAGAATTCTCAGAGAGTGTAATTGCGTTTGTGAAAAGCTTCTGTTGGAAGAGGGATGAGGTCGTTAGTTTGTTTTGTAAAGTCTTTAATATGGAATATATGTGGTATTTTTCAGTTTTGGAATTTTGAGTCAGAAAAGTGCCAGTCAGTCGTTTTTGGTCAAAAACAGTTTGTTTGTGTGCTGATTCAGAGTTGTTGTTTTTCCTTGTTAGTGTGCTGTTCTTGTTGCTGTCTGTTCCAAGTCGTGTGTTTTTCTGTTTTGGTTTGGTTTGTGTGCATTTTGTGTTCTGTGTAACAATTTGCAAAGCAGTGTTAAAGAAATTGGTCTTACTCCATCTTCCAGCAACCGAGGACCAGGTGAGTGTTGTGTATTGTTTTTTTCATCTGTGTTTTAAAATCCCGCCACAAGAGGACATTCTCCTCTAAAAGGCTTCTTCAAGTGGGTACGTGGCTGTTAGACAAGAACCCTCTACTTCCAGGAGCATTTGTACCTTCAACGATGCATAATTACATCTCTGACACTGGAGACATGAGTTAGAAGCAACAAGTTTCGTTATACTGGCCAATCCCTTGAACCCGGAGCAGCCACACTGATCATAGCTTGCTGTGACGCTACTTTGCTGACAACGGCTACACGAAATAGACCATGGAGGAGATATCCTCCTCCCTAAAAGACTGTTGCAGAGCGCAAAAGGCGCCCATCAATTTTCAGAACCCTCTCCGAATGTCTGGATAGGAGGCGGAAGCTTCAAAAGAAGCCCCCCTCTTCTGCCAAAGAATGTTGTAAAGTCAGGCGACATGTTAACCTGGTATGCCAGCCTTACTGACACCGAAGTGATGAGGTGTCAGGCAGTTTTGTACAGACCTAATAGGGAATATATCATCTTGTTTGAGCAACTTTTCAGTTCTGTCGCTCCTATAGCGACTTGAACATCGTTGCTCGGTCTGTTAACTCCTCAGAACCTTGGATTGAGGATAAGTGAGGATGAAGTCTACCATCCGCTTATACTCATTCTCATTGGCTGAAGGAGAACTAATATCCGGTACCGGATCCTCTTCTTCAAATGAACAATCCTTGTCGGACTGGTTCGACCGAATCTGATAAATGGATTGTCGGACTGGTCCAACCGATTTTGCAATAAGGAAATTAATCGGACTGATCCGACCGAAGCCATCAACAGGAAAGAGGCAGGCTGATCCCTATGGCAAATGCCGAACTCGAAAACCCGGAACTTGCTACACCTGGGTTTTTGAGAAACACCTGAATTTCGTCATCAATCGTGAACATACTGGAGGCACCAAAGTAGGTTGCACAAACCCTGCACCACCCAACGGGATGACGTCCCACACCTGAGCGGACCACAGCCACTCCTGAGAGCGAAGAGGCCGCAACACCCGAACCACTCAAATCCAGATGTATCAAAACTGCATGAGAATGGCAATTTTCCGGAACTGAAGACCCGAATCAACCCCGTAACCAACATGGATGCCTAGATACGGAGGGACAGAGAAAACCTGCCGGAAAGTTGAGAAAGAAGAAGCTGAAGGAGGGAAGAAGGAAGAAGCCACACCGGAGTAACCACCAGAGCGCCCAACGCTCGATTCGTTGGAAGATGGAGGTCCCAACCGGACCGAACTCAAAGGAGTATTGAAGGGGAAAGTTACGTTAGTGTGTTCAAGGTAACAGAAGAAGGTAATTTGCAACTATCCTGGAGAACGGAAAGGCTGCAAACTATCGGTTTTTCTGATACACTTGAACGCTGGCGCAGGGGAATCACCGACTGCCGTAGCATCCGCAAGAATCCTCGGAGGATACATTGGACTCTGTTAGGAAACTATCGGTGCTGATACACTGAACGCTGGCACAGGTGAATCACTGACTGCCGCAGCATCCGCAAGAATCGCTCTTTGGAGGATACATTGACAGTTAGGAAACTATCGGTGCTGATACACTGAACGCTGGCGCAGGCCCCTCTACCCTGCCGTAGCATCCGCAAGAATCGCGGAGGATACATTACAGTTAGAACCCGTAAAGAAAGAAATAAGGAGTTGCTGACGCCTCCGCAAACACCTGAGAAACAACCTTTGACCGGATGCCTGAGAAACTACCGGATTTGCAAAAAGGTGATAAAGACGACGGATCGGTAAAAAGTACCCTTCCCCTTAACCCCAAGAAGAGAGGGGGTTCCTTGCTGAGGAGGCTCTAATATACAGGGTTGAAGCAAGAAAGCCTTGGACTCTGCTGAGTTAAAAGCCAAGAAAACAGGATGTCACGTTACGTTCGCCCTTGTGCATTTAAAGACCCCAAGAGCCCTCCAAAGAGAATCGGACCGCGCTCATGTTCACTGCCTCCTTGCTCTGAAGATTGAGAAGGGCAATGGAAGAAGGCTTAGAAGAAAAATTTGGGGAAAATTTCAGACGGACGAAAAGAATTTCCTTGGTCCGTGTTCCTGGCAAGAAGGACATATATTTCAAAGAAAATAATTGGTTCTGTTCCCCGCCCTGATAATCTTGATAGACATTATCAAATCAGAAAATTTTTTGAGACATGATCATGAATATTGGAAAACTTTTTAGTTTGATTTTTATATGTCCAGAATTACCACCATCGCAAGACGAAATGAAATTTTAAAACCCCCTGTAGGAAAAGGAACCTTCAAAGAAGAAGTATTCAATGCAAAAGAAAAATTTAGAACCAGACACATCAGAAACCAAATCTGAACGACCCTCCACGGATCTGGAAACCTTTTTGTTGCACAGAGCACGAAGCAGGAAATAAAACCAACGATTGACCTAAATGAGAGACCTAAACATTAAATACCCTAACCATAATAATCATTATGTCAATTTTGGTACCTGAACCCAAAGAAGACCATGTTCAACTACTTTTTATCTGAATACTTCCTAAATTAAATTCCTACCTTTCTGAGTGATTCCTAATTCTAAATCCACCTTAGAACTTACGCTTTTAGATGGAAGGGGGAAATCTGCTTAAAACACTGCCTGCTCCGTGCTTGGGGCCTTTGCAGATCCTACCTTCAAGGTTTGTGGTTCTCCATGACCACCGGCACCCGTTAGGGCTGGTTTCTGGAACAGGCAGGGGGCTGAAAAAGAACGATTAGTATCTACAGCACTATTACTACTATCCTTATCTCTAGTTTCCGTTAATTTAGTCATAAGCTGAAAAATAGACTAGACATATTAGCTGGTAACTTGTCCTCTAACTTTTGAATAATTCTTCCATCTGATCTACTGGACCAAGACTCAGCCACCTATCTGACTGATACTACACCATATCTTCCTACATAAAATACAAACAGAATGTCTTATGGTGATTTTGTCTGGATAATTTTGGTTCTCACAGACCGTGTTTGAGGGTGCTCATCCTTCTCGCTTGCAGGACGTGTTTAGGGCCTGGCCTTGAGCCTTCAGCATCTCCAGTAGTTTTCAGGCTCTGTCGTTGAAAATGTAAACGACTTGGAAGTGTCGTACACTTTTTTTAAGAATCTAGCAATATTTTCTTTTCTGTTTGACTTATCCAAACGAGTCCAAAGTACCGATCCCAAAGTCAAATTCATAGAGAAGTTTTTAATCCTATCAATAAGTATCCATCCAAGAGAAAATGCGTTTTCCAGTCCAAATCGTGATCTGATCTCCAAATTCTTAAATGGGGTCTAAATGACATTTCAAGTTCGCCTGATGTGGGACACACCTTTCACAGCATGGCAAACAAAAGCAATTTTTTCTCACTCGGTTAGGATCTTGCAGCAGTGTTGCCAACGGTACTTCAATGTAACTCATTTGACAAGATTTTCCTGTTTTTCGTTGGTAACACTGTCCAGTTAATTACCCACTTAGTGGGTAAAAGCTATGGGGATGTAGTTCAGGCTGGTGGGTGACCAGGACTAATTCAGGTGTTCAGGGAGTGTATTGCAATAAATTTTGTAATATATTACGAAATGAATAAATGTTGCACATTTAGTTTAAATATATCACATTCCTAAATGTGAGATATTAAATACTAGAAATTACTTTAAGTTTAATGACAGCAGCATTACTAAACTCTACTTATAACTAGGAACAGCAAAATTAAAATGACTGTGCAACACTATGTTAAAAGACCTTTTCATCCATAAACAGCAACTCACAGCACAGTTTTCTTTAAAACATGAAAAGCAATAATAGTGTAAAGTCACCCCCTGGAATCGACGTCAGCCACAAAGAATAGTTCAAAGGCGTCATTAATGAAGTCTCCGCTGAGCAAGTTTTCTTTGGTGACTTCCACTTTCTTCGCCTCAATTATGATATCACACCTAACAGTCACCAGGTCACGCATTTTCTACCATTTCAAAACTTTATATGTATTTGTCCAACTGTCACAAATTATGTATCAAATGTTTCTTTATTCCCCCTCACCATCAAGACTCTCCATATTGGAGTTCTGTATGTTTTTGTATTGTAAATTGTACTTGTTCGCCGTATATTATTGTTAATTGTTTTTGACCTCAGGTCATGCTAAATGTCATTGTCTTCAAATTATCACATTCAGTCCATATTAAATACTAGAAATTACTTTAAGTTTAATGACAGCCTAAAACTCCTGGATCTGTAATAAAGGAGCAAAAGTAACTTTTACCTGTTCGTTTCTTTTGCACCTCTTACAATAGTACTTCATGAGTTATCTGATGATAACATCTTAAAAACTTATGTTAACTTTATTCAACTTAAACAACATTTACCTAAACTGAGCTGATTACTCCTTTTAGTTTTCCAGAAAATAATTCAGCAGCACCAACCCTGAAATTCTGGTCGCACGTTACAATTCTATCCATAACTGTGAATTTTATGACCTATATGATTACTTCAACTATAAAATGACATGGTATTAGTGTGCTGACTCCTGTAGTAGGATACTGTTATGCATATTCCAAACTTGAAGGCCCTAGTATAGTTTCCGTCATTTCTGCTAAAGTTACATTATCACCTTCTTCAAAACAACAATACTGCTTAACTACCATGCCATAAGTTTGCATCAAAGCCCATAGCTATAGTATTACTACAGTAACTGGCTCCTCTGGTTTCATCAAGCATCACTGCCTAAGAGTTTATTCAATCTTAATAAACTCATCAACACCAAATATCTCTGCTGAGTTTTTGTACCTGAACATTCAAATCCCTTATCTTTCTTACTACAAGGACGACTTCAATCCATCTTGAATGATTGACTGATTATGAAATTTAGGTCTTGAAGACCAAGCGCTGGAACCAATCAGGATTATTCAGCGCTGTAATAAAGGTGAAATATATGATTGATAATGAATAGGTGAATCCCTCTCACTGTCTGCTTTCTTTCAATCTAGGGTAGCTTAGGGCAATGGGTTGGGTTATTTTTCGGAGACTTCAGCCACCTCCCACTTTATAATTTATATTTTTATTGGGTAAAACACATCAGAACGAAAAATTTCTTCTCAATATATAACCTTTGCAAGTGATTAATAACAGAGAAAAATAATTAATCAAATTACGACTTATAAATTAAGGCAATACCAGCCCCCCAGCCCCTCCATAGCTAATAGGGCAAAATTGTAACCAGTAAACACCCCTAGGGTACGTTAGGTTGGTATTTTTAGGTTCTTTTAGTGCCCTATCATTTCCTAGCCATTTTTACATGAAAAATCCAATATGGTTTTTCATGCAAAAATGATTAGCTGGAGTCTTTGGAAGCGGCTGGCTGGAGTCTTCCGAAAAATTACCCTGGGTTGCCTCTCCCATGGCCTTTGCATTCCAATAGTTTTGACTGACAAGGTGAATAAAACCAAGGCTGCATACAGTAGCCTACAATGTCAATGGTCTAGTGACCACTGGCAGATTTCCTGGAGGTTAAATAACCTCCTGGTAATTCTATATATTAGCTCCGCACCTGTTTTTACTTTTCAACTGGTTTTTCTACACTTTTAGGGCTTCTGATACTGGCGGTGCATCTGTTTGTTGTCGGCCAAATAGGATGTCCCTTCGCCGTGTTTAGTACTGGCCCAGGGGAGAGTTACCCATACGTTAATAAGTTATTGCACTTGCCGGACGGGATATGAACCGTTCAAAACAGACGTACCCGTGCTCTGTCTTGTGAAGATCACGTATGGAAACCCCTTGTTGGATGGACTTCTGGGGTTAATTACACTCGAGCATCCAAAATTAAAGGTAAATTCATAATTAGCAACCAAAAAACTGTAGAAAAGCTAAGTTAGAAGGCAGTCGCCACCACGGAGCTACTATATAGTTCTACCAAACTCCCTAACACCTCAAAATACCCAAACCAGCAAGTGGGTAGTTTGCAGTTTACGATGACGCCACGTAATGCCGTTTGTCCCGTCCACCAAGGTATCCGCCAAAGTAAGTAGTTCCACACGAAATGCCATGTTCTCTATCTTTCTGGGGGGATCCAGGGCGGGCGAAGCCGCCCCGGCTAGGTAAGGGCACGCCGCACTAGGTTAGATTAGGTTGGTTAGTTATGGTTTCGTTATTTTAGTACTGATTTTGTATGTTGGTATTCCTCTGCGACTAGAAAACTGGCAGACGACATCCGCGTCAACGTAAACTGCAGGCGCTCCCAGCAAGTTATGGGCTTAGTCATTGCACAAAAAATATGCCAAAGTCTAACCGAAGACTGGAATACAGGCTGTTCATGTCCAGACCCTTACCTGCAAATTTCAAGGTACAGGCCCCAGCTCAGGGTACCTTGGGGTGCACACTCCAGCTTAGGGTATCTTACAGTAAAGGCCCCAGCTTTGGGTAGCCTAGGATACAGGTCCCAGCCTGGGGTACCTTATGGAACAGGCTCCTACCTAGGTTACCCCAGAATACAGGTCCCAGCCTAAGCCTGGAGTACCTCAAGCTACAGGGCCCAGTTCAGGGTATGTTAAGGTAAGATATGAAGGCAACTTGACACTTTAATGGGGAGGTTATGATTTACAGGCCTCTAAGGAAATAACCGATACTGGGTAGTTTACAGTTTCGGTAGCCAGGCCGTGTAACACCATCTGCCCGGGCTACAATAACTCCGCCAAGGTAAGTAGTTCCGCAACCCGACCCTGCTTGTGACCCAGCGACCCGCATGCCCCAGGATCTGACCCAGTCTCTTTCCAGTTTGCCAAGATGTCGTCCGTCCAGTCCGTGCATCCCGCCCACGTACAATTTGCCGCCACAAACCCGGTGACTAACCTAGATTTAGCAGTGGTGTGCAATGACGAACGCTCTTTACTTGTATTTCTAATGAAAAGTGGCCTGATCGGTGATTTTAGTGGTGTTTGTGGCCACTGCAAAGAAGGAACCGTTGGACTGATCAAACGTGGCGACAGTTTCCAGTGGTGTTGTAACGCACGCCACTGCAGGAAACACAGATCCATTCAGAGTGGTTCGTTCTTCTCTGGTTCGCACCTTTCATTTAGGACCATTTTAATTCTCATTCAAGGCTGGATTCACGAACTTCCCCAAAAATATATGCAGATGACTCTGAAAATCGGGTCACCTAACACCATAGTGGACTGGTACAATTTCTGCCGGGAAGTTTGTATAGACATTTTGGTGCAGGACAACCGGAAAATAGGCGGGCCAGGACACGTCATGGAAATTGATGAATCCAAATTTGGAAATCGAAAATTTCACAAGGGTAGACGTGTCGACGGTTGTTGGGTTCTCGGCAGGATTGACCGGGAAACAAAGGACACGTTTTTTTAAGTTGTTGCCGACAGAACTGCAGAAACACTCCTCCCAATTTTAATTGAAAACATCCACCCTGACTCCATTGTAATTTCAGACTCTTGGAAATCATACCACACTTTAAGCCAATATTTCAAAACACACTGTAACATTAATCACTCATTACACTTTGTTGATCCAGCAGACCAAAGCATACACACAAACACGATAGAATCTACTTGGCAGGTGTTGAAGTTTTGCCTAAAAGCGGTACAGTAAAAAATTTGTATAATTCGTATTTCTCAATGTATTGTATTAAAAATGCTACCTATCAAATGTTGATTGCCCTTTTAAAGCCTTTTTGGAATTAATTAAACGTGCATATCCTTTAAATCGAGTCGATTCAACACTCACCATGATGCGGCCTAATTTCGTTGAAACCCGACAATCCCAAGACGTTGCTGTACAAACGTATTCGTCAATTACACCCGTCCCTGTTCCGCCTGTTCCAGTCATCCAGATCACGCCAAAACCAGCTGTCCCAGCCCAAAAGTGAAGAAGAATTGAGCCGCCGTCTGATTTCTCCGATGATTCCGACTTCTGCTAAGATTAGTGGGGTTTCTTATCATTTCAGGTTAAGCATTTTAGTGGCTTTCTGGGGTCCGGGCACACCGTCTTGTATAAGGTTAGGTCGGTTCGTTCTGGTTAGGTCACAACCTTGCATTTTGGATGAATTGTGTTAGCTGGCTTTACTGGGGGGGTCCAGGGGGGGCCAAGCCCCCCCGCCCAGGTTAGGGCACGCCGTCCTGTTTTAGGTTAGGTTAGGTTACTTCTGGTTAGGTCAGGACCTAGGGCTATGGGAAAGGTTAGGCCTGTTTGTTATGAAAATGCTGGGACACATTGGCTTCCGAATCGCCACCATCTTGTTTGTATTCGTCCTCCAGTTTCCTAGACGGAACCTGCTGCCACCTGGTGGTGGGTCCCGACTAGAAAACTGGCACGCGACAGCCTTGCCGACCTAAACTGTAGGCGCTCCCCGATACTTTTACAAGTGTTTACGACACTTATTTACGCAAGCTTATGATTACACGAAACTTTCAATTAAGTCTTATGATATTAAAATATCGTAGTCGAGACTTACGATACCTATAATGAATGGGCACTGCTACCACGGAGGATCTAACTCACGAAAAATAGGTCACAGTAACGAAAAATCGTTATAGATTACAGTTTCGTATGCTGGGCTGCCTAACTCATTCTGCCCGTGCCAAGATCCCTCTGCCAAGGTAAGTAGTTCCACCCGACCCTAAACAGCTGACGACCAATGACCCAAATGCCCCAAGACCTACCGACCCGACCCGACATGCCCCGAGACCTACCTCAGTCTCGTCCGAGTTGCCAACACCCTGAATCAACCTTAGTTTCAGATTGTTGGAAATCGTACCACACTTTAAGTCAGCATTTCAAAACAACCTTAACATTAATCACTCATTACATTTTTTAGCTTTTAATTCCACGAACTTCCAAAGATACAAGCTCTACAATCACAAACAACAGAATCTACATGGCAGGTGTTGAAACGTAATGTTTTGCCTAGAAAATCGCGGTACCAGGACAGTAAAAAACATGTATAATTCATACTTCTCTTGTATTGCATTAAAAACAAAGGACGTTATTTATCAAATGTCCCTTCCCCAATTTTAATTGAAAACTTTTCTTAATTAATTTCAGACTTAAACTTTAAGCCAACATATCCCTTAAATAACATTAATCGATTCAACACCCGTCAAAATGCGGTCTAATTCCGCCGATTCTCAACAATCACGAAACGCCGCCGTCCAAACGGATTGGTCAATTCCATGCGGTCTTGTTCCCCCAGTTCCAGTTGTTGGAGATTCCGCTAAACCCATGTGTTCCAGCCCCAAAACGAAGAAGAATGGAGCTACCGAAACCGGCCATTCCTGATTTCTCCGATGATTCCGACTTCGATTGAGGTACGCGCTATTTCGAACAGTTTATGATACACTAATTGCACGGCCCATTTTGGGGGTGTCTGGGATGGCAAGCCCCCCCGGCCAGGTGAGGGCACGCCGTCCTGTGTTCGGTTTCGTCAGGTTAGGTCGCCAAATTTTTTGTATTCGTCCGCCGATTCTCTAGACGGTGCCCACTGCCACCTGGTGGTGGTTCACGGCTAGAAAATTGGCAGACGAAAACCCACAGCATAAGAAACTGTAATCGCCCCAAAATCGTTATAGACACCAAAACATAACGTTGTAAATAATATATTTAAAAAACAAAAATAATATTTACCATAAATACAGAGACATTTGGGGGCAAAGCTTACGACACCAGACAGGTCGTTTCGAGGGTTTGTTTTCATTGCTGGCTGTGAGGGATTATGAGCCTAAAACAAAATACGTAAAAATAAATATCGTAATATAATTTATGGAATATAATCGAATGATTTCCAATCAAACCTTCAATTTATTAAATAACACATTCAAAATTCATAATTAATGTCATATTAATCGTATATTTAAAATTCATATTCTTCCTAAAATGAATGACATCGTAACATAAAGATTGAATATGATCAAATTATTTGCAAGAAAAACTTTCATTTAATTAATATATTTAATATTCATATTTAATGTCTTATTTGTCATATATTTAAAAACATCTTTCGTAATAAGTTTCAAGCTCGGCGTTTTCCGAAAATTCACGGGGCCTGCGCCGCTGTGGACATCTACAGATTTATGTGAAATAATGCTATTACTTGTAACTGGCAATATCTTGTAATTATGTAGAATATTATTTATACTTTAAAGAATGGTGTATCAAATTTAATTCTGGTGATTAAATAATCTAAATAAGTTTATAATAACTTATTGGTTATTAAACCTACGCATTAGAAGCAACAAGAATTATTAGTTATATAATCATATATAAAACAACTTATAGCAATTAATACAACTCACGTAACTCGAACACCTTTGATGTATGACAACTTTATAGCTAAATCCTTCTAATCTAACCTACATTAAATCTTAAACATACCGAAGTGTCTATGTTGAAATTCAAAAGGTATAATTTAAACCTTTTTTTCACCATTATCATCGTATTTTATTTCATGCTTCTACTCCTAAAAATTCGTCTGTCCTGTCTTGTACATTTAAAAATCAATAATATACTTCACGTTTATATTATTGAAAAATATTTATAAAAAATATATTTAATACTAGTCTGCAGCAAATGCTGTGGTTTTTATTGAAAAATAAAACAAATTCTAAGGCTTTCTGCTGTAAGTGTTTTGGTCACTCGAAAAAGCAAACGAATTAACTGGAGAGATGAACACGAAAAATAAGTCAATTTAAAGTTCAATTTAATTTCAGTTTTTCAATATTTATATATACGTATAAATTTACACTAAATTTTAAATTTAACTTGAAATTTAATTTAATGTATGCTATATCCCTTGATGAATACTCTTCTAATAGAAGACCTCTGTCAAAGCGGACAAAAAGTCGGATATCTAGATGTCTTCCTTCTGGTAATTCTTCTAGAATAACCTAGAAGACCGGCTGTGCAGAAAGAAGGAACTCAGCTCCTTTAAATATGCTATGTCCCTTGATGAAGACTTCTAATAGATCTCTGTCAAAGCGGGCAAATAGTCGGATATCTAGATCTATTCTTGCAGACGTCTTCCTTCTGTTAATTCTGCTAGAATATGAATATATACATTGGCTCTGGTTAGTTCGGACATTGAAGCGTTCTACCATATATATATATATATATATATATATATATATATATATATATATATATATATATATATATATATATATATATATATATAAATATCTATATATATATATAAAAAAATCAATCCATATTTACTCTAGTCTGTGCTCTAAGAATTAAAGAAAACCTGTAAAGTTCACGTGCAGAAAACGTAACTTTATAGGTAAGTAAACTAAACTGCCTACCGGAACGATTTTGTACAAACACACACACATATATATATATATATATATATATATATATATATATATATATATATATATATATATATATATATATATATATATATATATATATATATTTTGTCAGGATTTTCTTCGACTTTTTGTTCTGATTAGTGCCCTGTGTGTTATGGGCCGATGACAAGGCCTTGAGGAGGCGCACTCTCTAAAACTATCTGGGTGGGATTCAATAAAATTTGGTCAACAAATTACAGTTTTATTACAAAAAATAAACATTTAAACCCATTAACAATACTGAATCATGAATGAAAGAGCATCACGGGCGGTTAAGCCAATGTGCATCAAGAACCAACAATGATTAATCGTTAATAGCAAATTTCCACTGCACACGCAGTTTCTTAATCCAATTCAAGGAACCTGCAAGCTCTCTGGGCTGTTACTTGGTAGACCTTAGGGTCTTTGATATCACGTGCTTGAAGACACTAAGTCCACGACTGGACGAAAAAACACAACAAATCGAGAACTATTTACTCTAAACTACAATTAAATGACATTCTTACACTTGCAGCTTTCGTTTGCTGCGCAAATCAAGTTCCTCATCATGGATGACACATCTATACATGGATAAAGATAACTCACAGTTACTACGGAATTCGACCTGGTATGGCGATGGCTGCCAGAGAATCGAGAGAGACACCAAAACATCACGGTACTTACAACGTTCAAGACTAGGACAGGAATGAGGCGTCGCTTCGCCCTACTTCAAAGGAAACTTACGCTTTCCCGCGCAAACTACAGAATCCTTGTAATTCAGGCGGGAATCATCGGTTATTTAGGCATTACAGAGATCAATGAATCTACTTTACATGTGAACAGGAAGAATGACAGTTAAGTTATCATCTGGGACCAATGAATTGACTCGAAGTTCTGGCTGAAGGCCGTAATCTGCAAATTCTTGAATGGCTACGGAGTCCTTGGCTCCAAATCTCTACATAGACAATTTAGCTCGTACTAGGAATAGCAAATCATATTCATTAATGAAAATTCATAGTGTCTTCATTACTATAAGACGCGCTCCTTCCCCTCCAGGCATTTAAAATTACTTCTTAACTTTGTCGCGTATTGGACAACTTTTTGCACAATGAACTGCCCGCGAGATCCCTCAGTCTTGCCCCAATTTAACGCAACACTTGTGAAGTTAACTAGACTCACAGAAATTGCTTAAAAGGTCCATATGGATTTGGGACTAAGGTCTGCTAGGAATTGGGAATGAACCCAGTTTACGAGAAACGGCCCTTGATTGGTTACACGCATTACAAACTGAACAACCTCTCACAAAGTCCTCCACTTACGTGAGCATATTCTTTCAAAAGAATTGTCCTCAGATATTCTGATATTGTCCTCAGATGGTGACTGCCAAACCTACTGTGAATAATATCTAACACCGTAGGTACTAACTCGAGGAACAACTATTTGCAACGCATCACCCTATCCTCACTATTCCTCAGTCTGTATCTAATTTTTCCCAAGGTCCATTTAATTGATTTGGTGAGAATGAGTGCGATTCGGGTGGGTGAACTTCGGAAAGCGATGAGAGAGAGAGAGAGAGGCGATACACGGTGAGAGAGAGAGAGAGAGAGAGAGAGAAAGAGAGAGGAGAAAAATGGATGTAAGTGTTATCGTGAGCGAACCTTCATACGCCTCTTTTTCCTGAAGAAAGATCGTAGAGCACGTTACTTACACTTTCAAAAAGTGTTAATTCTGTCCTCGTTACGTTATATATATATATATATATATATATATATATATATATATATATATATATATATATATATATATATATATATATATATATATAATATATATTTATATATATATATATATATATATATATATATATATATATATATATATATATATATATATATATATATATATATATATATATATATATATATATATATATATATATATATATATATATATATATATATATATATGTCTTGGAATTCAAATCTAGATCTTAGTTTCTATTCAGTGGTCTTTTTTCTACTCCAATTTACCTCTGTAAAGTTTAATCGCCTATCCGATATTTGTAAAGAGAGAGAGAGAGAGAGAGAGAGAGAGAGAGAGAGAGAGAGAGAGAGAGAGAGATGCGGTGAAAATCATTCGAAATTTTAAGATTCCAGCTCCGTGGTCAGATCAGTTTTCGCAGGATTTGTGTGTCTGTGTATCAGATTCCTCAGTAAATTAGCACCCTTACGCTCCCTCTCAGAATTTTGGTTTGGTGAGGTGATGAAGAAGTGCCGATTGGTTTCATTTTTGCGTCTGAAGTTGTACGGGAGATTGGATCTGATGCAGACGCCGGGAATAATCATTCTAGTTTAGATGTGTTTTTATTCTAAAGATTTATATGACCATTTTGATGCACTTTTGTTGGACCATATTCAAGAGCTTGTAATTTTAATGACTGTAATGTTGTGGCCAATAAACTTCTATCTATCTATCTATCTATCTATCTATCTATCTATCTATATGCGCGAAAGACCTCATCATAATTTTCATAAAGAAAGCACCTTTCTCTGTCAGGTCACGAGAAAATAGCTTTCTCTAAGAGAAAGCTGTTTTCTACAACTTTCACCAACTTCCAGTGTCTTCTCTTATTTTAAATTAATATACTTGAAAATACCTATTAAATATACCTATTAATGGGAAACATTGCAGTTTCCCATTATAAGAATTCAGTCTTGTTGTGGGAAAATATTAAATGCTCTAGAAGAAATTTAGCGTCTCCTATTTTGCTTGAGGAAAAATAACTTGACGAAGATTTCCTATTTGCTACTTTCTTTATAGGTCACTTTTGTCATTTTCAGTGACTTTTCAATTTTGCTTAGTTATTCTGGTTTCCTCTGCGATAGTTATTGCAATAGTTATGTTCTGTTCTTTTCAGTTATCGCTTCTCACCTTAATTTTTTTTCATTTTGGTGGGCATTGCATGATGACGAATGGCAGATGTAATGTGTAGCTTGCGTTTTCGTTTTCGAACAAGAAATTTAAGTTTTACTGATATTGCATAACTCATTCATTCTTTAGAATTATAGAATAAATAAACAAGTAAAAAATGCGCCGAAGTATCTTCGTCTCAATTGAGTTTTCTGTACAGCCGCTACAGCGTATAACCAAGGCCACCGAAAATAGATCTATGATCTACCTGACGGTGGTCTCGGTGTAATGCTGCATGAGCCGCGGCCCATAAATCTTTAACCACGGCCAGGTGGTGGTCTATCCTATATAGTTTCCAGAAGCACGATTATGGCTAACTTAGAGGGTTGCAATTTAGTATGTTTGATGATTGGAGGGTGGATAATCAACATACCAATTTGCAGCCCTCTAGCCTCCTCAGTAATTTTTAAGATCTGAGGGCGGACAGAAAGAAGCGCGGACAGAATAAAGTGCGGACGGACAGTCAAAGCCGGCAAAATAATTTTCTTTTACAGAGAACTAAAAATCCGGAAGCCTGATGATTTACTTGATAAGACAACGTTGATCAACCACAAATCATTTTGCTCTTGAGCCAACTGAAGTATTCCTCTTATCTGCGCAATTCTCGTTAGACGTCGTATCGTCACAAATCCTTAGCATTTTACCGATGTAATTCCTAATTAGACACAGAACTCAGATTTCATCATTAACTGCAGGAAGAGCGTCTGAAGCTTTTGTCGGAAACCTCATTACGGCATTTGTGATCTGAGCGCCGAACACTCGATATATTTCGTGTCCCTTTAACGATTTATGCTTTAAAGTATTTGGAAGGTATGGTTCGAGTGAATATGCATTTGTAAGAGAGAGAGAGAGAGAGAGAGAGAGAGAGAGAGAGAGAGAGAGATAATACAGAATTTAGGCCAAAGGCCAAGCGCTGGAACCTATGAAGTCATTCAGCGCTGAAAGGAAAATTGAGAGCAAGAGGTTACAAAGGTGTAACAGGAGGAAAACCTCGCAGTTGCACTATGAATTAATTGAATGGGAGAGGGTGGAAAGTGAGACGGAAGAGAGAGAATGTGAACGGAGGTACGGTAAAAGGAATGAAAGGGGTTGCAGCTAGGGGTCGATGGGACGCTGCAAAGAACCTTAAGTAATGCCTACAGTGCAACACGTAAGGTGCACTGACGGCACTACCCTCCTACGAGCATTTATTTTATAAGAAAACTGAGCAGTTTCGTGCAAATGAAGGGAAATGAAGAAGTGAAGGCAATGGAAATGAAGTGGAACATAAGCGTGCTTCTATGAATTTATCGCGCAGAAAATCATTATTTACAAGTATCTATCCAGTATATTTATAACTGGGTAAGTAGATTAGTATAATGCCTTGCAAACGTTGAATGTGTCATTATCTCGTGATCTTATTTTTTTATTCACATCTCTCTTGCGCATGAGTATATATATGCAATTTATTTTTAATTGTCTTCGTAGATTATCATACACTCTGGCGAATTCAAGGGTGGTAGCATGGGAAATATAAAACCTGTTCAATTTTAATTCGTTGAGTGTGTGTGTGTCTTTGTTTGGTGAAAGTATATATTAAATTCGTGATTTTTTAGTTTTTAGATGAGTACAGAATTTTAAACACAAGAATAAAAGAAGTAAAAAATGCGCCGAAGTTTCTTTGGCGCAATCGAGTTTTCTTTTCAGCTGCTACAGCGTATAAAGAAGGTCTCGGTATAATGCTGTGTGAGCCGGGGCCCATGAAACTTTAACCACGGCCCGGTGATGGCCTGTCATATAGCGTTGCCAGAAGCACGATTACGGCTAACTTTAACCTTAAATAAAATAAAAACTACTGAGGCTAGAGGGCTGCAATATGCTATGTTTGATGATTGGAGGGTGAATGATCAATATACCAATTTGCAGCCCTTTAGCCTCAGTAGTTTTGAAGATCTGAGGGCGAACAGAAAAAGTGCGGACGGGCAGACAAGGCCGGCACAGTAGTTTTCTTTTGCGGAAAACTAAAAAAAAAAAAAAGAGAGAGAGTGGGAGATGATGTTAGAAATGCACTTAGAGACCTTATTTATTAATTTCTCTATTATTGTAACTTTTAGATGACAACGTTTTAAACACAAGAATATAAAAAAGGAGATTGGGAGAAGTTGCCAGGAATGTAAATGCAAATCAGGACATAATCTTAAACTGAACCTTTGCCGGAAAAGAGGCAAAATACAAACTGTGAACGGCCAGGCCTGAGAGAGAGAGAGAGAGAGAGAGAGAGAGAGAGAGAGAGAGAGAGAGAGAGAGGCAACCCAGAACGAAATTGAAGGCGACTGAGGCAGCACACTGGTCACAAGACACCATTAGGACATCCCAGCCGTGTCTGCAACTTCTTCTTCTTCTTCTCTGGATCTCTTTGCGTCAGCCTCTTGAACAGTCAGATCCAAACTGACGTTGGAGAAATAGGAACGGTGTTCTGATTTTCCCCTTTCTCTCTCTCTCTCTCTCTCTCTCTCTCTCTCTCTCTCTGTGGGAAAACGTCGTTGGGAAAATGTGTGACAGAGAGTGGGGCTGTAGGGATCGAAGTCCGAATGATGCTGATTTGTTGGGGTAAGAGGCTGGGAATTAAACTTGTCAGGATGATGCTGGTATAGGTTGTCATGCGCTCTCATTTAACCTTTCTGCTATTTTCAGCTACTGTTGCAAGTGTGTGTAATAATGTGAGTTTTTATTTGTTGATTTACTCTCTCTCTCAGTTATTTATATATATGTGTATACATACATATATATGTATATGTGTCTATATATATAAAGACAAAATACATGAAGGAAAGAGAAACAATAGAGTGTTGCAAGGCCTCTCGGCTTTTACTTAGCAGTAAAGGACTATAAGTCGAAAGGCCTTGCAACATTCCATTGTTTCTCTTTCCTTCGTGGATTTTGTCTTTATTTATATATTCATCACGTTCCACATTTTCGTGGTTCAGTTATACATACATACATACATACATACATACATACATACATATATACATATATATATATATATATATATATATATATATATATATATATATATATATATATATATATATATATATATATATAAGAGAGAGAGAGAGATAGGAAGTTGCCTGCATATGCTCTGGATCTTTTCCACTTTCCTCCATTTGCGTACTGTCATTGGTTGAAAAACTTGTTTAGAGAAATAGTGCCTTTGTTTTCATTCCATGTTTGTTCAAGGAGTACAAAATAATGATGAAGTGTATTGGCGTTACGTGTGTATGACTCTCTCTCTCTCTCTCTCTCTCTCTCTCTCTCTCTCTCTCTCTCTCTCTCTCTCTCTCGATAGAGAGGGTTCCTGGAAAACTTGTGAACCTATCCATGGAAGGTAAGTGTAAACATGTGCAGTAAGTGTTTGCTCTCTCGTGAGTTATCTGGGTTTAATGGTTTCTTCAAACTTTGCCTGACCTGAAAGGTTTTACTTTCTAAGAAGGACTCTAGTTTTTCTTTTTTAACTGTTTGAAAATTAGGAGACTTTTTGACAATTTTATTATAATGGTTTCGAATTATGATTGAAACTTAAGTTATAGTTTCTTAATAAATTTACTTTCCAAGAGGATTCCTTGTTTTTATTTTGAGAAAATGAGACAAATCTCTTTTGAATATTTTTATTATTAATATTTGACTTGTAATTAAAGAGCTTTGTAAAGTTATATTTTCCTTAATAGGAATTCCTAATGTTTGGAATGAGTGATACCAAGACTAGGTACTATATTTTTTTTTTAATTAATGAGAAAATGAAAACATCTCTTTTAGAATATTCTTTTTATGATTGATGTTCGAATTATAATTAAAGGGCTTTCAAATTCATAGTGTTTAATAGGAGATTCGTAATTGACTAGAACAGCTGACTGAATAAATTTAATCTTGCTTTTTAGTTTTTCTGTGAAAGAAAACTATATATATATATATATATATATATATATATATATATATATATATATATATATATATATGTATATATATATACAGTAAATATATATATATATATATATATATATCTAGACAATAACATATATAATATATATATATATATATATATATATATATATATATATGTATATATGTAATATATATGTAGATATCTTGCTGTGTGTGTTTGTGAATGTATACAGTCATTTTTACCATTCAGCTGAGTAATAATTTTCTTTTAAAAATGGAAACTTTCACAGCATTTGCATTTTGAAAAACCTTCCAGAATCAACATAAAATAAGATTATTTAACTTCTTTTTCCATTTTTACTGCAAATGTGTTTCAGTCTTGATATTATTTAAACACTGTTTATTTCGTAATTTAAAAACACCTTTAATTCATATACAGAATATGTAAATAATGTAAAGACGCCGTTCACATGAGGTAAGTAATAATTTGTTCATTTTTTTTTTAATTTTCCAGAACAGATCTCTTCTTTCTGTTACTTTCTTCAAATGAATGCCATATTTGTTAGAAGCTTGAATTTCCAGTCAGTGGCCCTGTGAAGTTTTACCCTGTAAATAGGGTTCATTTCCTTCTGAATAATAATAATAATAATAATAATAATAATAATAATAATAATAATAATAATAATAATAATAATAATAATAGTAGTGTTAAATATTTAAGGACAATAATAATAATAATAATAATTATAATAGGACTAATAATAATAATAATAATAATAATAATAGTAATGCAGATTCACTGAAAGTGTACGAATGTTCAGAAGCAGTATAAATATTTCATTAATGCATTTTAATGCCTAGCATTTTTAATTTACATCAAGAAAGCAGATACATAGCAAAATATTCTCTTTGCATTAATAAAATAGCAGAAACTGTAATTACGTTACAGGCATCATGTATTAAACTGTAAATATTTTTGTTGAAAAAAACTGTGCTCCATTTTGCACACGTTTTTGAACTTCATTTTATTCAGTTTATGGCCGTTCCTACATGAACATTGTATGCCTCTTTATTCGGTTCCTTACATCTCTGTATAATCAGGTTGGTTGTTATACTCTTATACCCCGTAGGAACTTGTGTCAGACATTGCTTACCTCACGCGGTACTAAGTTTTACTCGAGGTTCTTTGAGGCGCCCTTCGGTCCCTAGCTGCTGCAACCCTCTTGCATTCCCCTTACTGTATCTCCTTCTTATTCTCTTTCTTCCATCTTGCTTTCTAACCTTCTCTGACGATTATTTCGTATTGCAACAGCAGGTTTCCTCCTGTTACACCTTTCAAACCTTTTACTCTGGGTTTCCAGTTCGGCGATGAGTGACCTCATAGGTCCCAGGCTTGGCTTATGGCCTGAATTTTATATTCCATTCCATTTTCTGCTAAAAGGAACAATATGTTACATATCAAAATGATTAGATGGTTAAGATCTTATGGGGATACTATTCTGAGTGGGTCTGTTTTTTTGGCAAGAGGAAAGAAGTATTGTTTACAGACATAATATACAAACATTTTTAATAGGTAATAATACACTAAATTGAAAAAATATATACGTCAGATAGTTATCATACTTCTTGATTTTTCCAAAGTATCTCTAGAGGTTAAAGCCTCATTTTCATTAATAAATTCAAAAGTATAATATTTTTAAAAATGGAAACAGTATGTGAATGTAATTACCAGCATTAGTCGTTGTGTTTTACGGAAAGAACAAAATAAGGAGGTTCTCAAATTAGATGGATTAAGACAATGCGAAACTATTTAAATTTAAGTTTTCAGTCTATTAAGTTTTTCATATACATATATATAGTATGTACTTTTGAATAAAACTCCATTAAATACAGTTTGAATGAGGTCCTTTTATAATAAATATATATATATATATACATTTACATACATATACATTATATATATATATATATATATACTATATATAATATATATATATACATGTACATACATATACATTATATGTATATATATGTATAAGTAAATATGTAATGTGTATAAATATGAATTTGTAAAATACAAAAATGCAGTGTACGTGTTTGATATTGTATGTATTGTATGTATACATTTGCAAGCATGGCTATACATGAACACTTAGAACACATGTCTACACGTGTGCAGAACAAAAGTACATATACACGTGCTGTTTGTAAAACAGGTAAAAAAAAAAAAAAAAAAAAAGTCCACCCAACCACCTTTGAAAAAAAACGGTAAATATTTAAGTCATTACTTCGTATTCGAGAAGTTTTCACGCGCAATTTATTCTTCTTTTGCAGCGGAGTAAGGCAATTATCCTTCCGAGAGAATATCATTAGGTGGATGTTGTAGTCCGTGAAGAAGACTAATTACACTGTAATTAGGTTTTGACATCCCCTTAATATTTTTCTTCTTCCTCCTCCTCTAACTCCTTCTCCACCTCCTCTACCTCCTCCTCCCCTCCTCCTCCTCCTCCTCCTCCTCCTCCTCCTCCTCCTCCTCCTCCTCCTCCTCCTCCCGCATCAGCATTTAGTCCAAAGGTAGTTAAGTAAAGGACCCGCCATTAAGATACCTCGTTTAGGCTCCGCCTCCGACAGTTTCGTTCTCCAGTTTGCTGTTTGTTTCTTCTTTTTTGTTTTCGTTGAAGCGACTGCAATATTGAGAATAAAGAAGATTTTAAAGGCGTAACAGGAGGAAAAACTCGCAGTTGCATATGCATTGTTAGGGGAGGATGGAAAATAAGATGGAAAAAAGAGGATATGAACGGAGGTACAGTAAAGGAAAAAAAGAAAGGGTCGCAGCTCTAGGGGCCGAAGGGACGCTGCTGAGAACCTGAGTAACGCCCACAGTGCACCGCACGAGGTACACTGATGGCACTGCCTTCATACAGCTTGGTTTTTTTCTCTCACACCGTTGGACTGTGGTCCAGTCTCCCTGAGGATGTGCAACTGGTACCTGATAAGCCAAAGAAAATTCTCTTTACATTTTAACAATTGACTTACTTTTTAATATTTATTTATTAATTTGCTAATGTATTTTTCTTTTGTAATGTCTGATCTCTTTTTTCTTGTGAATTTCTTCACAATTTTTTTTTTTGTGGGGTGGATTCTATCACAGTCATCCTATTCGACTGGGGTGGTTTTCATAGTGCAGGGTTCAGGTTGCATCCTGCCTCCTTAGGAGTCCATCACTTTTCTCACTATGTGCGCTGTTTCTAGTAGCACACTCTTCTGCATGAGTCCTGGAGCTACTTCGGCTTCTACTTTTCCAGATTCCTTTTCAGGGATCTTGGGATCGTGCCTAGTGCTCCTGTGATTATGGGTGCAGTTTCCACTGGCATATTCCATATCCTTCTTATTTCTGTTTTCAGGTCTTGATATTTATCGATTTTTTTTTTATTATTATTATTATTATTATTATTATTATTATTATTATTATTATTATTATTATAAATAGGTAGTGACCCTCTTTTAAACAAGTGGTGTTGAAGGTGATGGCTGCATCAGCGGTATTCAGTTTGTATAGTTTTCTCTGTTTTCTGATAACAGATTTTCTGGGTTACTGCACTCTGCCAGTAACACGCCGATGTTTGTCTTTCTTGGAGAAAAGCAGGTTAGCAAACAGGTAATTTTATTCCAGATGAATACGCTATAAATGAGATTTTCCTCTTTCTGCATTTCCCTTTACCTTCTCTTATTTCCTAATAAGCACCATGTTCTTTGAGGCTTGAATTTCAAATCAATGACCTCTTTTTATGGACTTGTTCCATATGAATAGGAGTTCATCGTATGAATAATAATAATAATAATAATAATAATAATAATAATAATAATAATAATAATAATAATAATAATTTCCATTCTTACGCTATATCACATAAGCTACACACACTGGTAACTAATTATCAATATAACCATTAACCATACAGAATATACAGTGATACATTATGCATTCCTTTAGAGATAATGTTAATAATGTTTACTGTACCTCCAGACACATCAAGAATTGTGAATCATTGCAGAAGTAAAAGAAAACAAAGTAAAAAATGCGCCGAAGTTTTTCGCGTAATCGAGTTTTCTGTACAGCCGCTACAGCGTATAATCAAGGCCACCGAAAATAGATCTGTCTTTCGGTGGTGTCGGTTTAATGCTGTATGAGCCGCTGCCAGGAAAGCAACCACGAACCGGTGGTGGCTTGTCCTATATCGTTGCCAGGACTATTATGGCTAACTTTAACCTGAAATAAAACAAAAACTACTGAGGCTAGAGGGCTGCAATATGGTATGTTTGATGATTGCAGGGTGGATGATCAACATATCAGTTTGCAGCCCTCCAGCCTCAGTAGTTTTCAAGATCTGAGGGCGGACTGAAAAAAGTGCGGACGGACCAAACAAAGCCGGCACAATAGTTTTCTTTTACAGAAAACTAAAAACTATCATTGTATCTCAGACACGCCATGAATTCATGTAGAGGTAAAAAGTAAAAATTTGTTTATTGCATCTCAGACAGCTGACAAGAGTCAGGGGTATCATAAAACAGCCAGAACACCTCTTCATCACAAAGAACAGCTCCAGAAAAGTCGAGTTCTCCGCAGCAGATTTATTAACCCTTTTGTCCCTAAGATGGAATTTGACACGTTCCACAATGCTACGCTCCCCGTTGACTGAAGTAGCGTTCATCATCATCATCATCATCATCATCAGCATTCCGGAGCTTCCTCATTCCCACGAAGTTGGAACGCCCTGGAGAGAGAGAGAGAGAGAGAGAGAGAGAGAGAGAGAGAGTTTCTCAAACAACTTCAAATTAATGGAATTCAAGTTCATCATTATAGAAACAAGCCGACCAATTTGGGCGATAACTTTCGCCGAAGTTACAGAAGGCATTTGGAACAAGACCCTTGATTGAATGAGAGGTAATGAGATAATTCAGGTTTGAACAGAGAGAGAGAGAGAGAGAGAGAGAGAGAGAGAGAGAGAGAGAGAGAGGTTTGACCTTTTTCATGTAAGACATACTAAGCTTACGAGAATTATAAAATATTAATCATTATTGCTTGATTGAATGAGAGAGAGAGAGAGAGAAAGGCTTGACCTTTACATGTAAGACATAGTAAGCTTACGAGAATTATAAAATAATCATTATTGTATGGACAATAGATTTGCTTGATTGAATGTCAGGTAATGAGGTGATTCTGGTTTGAACAGAGAGAGAGAGAGAGAGAGAGAGAGAGAGAGCCACTTATATCGTGAATTTCTTAAAGATTGTACATACGGGGCGTGTCACGGACTCCACGTTAAGCAGTGAGTCTTAACTATATCAAAAGATCGTTCATTTAAATAAAGCAAAAATGAATTGTTTTTAACTGTCGTAAGGACAGATATTTCCTTTAACAAAACAGTAGAATTCAGGTCTTCAGTCTGTTACAGTTGTACATTGCATAGAAATTTACCTCTCTCTCTCTCTCTCTCTCTCTCTCTCTCTCTCTCTCTCTCTCTCTCTCTCTCTCTCTCCATTATAATTTTTATCTCGAGACTTCCTTCATTTTTCATTTCCCCGAACACTTTTGTGTTCCTTCCCTCCTGATAGTTATCTTTCATTTCTTTCCTCCCTTCTGTCCTCATTATCCCACATTGCCCCAATCCCGAATCCCTAATCCCAGATCCCGAATCCCAGATCCAGATCCCTAATCCCTAATCCCCAATCTCAGGTCAGCAGATTAATGAACAATTACCAAGTAATTTGGTTAATGTCCTTTTTAACACTAATTCGCGTTTTTGCTCGTCAGTTGTATATTTTAGTTCTCTCCTCCACCTCTCTTAGTCTCCTTTTTCTTTTTTGGCCTTCTCCACCTTTCATCTTCCCCGTCATCTGTTACCCTCTCTTTTTGCCTATTCTTTTTACCCTTTCCCTCCCCCTCACTCTTCTTCTTTCTTCCTTTTCTGTTGGCTAGTAAGAAGGGTGGGAAGTTGAATAACAAACACTAGTATGAAAATGAAGTACAAGCAATAATAATAATAATAATAATTATTATTATTATTATTATTATTATTATTATTATTATTATTATTATTATTATTATTATTATTAGATGAGAAAGAAAGGAAAAAAAAATTGATAAGTATCAAGACCTGAAAATCAAATAAGAAGGATATAGGGTATGCCTGTGGAAATTGTACCCATCGTCATAGGAACACTAGGCAACCCAAGATCCCTGGAAAGGAATCTGGAAAGGTAGAAGCCAAGTAGCTCCAGGACTCATGCAGAAGAGTGTGCTACTAGAAACAGCGCACATAGTGAGAAAAATGATGGACTCCTAAGGAGGCAGGATGCAACCGGAATCACACTATAAAAAAACCAGTCAAGTAGGATGACTGTGATAGACCAGAAAAAATTATTATTATTATTATTATTGTTATTATTATTATTATTCAGAATGTACAGAGATTCATCTTATTCATTCGGAACAAGCGCGCAGGGCCATTAGTTGGAATTCTGTCTCCAAAAAGAATATGGTGTTCATTTGAAAGAAACAGGAAATACAGGAGGAAGAGATTAGGTGGATAATTGCAAGTCTAAGGAAAGGCGATGATAGAATCATGAAAAAAATAATAAAATGGAGAATTAAAAAACACCTAAAGAATAAACTGTACGAGGAATAAATAAAATAAGAAGGCTGTTAATTTAGACAAAAATAATTTATTTAATAATAAAAATGTTATAGATAGTCTACATATAGAGATAAAGAACGGAATGAAGAATATAAATTAAATTATTGATAAGTCCTAAAATAAAATATTCTTGACTTGATGCCTTTTTTTATTTTGGAACTTATTCAGTAAATTAATTTATATCTTCCATTCCGTTCTTTATATCTAAATTCACATCCGCCATAATTTTCATAAATTCAGTTTTAGTGTTCCGAAAAGAAAACTATTGTCCCGGCTTTGTCTGTCCGTCCGCACTTTTGTCTGTCCGCACTATTTCTGTCCACCCTCAGATCTTAAAAACTACTGAGGCTAGAGGGCGGCAGATTGGTACGTTGATCATCCACCCTCCAATCATCAAACATACCAAATTGCAGCCCTCTAGCCTCAGTAGTTTGTATTTTATTTAAGGTTAAAGTTAGCCATAATCGTGCTTTGGGCCGCGGCTCATACAACATTATACCAAGACCACCGAAAGATAGATCTATTTTCGGTGGCCTTGATTATACGCTGTACAGAAAACTCGATTGCACCGAAGAAACTTCAGCGCATTTTTACCTGTTTTTTTCTTGCATATTTAATCTACAATTTTCTTTTCATTGTTGTATCCCGTTCACCACTATGCTTCACCTCCTCGTCTCTTATTTTCTCTAGCTCCTTCTTCTGTTCTTGTTCACCGTCTCTCAGAATAACTTTTCTCTCTTTCTTCACTTTTCTCTCACTACGTTCCAATTTCTATTTCCCCTCCCTGGCTTCAATTACTGCTTCTTATCTTTTCTCTCGCGTACCTACATTCTTACTACACCTTGTTTTTAGTTCTTCCCGTGTTCTGTTCTCCCATTTCATTTACTCTTAATCTTTTGGGAATTGCCCTTTCAAAGGTGAACCTGTACTGACCATAATATTTTAAGATGTGCTGACGTTTTCATTAATTCCAAAATAATTCTCTCTCTCTCTCTCTCTCTCTCTCTCTCTCTCTCTCTCTCTCTCTCTCTCTCTCTCTCTCTCTCCACTAAGTATTCTGTGGCATAAGTGTTCATAGCATAGAATGTACCTTACAAATCTTTCTCTCTCTCTCTCTCTCTCTCTCTCTCTCTCTCTCTCTCTCTCTCTCTTCTCTCTCTCTCCCCAACGTTCTTTACTTCTTCCTCCCCTTTATGCAAATGAGTTCTAGCTTAAATTATTTCGTGTTTGGCTTCAGCTTCAGGCTTGTCGTTTGAACTTCTTCAGAAAATAGAAGGAACAGAGACATCCGCAGTATGTTAATTATGAGACTTTTTTTTTACCTACAACTTTAATTGCTTACATACTCGTCTTCATGACAGATGCACGGACTTTAATTTAATTATGGTGGGAAGGCTTGAACATTTTTCGGTCGCATATTTTTATATCTTTCGTTTGCATTCCTGACAACAACAAAAATTGTTGGAAAGTTCGTTTAAATTGGGCAGATTTGTTTTACATAGTGAGTTTCAAGGCATTTTTTTTTTATCATAAAGAGAGGAGGTGTACCCGTTCTCTCTCTCTCTCTCTCTCTCTCTCTCTCTCTCTCTCTCTCTCTCTCTCTCTCTCTCTCTCTCTCTCAGCTTTGAATTCACCACTTAGTATAATGTGGGATAAGTGTTTATTGCATAGAATGTACCTTACAAATCTCTCTCTCTCTCTCTCTCTCTCTCTCTCTCTCTCTCTCTCTCTCTCTCTCTCTCTCTCTCTCTCTCTCAGAACGAATTCACCACTAAGTAAAATGTGGGATAGATGTTCATTGCATAGAATGTACCTCTCTCTCTCTCTCTTCCAATAATAAGTTTGAGATATTGTTCAATACAATTCGAGGAAAACCGTTAAAATCAAAATCTCAAAGCTTTCATGAAAATTATTGATTTCTGGAATGTTTTATTGTCAAAAGTCTATAATTTCCTCAAAAGTGGTCCATGAGCAAATGGTAAAAAATGCTTTTTTATCATTGTAACTTATTTCATATAGAAAATCGTAACTTGGGTTTTCAGTGGCTTGTTTCTGTCAAATGCAAACAATGAATATGAAATATAATCATTATTCTGTCAACGTGAGTTCCATGTCAGTCCAGAATTTATACGCTTACAGTCGAAAGTATTATTATTATTATTATTATTATGATTATTATTATTATTATTATTATTATTAATATTTAGAACATGAACCCTGTTCTAATTGGACAAGTTCACAGGGGCCACTGAATTGAAATTCAAGCTTCCAAAGCATATGGTGTTCATTTGAAAGAAGTAACGGAAAGTAATAGAAAATACAGAAAGAAGAGATCAGATATTGGAAAATAAAAACAAAAAATAACTAATAAATAGATATATAAAGATGTAAGCAAATTATTGAGAACAAGTAGTGCTGCGTTGCATCTTCGCTTGAACCTTTGAAGTTCCAATTGAACAGGGAAATTTACAGTCGAAAGTATTGATTAAATTTAGATTTCTTAAGAAAAAGAATTATCTTATGTCTTAGCATAAAACTGACGTTACTCCCAGAAATTCAATTCGAAATGCATCACGGCGCTCGAAAGATATGATAGCTTTGATGTTCGGTGCCCGGAAAACGATATATTGCCTAATTATGAAAAACCGCGCTCGCCTTATCAGACGGACCAATCGGGTTGAACGAACCGCGAGTCTCACCTCGGCATAATTCATCCTTTTGATAAACAGCGACAGCAAAACAGATTGCACGTAGATAAGATTATAGCCTTCGCCGGATGATTAATGTGAGATCTATAATTGGGCCGAGAATATATGTATATGTATACCGGACTGATGCCGGGTCGTTTATTGGACGTCTGCAGGCAATGATCCGGCCCTGAGGCTTTGTGGGCAGGAAGGCTGGGAAATTCAACTCAGGAACCTTTCATTCAAAACAGATCCTGTTCTGGAGAACAGTCTTATGGGAATTCAGCCTGTGAAAAACGAGTGAAAATGTGTGCCATGCCATTACACACACACACACACACACACAGATATACAGTATATATATATATATATATATATATATATATATATATATATATATATATATATATATATATATATATATATATATATATATATATATATATGTATATATATATATCATATTATGTCTGTATGTATCTGTTGTTTTTCAAAACTGTTTTATCCAACAAGGGAAAGATAAGGTATACTTTCTCCAACATTTGGGAAAAAAGATTGATTTATCAAGAATCCCTTTTTTAATGCATATTTCAACATTCTCTTCTCTCTCTCTCTCTCTCTCTCTCTCTCTCTCTCTCTCTCTCTCTCTCTCTCTCTCTCTCTCTCTCTTTTTGTTGAAAGTGCCACATAACTTTTAAGAATATGTCATATCCAAGCTGTCTGACTGGCAAGTTACTGTAATTGGCCGAGATGAACTTGAACTAAGCCAATTTGAAGTCATTCGAGAAACACGTCATTTCCAACTTGAGGGACGGAGCACAGGAATGCTGATGAACGCTATCAGCCGTAGAGCGAACACAGGGCGCCTCGGTCCCATGGGAATTTAGACATTCTCGAACCCAGTGTAGGTTAGGAATGACTGAAAAATGCAATATTTATTTCCTTTTAGGATGTAACTCCCGAACCCAGTTGAGCCTAAGAACGGTACATATTTTATGCTGTGACTCTCTAACCCAGTGGAGGTTAAGGAAAGCAATTCAGTATTTCTTTTATTTTATGCTGTAACTCTCTAAACCAGTGTAGGCCAGGAATGATACAAAATTGAATTATTATTTTCTTTATGCTGTAACTCTCTAGCCCAATACAGCTTAGGAATGATGCAAAACTGAATGATTATTTTATTTTGTGCAGTAACTCACTAACCCAATGTAGGTCAGGAATGATACAAACTTGAATGATTATTTTATTTTGTGCTGTAACTCTCTAACCCAGTACAGGTTGGTAATGATACAGAATTGAATGATTATTTTATTTTATGCTGTAACTCTCTAACCCAGTACAGGTTGGTAATGATACAGAATTGAATGATTATTTTATTTTATGCTGTAACTCTCTAACCCAGTACAGGTTAGTAACGCATAAAAAACGAAATACGTTTTTTTTTTATTTTGACGATTATATGCCAATGCTTAAAAACTGAAAAAGAATGTTAATTATGTCTGTCCGTCCGCACTTTTTCTGTCCCTCTCAGATCTTAAAAACTTCTGAGGCTAGAGGGCTGCAAATTGGTATGTTGATCACCCACCCTCCAATCAGCAAGCATACCAAATTGCAGCTCTCCAGCCTCGATAGTTTTTATTTTACTTAAGGTTAAATTTAGCCATAATCATGCATCTGGCAACGATATAGGACAGGCCACCACCGGACTGTGGTTAAAGATTCATGGGCCGCGCCAGATAGATCTATTTTCGGTGGCCTTTATTGTGCACTGTAGATGCTTTACAGAAAACTCGATTGCGCTGAAGAAACTTCGGCGCATTTTTCTGTTTATACGACATCGGTGGCACTCTTCGTCATGGTAGCTGAGTGGTCTCGTCGGCACTTTCCACTACGATGGTCCCAAGTTCCGTTCCCTCTCAGGTGCTTGATAGGCTTTCATTATGTATAATGAATTATCGTAATCATTACCTCAGGTGAAGTAAATGAGAGTCATTCATGTAAATAGATATAGATTGTTCTTTCTTCTCTTGTGCACATTTTAATTCGTGGTATGTATGTATTATTATTATTATTATTATTATTATTATTATTATTATTATTATTATTATTGAGATAAACCCTATTCATGTGGAACAACCCCACAGGGGCCACTGACTTGAAATTCAAGCTTCCAAAGAATATGGTGTTCATTGGGAAGAAGCAACAGAAGGTAAAAGGAATTACAGAATTATTATTATTATTATTATTATTATTATTATTATTATTATTATTATTATTATTATTATTATTATTATTATTATTCAGAAGGTGAACCCTATTCATATGGAACAATCCCACAGAGGCCATGGACTTGAAATTCAGGCTTCCAAAGAATATGGTGTTCATTGGGAAGAAGCAACAGAAGATGAAAGGAATTACAGAATTTATTTTATTATTATTATTATTATTATTATTATTATTATTATTATTCAGAAGATGAGCCCTATTCATATGGAACAATCCCACAGGTGCCACTGACTTGAAATTCAGCTTGCAAAGAATGTGGTGTTCATTTGGAAGAGGTAAGGGAAGCTAAAGGGTACTACACTGCCCTAAAATGGAAGACTGCAGTATTTGCAAAAATACAAAACTGAGAGAAAAATTATAGACACTCCCTTGCCTTACTACTGATTTTGAAGATACTGCAAATGGGACCCCCTAAATACTCGTGGAAAGCATTGAAGAGTCATTCTGAAACTGCAGTAACTTGTGTAGTAGTGTTTCACGAGCCCAGTAGATGGCATATCTCAGTTTCGAAAATTTTGCTGATACTGCAGTTTTCCATTTTAGGTAATACAGAAAGAAGATATCTCGCTTATTAAAAAAAAAAAAAAAAAAAAAAAAAAGGTTATTCATTTGCAATACTTCATTTTGACGAAGGCCGGGAAATAGTGATCACGTGACCAATAATAACCTTGAAAATGAGAAAGGATCATTAAACAAAGGACCAGTGGATCCTGCTTGACCTCTGGATCACGTGCCCATTCTCTCTCTCTCCTCTCTCTCTCTCTCTCTCTCTCTCTCTCTCTCTCTCTCGAATTGACTCAGACTCCTCCTGATTGGTCATCCGTAATTGCAAGACGCCTCCTGATTGGTCATCCGTAATTGCACTTCGCTCTGTGTTTCCCCGGCCATGAATGTTTCATGAAACAATACCCGTACCACTTTACCGAAGAGGATACGTGGGCGGTAAGACTGATAGGTATATCTGGGTATATGTGTGTGTATGCACTACATACAAGTATTGGCGAATACTCAGTTACCGTACGTATTTTGTACTGGTCTGTAATATAATTAAGTGTATATATATTCGTGGTTAGTCCGTGATTATATGAAATATATGGAATGATCTTTGTGCGTGCGCGCGCGTGATGTGTGTGTGTGTGTGTGTGTGTGTGTGAGAGAGAGAGAGAGAGAGAGAAGAGAGAGAGAGAGAGTTTGTGTTATCACATGACTAAAAAAGGAGAAGTTCAGTTAGTGAACTATTTCACAAAGCAATCTGTGAACGGAACTGAGAAAAAAAGAAACTCTTCTAAGACAATTTCATTAACGCCCCTTTCTCCACCTTCACGTCCCGACGCCAGGGGAAGCAAACCGAGAAGAAAATAATGATACAACCCAGAATGCAGCGTTCGTTCGAACCAGCGGTTAATGGCGTTCGTCAGCAATCCGCCTCACCTTCCCGAAGTTTGTGGGAGGAGGAGGAGGAGGAGGAGGAGGAGGGTGGCTGAAGTTAGAGTTCATCTCAGGAAATTACAGAAACAAGCCCGCCAATTTGGTAGTAACTTTGGGGAAAGTTATGAAGGAATTTGGAGAAGAGCATCTGGATTGAATGAGAGAGAGAGAGAGAGAGAGAGAGAGAGAGAGAGTGTGTGTAGGTCTTTCTGAAAATGAGAGAGAGAGAAACATAGACAGAGAGAGAGGAGAGATATATAGAGAGAGGGACACACACACAGAAAGTGCAGTTCCTCTGAAACAGAGAAAGAAAAAGTGCAGTTCCTCTAAAAATGAGAGAGAGAAAGAGGGAGAGAGTGCAGTTCCTCTGAAACAGAGAGAGAGAGAAAGCGCAGTTCCTCTAAAACATGTAGCCTATATATCAGAGTTTGTGCGCTGTTTGAAGTACTGCACGTCCTTAGAAAAATCTTATATAGAGTTACTCGAAGTATTTACTGAATTTGTTTACTCTCTCCATTATGCAAAAAAAGGGACGAATTCTGCTTTTAGCGCCGTGTTCTTTCCCCCGTCGACATTATAAAAGAACGGTTCTCTCTGTTCCTCTTAAAATAATTTGAATAATCCATCCGTGTGCCTGAAGGTAGTTTGAACGGATCTACGGGAAAATTTGAATAATTTATCTTAGCTCCTCGCATTGAAATTTTTGCCTATCTTAAGTTAGTAAAATCTTTTTTTTGTAGTTTTTTGTAAAAGAACACTATTGTGTTAGTTTTCTGTAAATGAAAACTATTGTGCCGGCTTTGTCCGTTCGTCCGCACTTTTTCTGTCCACCCTCAGATCTTGAAAATTACTGAGGTTAGAGGGCTGCAATTTGGTATGTTGATCATCTACCCTCCAATCATCAAACATACCAAATTGTAGCCCTCTAACCTCAGTAATTTTTAAGATCTGAGGGGTGGACAGAAAAGTGCTGAACGGTTTGGCACAATAGTTTTCATTTACAGAAAACTAACACAATAGTGTTCTTTACAAAAACTACAAAAAAAAGATTTTACTAACTTAAGATAGGCAAAAATTTCAATGCGAGGAGCTAAGATAAATTATTCAAATTTTCCCGTAGATCCGTTCAAACTACCTTCAGGCACACGGATGGATTATTCAAATTATTTTAAGAGGAACAGAGAGAACCGTTCTTTTATAATGTCGACGGGGGAAAGAACACGGCGCTAAAAGCAGAATTCGTCCCTTTTTTTGCATAAGTTAGCGATAATCGTGCTTCTGGCAGCGATATAGGATAGGCCACCACCGGGCCGTTGTTAAAAAGTCATGGGCCGGGGATCTTACAGCATTATACCGAGACCATCGAAAGGTAGATCTATTTTCGGCGACCTTGATTATACGCTGTAGAGGCTGTAGAGAAAACTCGATTGCGCCCAACAAACTTCGGCGCATTTTTTACTTGTTTTTATTGGTCTGGAACAATCTTATTGAAATTTTCTGGGAAGAAAATTACATTCTACCGAAAACAATTCCCCTTTTATTTTAATAATTTACTTTCAATTTTATCTTTTACTTACTTGTTCATTTGTAGATTTATTTTTTCTTTTCTAATGACTGATCTCTTCTTTCTGTATTTCCTGTTATGTTCTGTTACTTCTTTAAAATGAACACCCAATTCTTTGGGAGCTTGAATTTCAGTTCAGTGACCACTGTGTTTGTTCCATATGAATAGGGTTCATCTTCTGACTAATAATAATAATAATAATAATAATAATAATAATAATAATAATAATAATAATAATATAATAATAATAATAATAATAATAATAATAATTTCTAAGCGATATTTGTCGCTGAATTTGAAAGGACCTCAGATTAATTCGATTTGATATGGTTTCATGAAATTTAAACTATCAAGCCAAGCACTGGGACACTCTCAGCCAATCAACACTGACGACAGTGAAAAGAGGAGTTGGAGTGGTTGGATAGCTAGATAAAAAAGGCCCATACAATAAATGAGATGAAGCACAAGGATCCAAAGTTAGAGCGGTTGGACAGCATGACAGAAGAAAGGAAGCGGGAATAGAGGTAAAGATTGATACAATATGCACAGGAGGATTCAACACGCTGCTGAGGAGGAGCCAGCTCTTGAGGCAATAATCACATTAGATTAAAGGCATTAAGAAAAACTTTACCGTAGGAGGTTAGTGCAGTCAGTACACCTCATGTTGTACACTGTAGGCTTTTCTAAATGTGTTTGCTACGCCCACTTTCAAACCTTTTTTACTTTACGTCTGTTCCCACTTCCTTTTTCAGTCTTGTTGTCCAGCCTCACGAACTATTACGCCTTAGTGCAGGGGTTCCCAACCTGGGGTACATGTACCCCCAGGTGGTACATTTGTACTCTTCAGGGGGTACATTGGATCTGAGAGAATAGCCAGCACTGCGCAAGACATGATGTGATCTGCATTGAGATTGCACAATGTCGTGTCTTATTTATTTATATTTTTTTTTTTGTATTTCTTCATTTTAGTAAACAAAGCTTTACTCTACACAAACAGATTTCATAATAAAATCATATCAAAATATCAATTTCATTGCTTTTCTTTTTCATCCTCAATTTTTAGGGGTACACAGGAATCTATAAAAATGCCCAAGGGGTACAGAAGAACAAAAAGGTTGGGAACCCTTGCCTTAGTGCAACTGTGGAGTTTGCACCCAGTCCCTCTTTAGATCCATTTCGATTCAGCAATGTTCCTCAAGTCTTCCCTTACCGCCCTTTCCATTTGTGGAATAGAATGGAATAAAAATTTAGGCCAAAAGGCCAAGCGCTAGGACCTGTGAGGTCATTCAGTGCTGAAAGGGAAATTGAGAGTGAAAAAGATTTGAAAGGTGTGACGGGAGGAAAACCTCACAGTTGCACTGCGAAGCTATTGTTAGGAGAGGGTGGGATGTAAGATGGAAAACAGAGAAAATGAACGGAGGTGCAGTAAAAGGAATGAAAGGGCTGCAGCTAGGGGCCGAAGGACGCTGCAAAGAACCTTAAGTAATGCCTACAGTGCGCAGCGTCAGATGCCTTTCCATTTGTAACATGGCTTGGAAACTTTCTCACTCAAATACTGACACCTCTTCAGGTACGCTTTCCTAGGCGATATCAGAGTTGATATGGAGTTTAATATTATTATTACACATAATATAACCACAGTCTCATATGATAGACGACCATTTCCCTTTAAATAAATTAATCAGATTTAGTAGCCTTTTGAAACAAAGGTTGTCTCCCTGTTCCCTTCATATGACTAACTGTACGTGCTGTAAACCAACCGCCCTTGCTTGTATTATGGGAAATATGTGTGTATTTGTGTGTGTGTGTCTGTGTGTATTTTCGAAACGCAAATACACAAGTGGATTTCAAAATGCATTTCCTTTGGAAAGTAAATATTGGGATAATTAATTTAGCCTGGGAACCCATTTGCATGAAAATGCTTTCATATCAAAGCCATCCCATACAGGATTTGTTTACAAATTGGCGTTTTAGGGACCAGGTTCCGTTCCGCGGCATCAGATTTAATTAAAGGCCTTCCCTTTGATATGGCGAAGTTTCTTATTCAGCAGTGATACGTCGAACTGTTTTCCCGTTTTTATATGAATAATGATTTAAATTTGGTCCTGATTATTCATTCGGGACAGACAGGTTTTAGGGGGCCAATACATGAGCGTGTAAATTCGGTAATAGATTGGATGGATTTGACGTATATTCAGTACTTTAAAACGGAAGTTAAAATGTTTCAATGCAATGCACACCCGTGCGCGCGCACACATATGCCCACACACTCACGCCCACACTCAATACATCTGATTGAGATTCCCGTCTCCGAAAAGTTGTCAATGACTTAACGAATGAAGTCTGGTGTTCGTTCTCCCGTGCCTCTTAATTTCCGAAAGAACTCGTCTGATCTTTCGGATAAGTTCGCTCTCAAGAGCCATAAATGATTAAGAACTCCTCTTGCCTTTGGATTCTAGGATTCGATCTCTAATGGCCAGTGAAGTCTCTCTCTCTCTCTCTCGTCGTCGCCGTGGTTACTGGCTCTGCAACAGGAGTTCCCGAGACGCGTAATTGATATGTTTACCGTTGTTTGTATTCAGGAAGAGGGAGGTAGGAAACCCGCCCTTGACGATACGCGGGCTTCAATTCACTTCAGGAACGCTTACTTGAGTTACGAAGAAGAAGAAGAAGAAGATGAGGAATCCGCAGACCATTTCGCAGAATGTTTCGTTCGCTTTCCGCTCATCATCATCATCATCATCAGCATTCCCAGCGCTTTCCCCCACCAAAGTTGGGAGATGAAGAGTTTCTCAACTTCGAATTAAGGGATCTCAGGTTCATCTCGGGGAAGCAGAAACAAGCTGGCCAATTTATTGCTAACTTTTTGGAAAGTTAAGAGGATATTTGGAATGGAACATCTTGATTGAATAAAGGAGAGAGAGAGAGAGAGAGAGAGAGAGAGAGAGAGATATTACTATGCTTTGTGACAGCCTCTGGAAACTTGGCGTTCCCCCCATAGTACCTGCTCGTAACATATCACTTTCTTAAAGCCTGATACTGTTAACATATACTGACTCTATTCTGACTCCATAACACATATGTTCATTGATGTTCACTTACTAGTTTGTTTTATTTTTCCTATTTTTCCGATGCCATCTTCCTTATATTTCTTTTTAAACCTTTAGGCAGTGACCTTCACGTTTTGTTACCATACTATTATAGGTCCAATAATATCCGTATAAATATTAGCTCCACTGTGTCGATCCTATTTTTGCCACTGAAGTTCGTAAACCTGTGAGTAAACAGCTTAGAGATTATCAAGGAACATTATGTGTTCAATGGGAGCATCAATGGGTCACAGTGAGAAATGAGTTAATCTGCAAGACTGTAAAGTTCGGAATCAAATAAAATCGAATAAAAGATTCCAGGTTGACTCAGATACACTTCAAGTCCATAATTTGACATAATAGGCAGACTTATGTGATTAACTGTAACACCGAATCAGGCAGATATGCTGTACATGCAGATACGCATCTAAATGTTACCGCATCACAGAATCACGAGACGTACCAGAGGAATATTGTAACCAGCGCAGTTGGACCCACGGAAGGGTAAAACGAAATTAGGAACCAAATGACTCAAAGAAAAGACGCCCGATTGATAAATAGATTACGGATGGAAATCACGAATTGATTGCTATTCAGATGTATTTTAGCCAGCCGGGCGGCTCTGGACCTGAAAAAGAAAAAAAGTGAAAGAAAAATTGTACATATACAGTGCATAGAAGCTACATTTACTTCGCTTTCGCGTCGGTATTAGTATTCCAGGTCCAGCTGGATCAGTCAATTCAATAATGGAATAGGAGGACGTGGCCGGTTTGTCAATGGGGTATCCGCGTTCAAATAAATTTTGATGGACAGGGTATCGTGATGTGCATTACTTAGTACATGCCTCGAACTCTTGCCTCGCTTTCTGTTTCTTTTCTTGTCTCTGTCTGTCTACCCGTCTGTTTCTCTGTCAGTCCATTTGGCGATAGATGGTGCCCGCATTATAAAGGAATGTAGAGATAAGATTGTTATTTATATACATATATGAAATTGATTATATCTATAAATAAATTTCTGACTCACATCAGGATCGTATCCAGGCTCCAACTTCTTTTACGACTTGTGTGGCCTGTTTGGTAGGGATCTAGTCTTTCAGTTGAAGGACCTGGGTTCGATCCTGATGTGAATCAGGAACTCATTTCTGTTCCACGCGTGATTGTGTGTTGATTATATATATTCTTATGATCTCGCCTCTCCGAGACCAACAGTTTCTTAACAAAAACAAGCAATTGGGCCGTAATGACTGACGAGAGGTGAAAACAAAGGAGAAAGGAGCAGAACAATACCAAAAAGTGACCTTAATAATTTATTTACGAAAAATTTTTATACATACAAATTAGTCAAGGTTTTAAAAAATAGAACCGTAAAGCAAATGACTAATACCAATACAATCAAATGACATGCTTCCACATACGTTACTTTAAATTCAACAATTCTCAATAAAAACTACAAAATAAATAATGTCCAGCCGCAGCAGCATCGCACAAACATAAAAACGAAATATTAATAAATCCCTAAATAAATAACGTCCAGCAGCAGCACCACACAAATACAAAAATGAAATATCAATCATTACATAAACACTTTCAGAGCCATACTTGCTCATTAACCACAATTACACGAGCCACTCTCTCAATAATATACAACCACAACTCAGAGCCTTTCTCTCAACAATATAATAAGAACCTTTTGCTCCATATACAAAAATAACTCGAAAGCCTTTTGCTCCATATACAAAAATAACTCGAGAGCCTTTTGCTCAACAAAATATTAAGAGCCTTGTGACCTACTCAGTATACCATAACTCCACGAGAGCCTTTTGCTCCACCAGCAGTAATAGTTACTACAAACATGGTCCGGTCACGACCACCTCCTCAAGTACTGGAAGTCCATCAGCCCAGTGACGCTTCAAGTCTACCGATGTGGCCATCACCCTCCAACCAAGTGGTACTCGAGAAACTGCTGTCACTGCCATCACCCACAAGGTGATCCTCAGAAAACTGTTGCTACTGTGTTCTCGACGGAACATTGTCGAGAGAACCTGCCGTTCTGTTTTCCAAAACCTGACTGACGCTGTCAAGCACCCCATGAGGCCATGACAGACGTCAACTCCTTACACGAAGGAAAAACGAAAAAAGGTAAGGAGGCAACAACCCACCAAGGGAACAAGTGGCAAACGATTGTTCCTCAATATATATATTTATATAAATATATATGGTAATTCTAAGCCCGCTGTCCGCGGTGAGGTAGCCTATGGCAGTTGACATTTTTCTATAGAACTTGACCTGCTGAACAAGAATTTCAAGTAAAATGTTGTCGGTCGGCTGTAACTAAAGCGTAATTGACACTTGAAGACTGCGCACCGGTACATGGGTCCCCTGCACTGGCGCATACAGCTCAAGGGTAAATTACAGTTTAGCTGCAGCCGATGGGCAAAATGTTACCCTAAACTCATGCAAAGCAAGCAAAGCAACACTGAAAAACGTCAACTGCCACAGGCTACCTCAACTGCATACTAACCGTTGCTTGTGGTCGGGGCGAAGAAACGTAAACGGTAAACAATTCCGCCATCTTGGGTTATGTAACCACTAGGGAGCCATATGCTCAGCAGGGGGGAGGGAAGGTGGGGTACTGCACAAAAGGTACAAGTTGGTAAAGTGACGTAGGACTGTCATGTTGAAACATGGCGGTAAATGACAGTTACCCAAAAAATAATAACGCTCCTACATGAAAAGCACTAAAACCTAATAACACCAAAACACAGGTGACCTAAATACCTAATAATAAAGAAGATAGTTTAGGAACCTTACCTTAAAGGGGTGGAGGATACAATTCAGCCGCCGCCTTTACGAACGCGTGGAGCCTCGTCTTCGGGTCATCGAAGTGGATTTTAAAATAGGCCACTGCCAAGTACCCGACGAAGTTGTACCTCCTACGGCCGTGCCTAGGCGTCGTCTCACGAAGTTCCCTCCACCTCCTCTCAATAGTGTTTGTATGAGCACCAGTTACTGGGTCCACAAAGTTCATGGAGTGGTTGACGGTTAAGTGTACGTAGCCTTCGTCCTTCAGGCAGTCATAAGCTCTCCAGCAATCAGATACAATAGTTGTCCCCGGTACAATGTAGTCCTTGATGACAGCAAGCAAAGTCGCACTACTTCTGTTGTCTACTGGCACCACAAAAAACTGTCGGGTCTGCCTGCAGACACCACCAAAAACCCACTGGCCTTCAATGACCCTGCCTACATTATACTTGCGCTTACCAAACTTTGCTTCGTCAATCTCAACAGTTGTACTGGGACCACCAATTTGCTTCTTCTGCCGGATACACCAATTTACTATGACCTGAAACCAAAAATTCGTTTAGGGAAGTGAATAAAGGTTGATCACAAAACCATCCACTGAAAAAAATAAAACCAAAAAAACTTACTTCCCTGCAGTAGCTGGACCAGTCATTAATAGCTACGTCACTTAAACCTAGTTCTGTCCTCACAACCCTATAGTTAAAGAAATCACTAACGTAAATGTAAGTGAAGAAGAGGACAGTCTCAACATCCATGAGGGACCCAGAAAACCAGGTGCCCTTAAACAATGAGAGGTAGTAATTGCACCTCCTTCTCTTCTGCTTCTGGCGTGGGGCATACGACCTGTCGCACCTGAAAGTAAGGGGAAAAAAGCAAACTGCTCGTTACAACCCTCAAAAAATTAAAATATAATGAACGTAAACAACCAATGGTATAGCTCTTTAAGGAATATTTTAGCCTACTTTAGTTTTGAAAACTGCATTGCAGTTAGATGTAAAAATCAACAGGTAAGGTGTAACTAATAACCTGAACGCCTTCTTCTGCAGGTCAAGCCTACACTCCTTGCCACAGTGAGGGCAAAAGGCTTGGTTCCTCAAAAGGCCGTGGTCTTGTGAGAATTCTATAAGGCGTTCATAATGCCCTGAGTAATGAGAAGAGAAATCCTTGTAACTAAGGTAGCAATTCGCACAGGTAAGTGGCAAATTGCCCTTGGTTACAGGCTCAGAGGAGCGGGAGGTTCTGGGAGTCACGTCCGCCATCGTGCTGGGTTGAAGGGTGAGTGAACTGCGCCAGTGAACTGCACCGGAACAGGGTAGGAAGGATGAAGTTGGGGGGGGCGCTAAAACTGTATTTCTGCTTTCAGTTTTGGGGTAGCGGAACGGCGCTGCCGCCTTATCCGCATTTTTTAAAATAATCTGGCAGGCTCGTATGCTCTGGCAAGCGGTAATATTGCGCTGCGCGCGCCAACCACAGGGCTTACAAAATATGTAAAAAAAGGTTTCTGTTAACGTCACTGAGAGAAAGTGGTAGCGAAACGTCCTGTAAGACCCTTCTCCTTCTACCCCATATACATGCTTCAGGTGCCTGCCAACAAATGTAAAGTAATTTTGTAAGTTATTTATGGTAAAATCATGTTGCGAAGAGACGTCAATATATTTGTGAACGGAAAAGTACTGGAAGAAGGTTGTAGGCACAAACTACAACGAATAGGAAACTGTTATAAAACAGTTGAGCAAAAGGAATACATGTAACTGAGTTTATGTATCCCCCAAATTCTCCACCTGGGTGAAACGTAATGTTGGGGTAACGTTGCAACGTGATTGGTTGGGTACAAACACCCACCAAAAAACCCACCAACTACTCTCTCAGTTGGAGGCATTGGATGAACCGAAAGCTCCCCTGTAAGACCGCACATGCGTGATATGGCCTGGAATCAGCAGTAGTAGTGATATTTGAAAATTACTTTTGTAACGGCTCGCGCTATCCATTTATTCCCCCTTATTTTTACGCTTGTTTTTCGTGTTCCAAATGACATATATAACTGGAAATACAACAATAAGTTGCCCAAACCTTTTCCCAAGTTATTTACCCCACCCAGAACCCCGGATTCCCAACGGGTCCCCCTCACCTTGAGCTATTCTCGAAAGTGTTTTACCCACCCAGGACCCAGATTCCCAACCGGTCCCCCTTACCGTCGGCTACAGTTCTAAGGTAATTTACAGCTTAATTACAGCCGAGCGACAAAATATTACTTTAAATTCTTGTTCAGCAAGTAAAGTTCTATAGAAAATTGTCAACTGCCATAACCTAGCTCACCGCGGACAGCCGGCTTAGATCTACCATATATATATATATATGATATATATACATATATATAATATATATATATATATAAAATATATGTACATACATATATACATACATATATAAAAATATATGACACATATATACACCCATATATACTGAAAATTATATGATATCTATAAATATATATATATATATATATATATATATATATATATATATATATATATATATATATATATATATATATATATATCTCAGGTTGAAGAGGTAAAGGCATGCATGTCTCTCACAAGAACAAGTTTATTCTGCCAACGTTTCACATAACATGATGCATCCTCAAGGCTGGAAATTACAGACAATAAATACTTAAAATGTCACTTCCACAATGGGAAAAGCTTCTTTAAAAATTTAAAGATTTTTAAACATTTACAACTACAAAAAATTAAAACAAGAACTTGAAAGGAACACCTACCAAGGCAAGAGCTAAAAAGTGACTAGAAAGACAGGGAGGAAATAAACAAACGAAAGAAACCTATAACGAACGTGGAGAGTAAACAAACAGGCAGTTATGCTATAAACAGTTGTCTGGACGACGATTGGGTGTTTAGTGTTGGTACATTAGTTTTTATGAAAAGCGACTCCAACACCATCAACTCGTCGTCCTTACGGGCAGATCCAATAATTTTAAAATCATTAATATCCAAGCGGGTACCACAAATCTTGGAATGATTCCGAACATTGGATAATTCGGGATTGGACAATGTGCAACCCGTCCTGAAGCTGACACCTTGGTGGGAGCAGAAACGGACCTTGAGAAGCCTCCTAGTACATCCACGCAGGTTCCCAGACTACATCTGGGACAGGTATATTTATAGATAATGTTGGATGTCAAGGAAGGACTCAGTCTGTCCTTCACTCTGAAAAAAGAACGGATATTTAGAGGGTTTCGTGGAATCAACTTCAGATTTACAGCTGGCAATTCATGATGAATTAAATTCATACATTTCTTTTTAAAACTTTTGTCATGAAGGAAAGGGAACTTAGCATAAATACATAATTTGGGAACGGTATATGTGGGAATAGGTTGTTCCATTAAGTACTCGATGGAAATAGTGGGATGGAAAACAATTGCTGCGAAAAAAATTAGCCAAGAACTCTACTTCTTTATGAAAGGCTGTCCAGCTGGAAGTAAGAGAATACGCCCTGTGGAGGAGGGTAGAAAGAGAATTCAACTTAAAATTGAAATTACATGAACTATAAAAATTGGTGCCCAAACCTGTAAAAGTATTTTTTCCTGTGAATGCTGGTTTGAAACCCATTATTTTCCCTAGTGATGCGTAAGTCAAGAAATGATAAGGAGTTACGAGTTTCTTTCTCAACTGTAAACCTAATATTGGGATGTTGGGCATTAATGAATTCTAAAAAGGAGTCTGCATTAAAATCGCGCTTAAACAGGGCAAAGGTGTCGTCCACATATCTTTTTGTAAAATAAAGGGTGGAAACGAAGGGGACAATTGTCAAATACTGTCTCCTCCAGGAGTTCATAAAAATATTGGCGAAGGTAGGACCAAAAGGGCTTCCCATTGCCATCCCCTCCACCTGTCTGAAACAAGAATCATTAAAAATAAAGACCGTGTCCCTGCACGGCCAATTCTAAAAGTTGTTTAAATAAGGTTCTGTTAAACCCGTTAAAAAAGAGAATCGGGAAATGGAAAAAGTTTGGTCAATATGATCTCGATCGTCTCCTCAACAGGAATATTGGTAAACAGGGACTCAACGTCGAAACTGACCATAAAAAGGTCAGAGTCCTGCTTAAGAATATCGTCCTTGAAATCAGCAGCACTTTTTACATTAAAAGAATTATTGGTGAGCGGTTCTAACAATGGAACTAAATACTTTGCAAGTTTATAGTTGGGCGTATTTAACGAAGAAAGTATAGGTCTAAGTGGGACCCCCTCCTTGTGGATCTTGGGAAGGCCATACATGATCCCGTATGTTGAACCAGTAACGAGAAGGTTTTGGAAGGTGTTTTCATCTATGATGCTGTCACGTTTGAGTGCTCTGAGGAACCTATTAATTCTGTCTTCTATTTTGGTAACATTTTGTAAATTAGGTGTTCCCAATTTCTGGAATCTTGATGAGTCACTGAGAATTGAGTGCATTTTACGAACATAGTCCTGCTTATCTAAAACTACAGTTCCCTTACCTTTGTCAGGATGCACAATAATTATATCTAAGTCTTTGGCCAAATCCTTCAAAATTTGTAGATCCTCCTTTCTGAAAAAGGGAGCCCATCTGGTTTTAAGGTTGTTATACGCTTGGTGGGCTAAGGCTGATAACTGAGACCTCAAGTACTCGGCGTTATTACACAGAGGCAATTTCGATAATTTCTGGAACAAAACTTCTAATGGTAAGAAAAATTGTTGGAAGTTGGGTTTATAACATGGGAGGCAGAAGTCCAATCCTAAAGAAAGAAGAAATTCTTCCTTTTTTGATAAAACCCGCTTGGACAAATTAAAAACAGAATTTATATTATTGTTAAAAACAGGAATGGATATGCCTAAACCTTGTAATTTCCTATCATGTCTAGTCTCCACGTTCTGTGTAAAAATGAACAGGGCATTATTAAATAGTTTGGTAAAAATAAAATGATCAATTAACGTCAATGAACCTTGTATGATGGATTTGTACTCAGAGGTTAACATCTGAAATCTCTTTAAATCTCTATACTTAGAATTTATCTCAATGTCCAATAATTTGGTAATCGTATCATGGTAAAATTCTGAGCGATACAGTGAAGCTTTATAGACTTTAAACCTCACGAACCTAGGAACAATATTGTTGAACTGACAGTATTGAAGAAATCTTAGGTCCAATTTAGTCTTTTCCAGCTTCTTAGTGTACTTTTCAAGAAGGCGGCAACTGTTTAACAACTGTGGGCTGTATCTGGTCCTTATCAACTCGTGGAAATTACTAATTCCACGGGGTCTCAGTCGGAAGATGAATAGGAACACGAAGAAGAAGCTTTCCAACATCATGATGGCCAGTCCTAGTAGAGAAATCCCATAAACAGAAGAATCGCAGGGGAAACAGACCCGACAAACATCTCAGGTTGAAGAGGTAAAGGCATGCATGTCTCTTACAAGAACAAGTTTATTCTGCCAACGTTTCACATCCACGAAACCCTCTAAATATCCGTTCTTTTTTCAGAGTGAAGGACAGTCTGAGTCCTTCCTTGACATCCAACATTATCTATAAAAATATACCTGTCCCAGATGTAGTCTGGGAACCTATGTTGGATGTACTAGGAGGCTTCTCAAGGTCCGTTTCTGCTCCCACCAAGGTGTCAGCTTCAGGACGGGTTGCACATTGTCCAATCCCGAATTATCCAATGTTCGGAATCATTCCAAGATGTGTGGTACCCGCTTGGATATTAATGATTTTAAAATTATTGGATCTGCCCGTAAGGACGACGAGTTGATGGTGTTGGAGTCGCTTTTCATAAAAACTAATGTACCAACACTAAACACCCAATCGTCGTCCAGACAACTGTTTATAGCATAACTGCCTGTTTGTTTACTCTCCACGTTCGTTATAGGTTTCTTTCGTTTGTTTATTTCCTCCCTGTCTTTCTAGTCACTTTTTAGCTCTTGCCTTGGTAGGTGTTCCTTTCAAGTTCTTGTTTTAATTTTTGTAGTTGTAAATGTTTAAAAATCTTTAAATTTTTAAAAAGCTTTTCCCATTGTGGAAGTGACATTTTAAGTATTTATTGTCTGTAATTTCCAGCCTTGAGGATGCATCATGTGATGTGAAACGTTGGCAGAATAAACTTGTTCTTGTAAGAGACATGCATGCCTTTACCTCTTCAACCTGAGATGTTTGTCAGGTCTGTTTCCCTGATTCTTATATATATATATATATATATATATATATATATATATATATATATATATATATATATATATATATATATATATATATATATATATATATATATATATATATATATAAACACATACATGTGGTAAAAATTATGTGGTAAAAAGAAGCCAAGAGCTCACTTCGATAACGAACCTTTTTGTATTTTAGTAACAATATTGCTCTCTCTCTCTCTCTCTCTCTCTCTCTCTCTCTCTCTCTCTCTCTCTCTCTCTCTCTCTCTCTCCCCTGAATCCCATATTTATAGATTTCTTCGGTGTATTGCGTATTATGGTGCCCAATAAAGGGACACAAGGCCAAGCCTAGAATAGAAAGGGCTTGTGGTTCACTTGTGTAGCTTTTAGTTTTCTGTAAAAGAAAACTATTGAGATGGATGTGTCCGTCCGTCGCACTTTATTCTGTCCGCACTTTTTCTGTCCACACTTTTTCTATCCACACTTTTTTCTGTCCGTACTTTTTCTATCTGCACTTTTTCCATCCACACTTTTTTCTGTCCGCACTTTTTTCTATCCGCATTTTTTCTATCCACACTTTTTCTGTCCCCAATTTTTTCTGTCCGCCCTCAGATCTTAAAAACTACAGAAGCTAGAGGGCTGTAAATTGGTACGTTGATCATCCACCCTCCAATCATCAATCATACCATATTGCAACCCTCTAGCCTCAGTAGCTTTATTTTATTTAAGGTTAAAATTAGCCATAATCGTGCTTCTGGTTAAAGATTCATGGGCCACGGCTCATCCAGCGTTATACCGAGACCACCGAAAGATGGATCTATTTTCTGTGGCCGTGATTATACGCTCTACAGAAAACTCGCATTTTTTACTTGTTTCCATTGAAGATCACGAGGAGATGATGATACCAAATAAAACCCAATATTATTCAGCCCACACATCGCTCACGGATGATAAAGTTGTTGGCCCAGCATGCGCGATGATGATGATAATAATAACACCAACGAGAGAAGTTGTAATTTGCACCCCCGGGGGATGATACCCGCGTCTCATTTAGGAGGAGGAGGAGGAGGAGAGCGGAAGCTAATTGTCTGTGGCCCATTTGCTCCGCGCATAACCCAAACTTTCCCAAACATATCCCCCAATTTTTTTCGCGGCCGAAACCCTCATATGAATTCCAGCGAAAATTAATGGTAGCGAGATTAACCGCGGCCCGGAGCAATGTTGAAACTTTCTCTCTCTCTCTCTCTCTCTCTCTCTCTCTCTCTCTCTCTCTCTCTCTCTCTCTCTCTCTCTCTCATCGCATCGTTGCCCAGCTTTGTCCCTTTTTGGGCTTGCAATTTTGAGGGGGAGTGGAGGGGGGAATTCTCTCTCTCTCTCTCTCTCTCTCTCTCTCTCTCTCTCTCTCTCTCTCTCTCTCTCTCATTGCATCGTTACCTAACTATGGCTTTTTGAGACTCAAATTTTGGGGGGAAGGGAGAGAGTGAATTATCTCTCTCTCTCTCTCTCTCTCTCTCTCTCTCTCTCTCTCTCTCTCTCTCTCTCTCTCTCTCTCTGCAACGTTACTAAACTATGGCTTGTTTTGGCCTTCCGATTTTGTGGGGGGTTCGTTCTCTCTCTCTCTCTCTCTCTCTCTCTCTCTCTCTCTCTCTCTCTCTCTCTCTCTCTTTGCAACGTTACCCAACTATGCTTGTTTTGGCCTTCCAATTTTGTGGGAGAGTTCTCTCTCTCTCTCTCTCTCTCTCTCATAACTGGAAAGTTTTGAATGGACCTTTCATCTCGCCAACAAAATGAAAAAGAGCCTCGTTTTGCTGGCCGCGTTCGTCCACCGGCGTTCATTCAATGTTACGAATACCAAATCAAATACGCCGCAGAAAATATACACTAGAGTTGTTCGGAGGTAAGCTTGCGTGGAACGTATTCATATAGCGTATATATGTGTATATGTATGTATATATATATATATATATATATATATATATATATATATATATATATATATATATATATATATATATATATATTTATATATATATATATATATTTATATATATGTATACTTATGTATGTATATATACATATATATACACAGAGGCATATTGAAAATCTGCAAGATTGGCTTGTGTTATTCAGGGCTCGTTCGGGAGTCGAACCCGGGTCCTTGCGTTGGCTGAAAAATTATCATGAAAAGAATTGTGTAGAGATATTAAAACTTTTATAACTTGCATCACTCCTTGGAACAAGAACTGCATTCTTAATTAAGGCAATCGCCGGGAATGGAGAGAGAGAGAGAGAGAGAGAGAGAGAAGAACTCGCTCCCTCTCTTCCCCCCAAAATTTGAGTCTCAAAAAGCCATAGTTGGGCAACGTTTTAAAAGAGAGAGAGAGAGAGAGAGAGAGATACGAGCCAGGATTCTCGGGCCACTCGGTAACATATTAAACTACTCGAGAGCGGAGAAAGTACAGTAGGCTACCAGCACCGCCACCACCATCCTGTATACCAAATTCGCTCTATTAAAACTTGCGTAACAAGGTCTGAAGTTTCGGATGAGCTTGCCTTAGCCGGTTATTATTAGCCGTAAATCACTTTGACACCGAGACAGAAATTCGTGTTTGTAGTTGACAAGTGGGAAGATATCTTGCATTTCCTAAAACCTCCCTTAGACTCTCTTCGAAAACGATTGCAATTTGTGCGGTCTTTTTTTTTCCAGGAATCTATTTCTTAAACAAGTTTTCCCCAGTAGAGGATGGTATAGTGTATAGTGCCGTCAGTACACCTCACGTTGTGCACCGTAGGCATTGCTCAAGATTCATTGCAGCTTTCCTTCGGCCCGTAGCTGCAAACACTTTCATTTAATACTGTCCCCCCGTTCATATTCTTTCTTCCATCTTACTTTCCATAGCAACTGCGAGGTTTTCCTCCTGTTACACCTTTCAACCCTCCTTTTCTCTCAGTTTCCCTTGCAGCGCTGAATGACCTCATAGGTCCCAGCGCTTAGCCTTTGGCCTAAATTATATTTTCCATTCCATTCCATTTCGTAAACCAATGTCGAGAAAGTAACTATTTCCCCGTGACATCTATTGTATATTTTTTCGAACCGAGAAATTATCATCGAGGAATTCGCCTGTTAGACTTGTGAAGAAAAATTATGTAAAAAACGTGAAGGAAAAAATAAAGGAGGGAGTCAAATTTGGCCAGACCTTGCCACTGTGGGTCATAATCCGGCGATTATCTATCTTAATTACGCCGCGAAAGTTTTGGGGGGCCCTGGGCAGCCCGCTAACTTTTGTTCCTCTGGGCACAGTAACTTTTGCTTGCTTTCATAAAATGAAAATGAGTTGGAAAGTTCACTCGCCACGTCCATTTGGCCCGTGTTTGGAATACGTTATTTTGGGTGGGAGGGAAGGCGGGTGAATAGAGGGGTTTTATCTTGCCTAATAGCTTTCGCTTGAGATATGAGTTTCAGGAAACAGAAGGTGGGGAATTAGCATGTCTTTGTAAAGGCAAATCATTCGCAATGAGTGAGTTTTGTCTGTCATTCCCGTTAGGACAAGCAGACAAGAGTCGTAATGTCAGAATTATCTGATTAACAATAAAAAAGGAGATATAGATTTGTGGGACTGTGTGGTTTTCAGGACTTGTCAAATACAGTATTGTTTTAAAGTTTTCTGTTAAAGAAAACTATTGTGCCGGCATAGTCTGTCCGTCCTCACATTTTCTGTCCGCCCTCAGATCTTAGAAACTTCTGAGGCTAGAGGGCTGCAAATTGGTATGTTGATCATCCACCCTCCAATCATCAAACATACCAAATTGCAGCCCTCTAGCCTCAGTAGTTTTTTTTATTTAGGGTTAAATTTAGCCATAATCTTGCTTCTTGCGACGATATAGGATAGGCCACGACCGGGCCATAGTTAAAGTTACATGGACCGCGGCTCATACCGGGACCACCGAAAGATATATTTTCTGAGGCCTTGGTTATATGCTGTAGGGGCGTACAGAAAACTACTGCGTCGAAGAAACTTTGAACATTTTTTACTTGTTTTATATGTTTTTTTCGGACAACCAGGCCAAGTCTTAATATATTATATATATACAGGTATAAATATAAATTTACAAAATGTAAATGCAAGAGAAACTTCGCATTAAAATTTAAAGTACTTTAATTACAATAAGTAAAACCCAAGTACAAACCACACAACATTACGAAATATAGTTACTGATAAAGTGCACAAAAGCAACTACCCACCGTACAGCATTTCATATATTACCTAAAATCACCGATTATTACACCGCTTCTTAATACACAAATCACCAGGCATTACAACAACTCAACATTAAATTAATATAAATAAACCTTTAGCATCCAAAAATCTAGTGGCAAACAGTTATATCGCACAAGAAAACCTCTTAATTGCTAAACAATACTTCTAACAGTTTTCTGTCTCTTTAGAGACTTCAAATACTTTCACTTGTACCAGAATAATCGTTCTGGGTCTTTATATACCAGAGGCAGAGACTTACAAGAATTACATGGACTAAATATTAGAACATTTCTATTTTGTTACACAATCCATGGCGACTGCCCTGACGTCGAGCGTTACTGCCATATGTTGCTGAAAATTATACTTTTCATACTTCAAACTTTTCTCTCTCAACCTCTTTATATAATAAATCATTCCTTAACATTCCCCCCCTTTTAACTCCGCGGCTCTCTCTCCTCTGTCTCTGCTGAATCTTCACTTGTACTGTCTTAAACACTAGCCACTTCACTATTCAGCAGTTATCGGAGACCGCCACGCCGTTGGTTAACAAGCACTTTCCTTTAAATACAGTAAAAGGTTTGAGATTAGTCAACAGCCCTGGACAGAGAATCTGCAATAACGTTTCCTTTGCCCGTAATATGGTGCATATTAAGATTGAATGGTTGTAAAAATAAAGACAATCTTAAAATTCTTACTATGCTTACATTTGTTGATAAAGGTTAATGGGTTACTATCAGTATATACTTCAATATCAAAACTACTGTGAAGTATTTCAAAATGCTTTAAACTCAAAATTAATATTAAAGCTTTTACAACAATGATTTAACTGGTGGGTATTATATTTCTTTGAAAAATACGCTACAGGGTGTAAAATACAGTTATGTTCCTGTAACAATACACTGCCTGCTTCTGCTTCACTGGAGTCAACCTGTAACTTGAATGGTAGATTAAAATCTGGCGATTTCAACACTGGCTTAGAGATTAACATTAAGTTTATTAAAGGCATCATCACATTTTGACCAAACAAACTTCACATTCTTTTTTAACAACTGTTAATGGATAGGCTACATCTGAAAAGTTCTCAAAACTTTCTGTAACATCCCACTGTTCCTAAAAATTTCATCACTCAACGTTTAGATGTAGGGAGGGCAAAATTCTTGACCTCAATATGACAATTAACAGGTTTCACTTGGCCACTAACCAGTTTCATGTCCCAAATACTGAACTAGTTTTTCCAAATTCACATTTCGCAAGATTAATCGTAACATTAAATTCTAATAACCGTATAAAAACTTAATTGGCTTTATTCATATGATCTTCCCAAGTCTTCCCAACTATGATAATGTCATCTAAATAAACACACCTAGATCGTTTAAGATCAAACTGATCTGACTCTGGAATGGAAGATGCATTACATAAACCAAACGGCATTACCTTACAATTATGAAGACCACGAAGTGTAACAAAAGCTGCAATATTCCTGCTGTTTTCGTCTAACTCAGTTTGACAGCATCCTTTCAATAAATCTATTTTAATTAAGGATACTTTCCAACATTATTATGTCTTTTACTCTAGGCATAGGATACGAATCTTTAATGGTTACGTTATTTACCTTGAGATAGTCTGTACACATTCTTGCACTCCCGTCAGGTTTGTCGACTAGAAAACGTGGGCTTACCCATTCGCTATTGCTTTCCTCTGCTAGTTCGTGTTTTAGTAAATAATCCACTTCGTTTTTTAACTGGTGTTCTTGCTTGGGTGACATTCTATATGGACGTTGACGTATTGGAGTGTCATCTCTCAATCTGATTTTATGCTGAACTTTTATCCTTTTAGGGTGGTCTGAAAACAGACCTGAAAAGTTTTTAATTAGCACTTTAAAATCATGTTGCTGTTCATCAGATATATGAACACAAGGTAATTCTAAGCCCGCTGTCCGCGGTGAGGTAGCCTATGGCAGTTAACGTTTTTCTATAGAACTTTACCTGCTGAACAAGAATTTCAAGTAAAATTTTGTCGGTCAGCTGTAACTAAAGCGTATTTGACACTTGAAGACTGCACACCGGTACCGTGGGTCCCCTGCACTGGCGCATACAGCTCAAGGGTAAATTACAGTTTAGCTGCAGCCGACGGGCAAAATGTTACCCTAAACTCATGCAAAGCAAGCAAAGCAACACTGAAAAACGTCAACTGCCACAGGCTACCTCAACTGTACACTAACCGTTGCTTGCGATCGGGGCGAAGAAACGTAAATGGTAAACAAATCCGCCATCTTGGGTTATGTAACCACTAGGGAGCCATATGTTCAGCAGGGGGGGGGGAAGGTGGGGTACTGCACAAAAGGTACAAGTTGGTAAAGTGACGTAGGACTTATGTTGAAACATGACGGTAAATGACAGTTACCCAAAAAATAATAACGCTCCTACGTGAAAAGCACTAAAACCTAATAACACCAAAACACAGGTGACCTAGCTACCTAATAATAAAGAAGATAGTTTAGGAACCTTACCTTAAAGGGGTGAAGGGTACAATTCAGCCGCCGCCTTTATGAACGCGTGGAGCCTCGTCTTCGGGTCATCAAAGTGGATTTTAAAATAGGCCACTGCCAAGTACCCGACGAAGTTGTACCTCCTACAGCCGTACCTAGGCGTCGTCTCACGAAGTTCCCTCCACCTCCTCTCAATAGTATTTGTATGAGCACCAGTTACTGGGTCCACAAAGTTCATGGAGTGATTGACGGTTAAGTGTACGTAGCCTTCGTCCTTCAGGCAGTCATAAGCTCTCCAGCAATCAGATACAATAGTTGTCCCCTGTACAATGTAGTCCTTATAACTAAGGTAGCAATTGACACAGGTAAGTGGCAAATTGTCCTTGGTTACAGGCTCAGAGGAGCGGGAGGTTCCGGGGGTGACGTCCGCCATCGTGCTGGGTTGATGAATGAGTGAACTGTGCCGGTGAACTGCACCAGAACAGGGTAGGAAGGATGAAGTTGGGGGGTCTAAAAATGTGTTTCTGCTTTCAGTTTTGGGGTGGCGGAACGGCGCTGCGCGCCTTATCCGCATTTTTAAAAATAATCTGGCAGGCTCGTATGCTCTGGCAAGTGGTAATATTGCGCTGCGCGCGCCAACCACAGGGCTTACAAAATATGTAAAAAAAAAGTTTCTGTTAACGTCACTGAGAGAAAGTGGTAGCGAAATGTCCTGCAAGACCCTTCTCCTCCAACCCCATATACATGCTTCAGGTGTTTGCCAACAAATGTAAAGTAATTTTGTAAGTTATATATGGTAAAATCATGTTGTGAAGAGACGTCAATATATTTGTGAATGGAAGAGTACTGGAAGAAGGTTGTAGGCACAAGCTACAACGAATAGGAAACGGTTATAAAACAGTTGAGCAAAAGAAATACATGTAACTGAGTTTATGTATCCCCCAAATTCTCCACCTGGGTGAAACGTAATGTTGGGGTAACGTTGCAACGTGATTGGTTGGGTACAGTCACCCGCCAAAAAACCCACCAACTACTCTCTCAGTTGGAGGCATTGGATGAACCGAAAGCTCCCCTGTAAGACCGCGCATGCGTGACATGGCCTGGAATCAGCAGTAGTAATGGTATGTGAACAGTACCTTTGTAATGGCTCGCGCTATCCATTTATTCCCCCTTATTTTTACGCTTGTTTTTCGTGTTCCAAATGACATATATAACTGGAAATACAACAGTAAGTTGCCCAACCCTTTTCCCAAGTTATTTACCCCACCCAGAACCCCAGATTCCCAACGGGTCCCCCTCACCTTGAGCTATTCTCGAAAGTGTTTTACCCACCCAGGACCCAGATTCCCAACCGGCCCCCTTACCGTCGGCTACAGTTCTAAGGTAATTTACAGCTTAATTACAGCCGACCGACAAAATATTACTTTAAATTCTTGTTCAGCAAGTAAAGTTCTATAGAAAATTGTCAACTGCCATAACCTAGCCCACAGCGGACAGCCGGCTTAGATCTACCGAACACAATTTTCTAAATTTATCTTCACTTAAATATTCTGTATTTTTTATCCTAACTTCAATTTCTCCTTCAAACTTCACTATTTTGGTTATCCTATTTTGACATTGACAATATACCACTAATGGCTTTAAACTGTTCATCTGGAACATTTTTACTTCCCTCCGTCCCGTCGGAAACTGAATACGGTAATAACATCTTATTTTTTCCTTCACTTTGCATGGACCTACATTTTTCAGGTTAAAAACCTATCAGCTGTAAGGAGATATACTAGAACCTTATCACCTACATTGAGGTCACGTTTTACGGCCTTTTTGTCATATTTTCTTTTCATCTCTTACTTTGAGATTTTCACTAGACATCCTCCATATTTCCTTAATTTTTTAATTTCATTTCTTGTAAAGTGAAATTCCTTTTCATCTGAAACAAACTGATTTTTTACTACTTCCATAGGTGACCTTGCCTGATGAGAATAACCCAAGGACGAATGTACGCGATCACGGATGGCAAACAGCAACATCGGTATGTAGACATCCCATTCCTAATCATTCTTACAACAGTACGAGTACCTTCTGAGCATTGTTTTGAAGGTCCGATGAAACCTTTCGACAACTCCTTGGCTCTTTCCTTCGGCCCTTTTTGCTTGTAGTAACTGCACAAGCAGGGAATAGATTGGAATTTGCATTCAACTTCTGTAATAGAGGAAGAATTTAAGGGTCTTGCTGTCAAAATTGGATTACTACAACCAAACACTGTTTCCAGTTACTGACGAAATGCACAAAAGCAACTACCCACCGTACAGCATTTCATATATGACCTAAATCACCGATTATTACACCGCTTCTTAATACACAAATCACCAAGCATTACAGCAACTCAGCATTATATATAAATAAACCTTTAGCGTCCAAAAACCTAGTGGCAAACAGTTACATCGCACAAGAAAACCTCTTACTTGCTAAATACTTTACCAGTTTTCTGTCTCCTAAGAGACTTCTAATGCTTTCACTTGTTTGCTGCGACTCCACCAAAATCGTCGTTCTGGCCTTCTGGGTCTTTATATACCAGAGGCAGAGACTTATAAGGCTTACGTGGACTAAATATTAGAACATTTCTATTTTGTTACACAATCCATGGCGACTGTCCTGACGTCGAGCGTTACTGCCATCTGTTGCTGAAAATTATACTTTTCATACTTCCAAATTTTCTTTCTCTCAACCTGTCTTTATATATAATAAATCATATTCCTTAACAATATATATATATATATATATATATATATATATATATATATATATATATATATATATATATATATATATATAAATATATAAATATACAATTTATATATTAAATATATACAGGAATAAATATTATATATATATATATATATATATATATATATATACACACACATACATGCATATATACAGTACATTCATACGTGCGTCTGTCAATATGTCTGTCAGTCTGTACTTCACTCTCTTATAGGTGAATCATTTCTACAGTCTAGTGAAGTTTCCATTGAATATCATTGCACGCTTACAACTGATGCTGGTCCTCCATTGTCTATTCTTTTAATTTTCCTTTCCCTTCTCGAATCACTTATTTCCTTCCGCTGTCTATTGCACGTTTCTCTCTCTCTCTCTCTCTCTCTCTCTCTCTTCCCTCGACTGATCTGCAATTGGCGGATGAATAACTGTTTAAACCAACGCTAAATGATAATTCTGGTCATAATACTCTCTCTCTCTCTCTCTCTCTCTCTCTCTCTCTCTCTCTCTCTCTCTCTCTCTCTCTCCTACCCCTACTCTTGCAAAGCAGAGTCTCAAGAAACGAATAATTCACTTTGTGACCCAGCCGTGATTTCCCTAATTTCTTGAACACAACCCGGGATGGAGGTAAAGCGGAGGAGGACGAGAGGAGCTGATGCAACATTCATGGAGCAGAGGAGCAGAGAGAGAGAGAGAGAGAGAGAGAGTTCGCTGGATATGCAAATGCAGAAGAATGGAAAAGGACCGATGGAAATGAATGACGAGACGTAATGGGAGAGAGAGAGAGAGAGAGAGAGAGAGAGAGAGAGAGAGAGAGAGAGAGAGAGAGAGAGAGAGCTTAGAGGAGGGGAAGAGAGGGGAGGAATTGGGAGATGGGTCATTATATATATAATGTTTTGTGTAGTGCAATGAGAATGAAGAGAACAGTTTTGGAAAATGAGAATTTTTGTTCATCGATTTCATGAAGAGAATTCTCTCTCTCTCTCCCCTCTATAATGTATTTTTATGCAGTTGGCGTTAGCTCTCTCTCTCTCTCTCCATAATGTCTTCATGTATGCAGTTAGCAAATACGCTCTCTCTCTCTCTCTCTCTCTCTCTCTCTCTCTCTCTCTCTCTCTCTCTCTCTGTCCATGTCCATGATGTCTTTTTTTATTTTGCAGTTAGCATATAACTCTCTCTCTCTCTCTCTCTCTCTCTCTCTCTCTCTCTCTCTCTGATCTCTCTTTCTCTCTCTGTCCATGATGTCTTTTTACATAACTCACTCTCTCTCTCTCTCTCTCTCTCTCTCTCTCTCTCTCTCTCTCTCTCTCTCTCTCTCTCTCTCTCTCTCTCTCCATTATATACTTTTTATGCAGTTAGCGTTAGCAACCTCTCTCTCTCTCTCTCTCTCTCTCTCTCTCTCTCTCTCTCTCTCTCTCTCTGGCGTCGACAAAAGCATCGCCTTCCTCCAGCGAATGGAAGGCGAAAGAAATAGAATAAAAAAACCTGTCGTGATGAAGAGATCATAATTTGCTCTCTTTCAGAGCCGACATATCTGAATGAGATTCGGCACTGCTTGAATGGAGTTAACTAATCTGGTTAGCTTTCCGCTATTCCGTCGACAAAGGAAAGGAAACCTCCTTTCCGACAGTCTGCAAAACGACTTTTCAATGCTGTCTCCCCGTGAATCTGTCAAGTCTTTATGCGGGATTTAATTTTGGTCTTTAAGTAGTCGCTTGAATAATGATTATGAAAATAATCTTTCTTTATTTGCTAAAGTCTTCGTAAATCCGTCAAGTTTTTGCGGGATTTAATTTTGGTCTTTAAGTAGTCGCTTGAATAATGATTATGATAATAATCTTATTTTCTTTCCTTAATTTTTCGTGAATCTGTCAGGATTTTGTCGGACTTAATTTTGGGTTTTAAGTAGACGCTTGAAATAATGATTATGATAATAATCTTCTTTTTTGCTTAAGATTTCGTGAATCTGTCAAGTTTTTGCAGGATTTAATTTTGGTTTTAAGTAGAAGCTGTTTAAGTAATGGTTTTGATTAAAATCTTTCTTTCTTTCCTTATTCGTGAATCTGTCAAGGTTTTTTGCGAGACTTAATTTTAGTTATTAAGTAATCGCTTGAAATAATGATTATGATAATAATCTTTCTTTCTTTGCTTAAGTCTTCGTGTTAAGTTTTTGCAGGATATAATTTTGGTCTTTAAGTAGAAGCTTTAATCATTCCTTCTTTCCTTAATTCTTCGTGAACCTGTCAAGTTTTTTTGCGGGACTTAATTTTGGTTTTTAAGTAGACGCTTGAAATAATGATTATGAGAATAATCTTTCTTTCTTTCCTTAATTCTTCGTAAATCTGTCAAGTTTTTTTGCGGGAATTAATATTGGTTTTTAAGCAGAAGCTGTTTAAGTAATGGTTCCGATAATAATCTATTTTTCTTTCCGTAAATCTTCAGTTGAAAACCTTTATGGACAGAATCAGTAGACTATAAACCCAAGAGGTCTCCAAAGAGCAATTAGCCTGAAAAGAGGGTCGATGATAAATAATAATAATAATAATAATAATAATAATAATAATAATAATAATAATAATAATAATAATAATAAAGCCACAGATATCGTTTAAAATGTAGTTCACCATACCTGGGATTAATTACACATAAGTATATGTATATATATATATATATATATATATATATATATATATATATATATATATATATATATATATATATATATATATATATATATATATATATATATATATATATATATATATATATATATATATATATATAAATTTGTATATATACACACAGTATATATATATATATATGTGTGTGTGTAATATGTATGTGTGTATATATATATATATATATATATATATATATATATATATATATATATATATATATATATATATATATATATAATAACAACATACACCATCTGGTATTGCTCTCTCTCTCTCTCCCTCTCTCTCTCTCTCTCTCTCTCTCTCTCTCTCTCTCTCTCTCTGTGTCAGAACTAGGTAATATCTTGTAATATTAGGGTAAACTATCTTAATATTTCTTTTAATCATTAAAAATATGCAAAACTCAAAAATTTATTATTTTTTATATGGAAATCTAGTGAAATACTATTCAGTTCCTTTAATATTATCTTTTGAGAAACGAAGAAGAGATGGAAGAACAAATAAAAATTAAGTGAAAACTACCTCAATTGAAGCCATCACATATTTATATCGAAACCGGTGATAACAGAGCCACAGAGCAGATGACAAGGAAGGTAAATTGCTCTATTTAAGCAGATGATGATGTCGGGAATTCAAGTTGATTGCAGTAATTACCAGGCGCGTGTGATTTCCAGCGACGACAAATGCCCTGGGAGTGGAATTGCCATTCAGTTAGTGGTCTATGGAGCTACAAAGGATAGGCTGGTGTAATGCTTTTTCAGTTTTCTGTAAAAGAACACCATTGAGATGGCTTTGTCCATCCGTCCGTCCGCACTTTTTCTCTCCGCCCTCAGATCTGAAAAACTACTGAGGGTAGAGGGAGGCAAATTGGAAAAACCAATGAGGCTAGAGGGCTGTAAATTGGTATGTTGATCATCCACCCTCCAGTCATCAAACAAAGTAAAGTGCGGACGGACAGACAAATTGCCATCTCAATTAGTTTTCTTTTACAAACAACTAATACGAAAGTAAAAGTTTCTTCCTGCATTCAGGATTAAATCGAAACAGCAGCGGAGAAGTATAAACAATGCCACTCAGATTACGCTAAGAAGCTTAAATTTCACTCTGGGATGACTTTAAGGTCGCTGAGGAAGAGTTCATCGCTAAATCCCGTGAAGAGATTTTCCCTGAGCTGTTTCTGCATTTAATTTTTAATTTAGTAGGGTCGTAGTGCTGTCAGTGCATTTACGAGGTGCACTCAGGCATTTACTTGAGGTGCTTTGCAGCGTCCTTCGGCCCCTAGCTGCAGCCCCTTTCCTTCCTTTTATTGTTCCACCGTTTATATTCTCTGCCATCTTGCTTTCGTCAACCTTCTCCTAGCAATTGATTCACAGTGCAGCTGCTTTGAGGTTTTCCTCCTCTTACACTTTTCAAACCTTTGTATTCTCAATTTCCCTTTCAGCGTTGAATGACTTGATAGGTCCCAGCTCTTGGCCTTGGCCTAAATTTTACATTCAGATTCCAGTTAGGGGAAACTGTCATCAATTTGCTTTTAAAAGCTTCGTCAGAAGACACCACAGGTGCTTCTAATTGTTTTCATGGTTAGACGAAAAGTAATCCGTATTTACAACAGATCTGAGCAAAGCCAATTGAAGAGGTTCTTTCGAAAGTAAATTAACAGATAGGAAAGCTCTACTCATTTCCGGTCCTCAGCTGAAGGTTAGATTAGACCCTGCGGTCCACCCCCACCCCCGGAGCCTCGAAGGTGACGGGAAAGGGTGGGGAGAGAATGACTTTTTTTTTTGGCATAAAAACAAATATAGTTGGAAGGTTTCGCTGGCGTAAGAGACGATTGCAAGGGAAAGATCTCATGGATTGTCTTAAGAGGTGTGAGAAGAAGAAGAAGAAGAAGAAGAAGACAGGAGGAGGAGGAGGAGGAGGAGGAGGAGGAGGAGAGGAGGAGGAGGAGGAGGAGGAGGAAAGACAGGGCCGTTTCCACAGCAGCTGTCCCCAGAACACAAATACACACCCGAGTGTTGACTCTTCGTTAAAAGATTCTCGGTAAGACATTTCTCGGAACGGAAGGAATGGGCTGAGAGAGAGAGAGAGAGAGATGCTGGATTAAGAGGAAGGAGGAGCAGGAGCATGAGGAAGGAAGGAATAGGAAGAAGCAGGAGAGACTCGACAAGGGTCTCCAGTATTTGTAAAGCATTATAACCCGTGGACGTGTTTCTTGTCCCAGAGCAAGCGTCACTGACAATGAGTTTCCACGCAAGGGCCGTTCTTTCTCACATTCCTGTTATTCTGTTATTTGCATAACAGTTTCTTTTATTTGTATGCTGCAGTTTTGGCCTGGTCATGTTACCACCGTTATTCCTTTGGCCCAAAATGTAGTGTGTGGTCTGTAGGGCAGAAAGCATGCAGGTGATTTCCCATCAGGGCTAAGGTGATGTCTGTGAGTATAGTAAAGTAGCGGAAAGTTGAAATTTCATTTCTTTTCAGTCAGAGATACTGGAACGTTCTTTTGAAATCTCTCCCTTAAAAATGATGATTTTGAACACTGACATAGCCATCTCTGTAAGTTAATGCATAAATAAAATTATATATATTTTATGTTTTATATATTTTCTCTTGTTAAGAAATTTCTCTCGTAATGATTTTCATTAGCTAATTGCTGTTGCTTAGTCAGTTTTAATCAACAAATTAGTTTATGTAGAGCAGTGTGTTTTGCAACTGTATGGGTAAAATGTTGAAAATCTTATATTCTCTCTCTCTCTCTCTCTCTCTCTCTCTCTCTCTCTCTCTCCTATGTTTTTCATTTTCCAATGAAAACTAATTGACAGTGTAAAGTAACTCCTAAATTCTCTCTCTCTCTCTCTCTCTCTCTCTCTCTCTCTCTCTCTCTCTCTCTCTCTCTCCCCACCTGTGAATGATAACATTGTGCATCTATATAGCTTTTGGTGCTTCCGCACCCAGAGGTAAAAATTTTTGCCACTAAACGTTTTGACAACTCGCCAAAACCAAATTGCCCTCAAAAGTTCCTCAATGGAAAAGTTAAGCCCCAAAGTTACGATCTTGACATAAACATGACAGTGTGGCGGAACGCCGAATCTCTCAGTAATTCGTGCTGTCAGAAGTCAACGGTTAGGATGTGTAAAAATGCGTAATTTGGTAAACAGTAACCTATTTGTAGGAATGCTAACCAATACCTGTTTGTCTGTTTCCTTAAAGTCAGTAGATACCATTACTATATTTTAGTTTGGTTTTATATCACAAGATTACCATTCCTTCAAGCAGTTGTGAAATAACGTGGCATCATTATTATATATAATATTAATTGTGTAAAAAGCGCAATGAACATATATATTCTGTCCTGTCTCTCATACTATTTATAGCACTGAGAGAACCACTGACCTCGATGTAAGAATCAGAATAATATAAGAACAAGAATTTGCCGCTCAAGGCAAGCAAACATTTTTTCCTCCTCCTGTTCACGAGGAAAAGATTTTGCCTTTCAGTGGAATGAAATGCAATATAGAGTTTTAGGCCAAAGGCCAAGCACTGGGACCTATGAGGTCATTCAGCTCTGGAAAGGAAGTTGAGAGTAGGTAGGTTTGAAAGGTGTAACAGGAGGAGAATCTCGCAGTTCACTATGGAATAATTGTTAGGGAGAGGCTGGATAGCAAGATGGAAGAAAGATAATATGAATGGAGGTACAGTAAATAACTATATTTTCCTCATGGTTTTACCTCTATAAGCTTTTCATGTCTGGAAACACCTTTTTAATTTTCTGTAAGAGAAAACTATTGAGATGGCTATTTTGTCCGTCCGTCCGCACTTTTTCTGTCCGCCCTCAGATCTTAAAAACTACTGAGGCTAGAGAGCTGCATATTGGTGTGTTGATCATCCACCCTCTAATCATCAAACATACCAAATTGCAGCCCTCTAGCCTCAGTAGTTTCTATTTTATTTAAGGTTAAAGTTAGCCATGATCGTGCGTCTGGCACCGCTATTGGTGTCAACAACACAGGCCACCACCTGACCGTGGCTGTAAGTTTCATGGGCTGCGGCTGAGAGTTTCAAGGTTCTTTGCAGCGTCCCTTCGGACCCTAGCTGCAACCCCCTTTCTCTCCTTTTGCTGTACCTCCGTTCATATTCTCTTTCTTCCACCTTACTTTCCACCCTCTGCTAACAATTGTTTCGTAGTGCAGCTGGTGAATTTTTCCTCCTGTTACACTTTTGTAACCTTTTTACTCTCAATTTCCCTTTCAGCTCTGAATAACCTCATAGGTCCCAGCGCTTAGCTTTTGGGCTAAATTTTTTTCTCTAATTCCACTATATATTTACTAGACCACGAAATCATTAGAATTTGTGTAATCTATTGGGTACTGTGAATGTGGGATACAAACAGTTAAATCAATGACATTATTCTAATAAAAGATAAAAAAAATCAGTGGCAACCTAATGACCGAAGTAGCTTTGTTTTAATATGAGTGAAAATATTCTTATCTTCACAGCATTAACAAGGTTGTAACCTGACCTCTTTTTATTTCTTTGTGTGTTTGTGTGTACGTTTTTCTACAAACATGCTTTTATTATAGCTACTGTATATACGCTCGTAAGTCGTCAGGAGAGCAGTTTGTCAAATAAGTATTTGACAATTATTTCCTTCGAGCAATTTATAATTTTCTTTGTACATGTTTCATTGCTCGACAAGTTAACATCACAATCAGTCAGATAAGTGAGTCGTCAAGACAGCAGTTTGCCAAATGAGTATTTGGCAATTATTTTCCTCAAGCAATTTGTAATTTTATTTGTATATTTTTTTCTCTCAAGACAATTTAACATCACAGTCAGACAATTAAGCGTTTGCTGACTTGTGCTTATATCACTCCATATCCGATAAAACACAAATATTTACTCTACGTCTGGAACCCGAGGCATTGCTACGTTTACTCCACGCCGTAAGAGAGGAAAAACGTTGATATGGGCCCAATCATAAAAAAAAGGAGGGTAAATAAAAAAAAAAAAGATTCCCAGCAGTGATAAGACTTGATTGTTTACCTTTAAAGTGGAGGAGACATTATACCTACGTAGGTCTGGTGGTGGTGGGTGGTCCCTTCCTAGGCTTCAGTATTTTGTGTTCCTTTAAAAAACGCACAAGTTGGGGAACATAATATATTTTAAAAATCCATTTACAGTTTCGGGAGCGAAATACTTTCACCCCTTCTCCGGTGTAGAGACGCTTTAAAATCCATGACGCTCCGAAACTGTATGTGGAGTTTAAATAAAACAAATAATTATATAAATATATATATATATATATATATATATATATATATATATATATATATATAATTTGTTCTCTAATTTATGTTTACCCCTTAAGGGCGTGGTGCCATCAGTGCACCTCACACGGTGCACAGTAGGCGTTGCTTTAGGTCCTTTGCAACCCCTTTCGTTCGTTTTACTGTACCTCCGTTCATGTTCTCTTTCTTCCACCATACTTTCTACCCCCTCCTATCAATTGTTTCATAGTGCAACCGCGAGGTTTTCCTCCAGTTACACCTTTCCCCTTTCATCGCTGACCTCATAGGTCCCAGCGCTTGGTCTTTAACCTAAATTTTCTATTCCATTCCATTCCAATTTGTGTTTTTTTTTTAAGTTTCCAAGTTCGATGTTGATCTGTTATTAAATATCATTTCGTGTTGCTATCAAGGGAAGGAAAACATTGTCATGTTTGAATTTCAGTCTTCAGTCATCATCCAGCGACCAATGACGTTTTGGTTGTGCCGGTCTCGTCTTCAGAATGGGAAGATTAAATTTCTTAAGAGACTCTTGGGGGCAGAAGTATCCTGGTATTATTCATAGTCGAAGCAATTTTTTCCTCGTCCAGTGTAATCAGATCTTTTATTCGTGAACTCTACAGATGTAAAGTTGCTCACTGTCAAGGAACTCAAGAATTTAGGAGTTCATAATGTGTATTTTTCTTTCAGAGATATTTTTCTTCTCCCCCTCCCACTTTTTTGAAGGGGGTTGAGACGTTCAGTATAATCGTATCATATTTTTATGAATTCTCCAGACATGAATTTGCTTATTGTCACGGGATTATGATTAGGAACTCATAATGTGTTTTTTCTTCCAAAGATTTTTTATTTCGCCCCTCCCCCTTTTTCGGGGGGGGGGTGCGGGAGACGTTCAGTATAATCTTATCTTATATTTATGAATTCTTCAGACATAAATTTGCTTACTGTCAAGGGGTTAAGATTAGGAATCATAATGTGTTTTTCTTCCAGAGATTTTTTATTCCCCCCTCCCCCTTTTTTTGATGGAGGGGAGGAGGAGTTATTTTGGCAAATCTTGGCGTCAAAAATTGAAAATAAATTGTGAGTGGTGGCTGCAATCTTTTGTGTTTTTTTTTCCATCCGCGCAGCGAGATTACTTCGGCGCCATTTTGAACCCGAACAGATAAGATATTGTTATCCTGACCCGTTCCCATCACGGGAAACAAAAGAAAGAGAGAGATTTTCTCTCTCTCTCTCTCTCTCTCTCTCTCTCTCTCTCTCTCTCTCTTTCTTCAAACAACATTCCCACCGAAACAAAAAGTGTATTCCGTGTTTTTTTCCATAACAAAAAACCAGAGAAAGAAATGGTTCGCTTCAATGTATCTGTTATCTGTTTTCTCTCTGGGCCGAGAAATTCGGTTTTCCCCTTTCCTTCACCACCTCATAAATGTTTCTCTCTCTCTCTCTCTCTCTCTCTCTCTCTCTCTCTCTCTCTCTCTCTCTCTCTCTCTCTCTGGTCTTCTTTTTTTGACACAATTAACATAGATGATAGAAAGAAGTTCGGGTATTTCCTGTCTTTCACCACATCATAAATCTCTCTCTCTCTCTCTCTCTCTCTCTCTCTCTGTATATAAGAGACAATAAACTTCGATTTTAGTTACATCGAATTTACTGAATATTAATAAAAAACAGATGGCAGCTTCCTTTTCGTCTTCAATTTCTATAGCACAGTTTTGTATTTCTATCTGTTATTCTTTTCTTTTGTATTCCTGACAGAGAGAGAGAGAAGAGAGAGAGAGAGAGAGAGAGAGAGAGAGAGAGAGAGAATCTTTCCTTTAGGGATTAAAAATTGCAATATCGCTACCGTCGCCTGGGCAGCATATATCTGGTAGGAAAAAATATTGGTTAAAAAAATGAGAGAGAGAGAGAAAAAGAGAGAGAGAGAGA